>NC_083108.1:63271218-63571218 GCF_949774975.1 Lagenorhynchus albirostris
CACCCATCAAGAAGGGAGGCCGGACCGTGCCCTGGGGGCAGGAGGGACTGATACCTGCCCCCTGAGGGCAGACTTCGCTTCCTGCCAGCCTGGCCTGTAGACTGCTCACAGCAAGGTAGCCCCCTGCCCGCTCCCCTAACCCAAGCAGCCGCTCCAGGTCGCTCGGCCAGGCCCTCAGTGTTGGGCCCAGCCAGGCAGGGCTTTGCCACCTATGGAAGGCCCTGGACCAGACAGCCACCGGGCCTGCATCGCATCGTGGGTGCGTGCCCGGTGCAGTGACCCATTCCTGCCACGGGCCACAGGATTCCTGCTGCTCCACCTGCTCCGCGGGGCCCAGCAGGGCAGCTCTGGAGCCTCCGAGGGGCTCATCCCTGCCTATGGCAGCGTGTGGAGCTGGACCCTGGGAACGAAGAGGCTGTGACCCTGACTGCCGGGCAGTCAGAACCGAGAAGGGAGGGCGTGGCTCGCAGCCAGGCAGCAGGGCAGGTGCTGTCCTCCAGGACTGGAGCCAACAGGCAGGAGGCCCATCTGTCCCCCTGCCCAGCCAGGGAGGGGCCAGTGTCACCACAAGTGGGGAGCGGCTGGGTGTTGGGGTCATGGCCGGCGTGGCTGGAGAGTCCGGGCCTCAAGGGGAAGGAGGAGGAATGGGAGTGCAAAGAGGCCGGACGTGGCTGGGGGCCCTGGGGGCAGGCGCCCCTGTGCCGACTGACCACCTGGCACCACGGAGGCTGATTCACAGCCCCCTCCTCACACCTGGAAGGTGTGGCCTGGCAGGAGGGCGCCAGGCCCGCCACCGCTCCATCTACTTTGTCCTTAGCTGGATTGTTCGGTTCCAGTGGCCACTCCTGTGAGCTGGGGTGGGGCCTCCGCTGTGTCAGGTTCATAGCATGTCCACAGGGGTGAGCGGTTTCCTGCTGGTAGCAGCCTGGCCCCACCCGGGCGATTGTTCCAGCGGAGCCCCTGCGCGGCCATGGTGGAGGTGGAGGCCCCTATCCCAAGGGTGGGGGGCGTGTCACCCATAGCCGTGCTGTGTCTCCACAGAGGAAGAAGAGCTGGCAGGAGGGGCAGAGGGCACGGGCTTCCTGCCCCAGGAGCCGCGGTGCAGCGAGCAGGTGAAGACGGCCCCCGAGGGCCCTCCAGCAGAACCGCACTGCTGGCCAGCAGAGGCGGTCCCCCGGACAGGCGCTGAGCCCACCTGCAGCCAGGGTAAGGCCAGTCGGGAGCAGCCCATCACGGCCCCCAGGGCCAGCAGTCAGCGGGTGCTTCTCGACAGAGGGGCCTGGAGTGGGCCTGGGGGTGAGGTAGACAAGAAAGGCAGGCCAGGCAGGGAAGGCCTGGCTGGAGAGCTTCCTCGGGGGAGGGAAGGGCCCGAGACCCCCCACCCCCGCCTCACAGAGGGGAATAGCTCGGGAGGTGCTGAGCCCAGGCCAAGGTGGCCTAGCCGAGAGGGAGGGGTGCCTGTGCCCAGATGGGTCCATGGGAGGGGCAGGCGTGGGGCGGGGAGGAGGCAGGGGTGGGCAGAGGGCCGGCCGGGTTGGGCGGAGCCAGATGGGCATCCATGTCATGTCTGTGTCCGTGTCTGTGTCTGAGTCACAGCCCGTTCCCACCAGCCGCCTCAACCAGCCAGGCCCCTCGGGGACTCCTCAGGGCTGGGGCCTCTCGCAGACCCCACTCAGGACAGCAGGGCTTGGTGCCAGCCCGAGGGAGTCGGGCATGGGGGCTGAGTGAGCCCCGCTCCTTTTAAAGCCATGGAGCAGCGGAAGAATGTGGACACCAGCCAGGCTGCGGCTCCCGGAGGCTGCCAGCCCACACTGCTGCCTCCCAGCTCCGGCTCTTCCTGAGGCGCGAGGGGAAAGTGGATGCTGGCTGAGTGGCCAGCTCTGAGCCCCAGCATCCTCCCTGTGGCGGGAATGACCAATAGAATGTGTGTCCTAGTGATCTCAGGTGGCCTCGGCCTGCAGCCGCTCAAAGCAGGGTTTTGGTTGCCGGCCAGTGAGAGCGCTGAACCCTAGCCACTAGGCCAGTGGTTAGTGACAAGGCCCCGGCCCTTCGGCTTTGCAGAAGAGAATTCCCATAAAGACGGAAAGTAGTGAAACAAGTAAAGTGTTTATGAGGAGGAAAAAGTGTACAGTACATGTGGATAGACACACAGGTGGGCTCAGAGAGAGAGTGGCGCCCTCCTGCTAGTTTGAATCACATGGGGCATTTCTTCCGGGTTTCCTTTGGCCAATCATCTTGATTTGCCTGCTTCCAAGTCCGTATTTGGTGTATCTCGGGATCCTCCCCTGTGTGCGTGCCTCTCAGCCAAGATGGATTCTAGGGAAGAGACCTGTATGGGTAGTGAGCATCACTCCCCTTTTGACCTCCAAGGAGCTTTCTAGTCAGGAAGGTCTCTTTGACTTGCGAATGAGGAATATGTGGCCTGTATTCCTCATCTGGGCAGGGCCCAGCCTCCTTTCTCAATTGTCCTGCTATTTTCATCTCGGAGTATCTGTCCACAGGGAGTGAACTCCAGCTGTTCGCCCTGGGGGCTCGTCTATCTCCTGCCTCACTAGGATGGTCTGAGAGCTCACATGCGTGCCTGGGAGGTGCAGGGCTTGCCCTTGTCCCAGCCCTGGGCACCCAGTGAACACTGTGCTTTTGGGGGTGCCCCACAGCCCAGAGCCAGAGCCAGAGCCAGGCCCTCGGGGAGGCAGAGAGACAGGAGGAGGCCTGGGAGCCTGGCAACCAGCACAGGCCTAAAGAGAGAGGGTAGGGCGGTCTGACGCTGCCAGAGGAGGCGTCTTGGTGGCTCTGTGGTGCAGGGTTTGCGGGGGATGAGCCCCAAGCAAGGGAGGGGCAGGGAGGCCCGGGAGGCCGAGAGCCCGGCTCAGTCCACTGGGTCCACCCCACAGTTGCCAGCTCCAAGGTGCCCAGTGGTGGGAGTGCCCAGCCACCCGAGGGCCACCCGGGCAAGGCTGAGCCCAGCCGGGCCAAATCACGCCTCCTGCCCAACATGCCAAAGCTGGTCATCCCCTCGGCCACCACCAAGTTCCCCCCTGAGATCACCGTCACGCCGCCCACCCCGACCCTGCTCTCGCCCAAAGGCAGCATCTCAGAGGAGACCAAACAGAAGCTGAAGGTGACTGCAGGTCCTGGGTGGGACACAGGGCTGGGGGTGGGGGGTGGGGGGTGGGGTGGTGGTGCCAGGCTGCCACTGACCACTGCCTCACCCGGTCTGTGCAGTCAGCCATCCTGTCTGCCCAGTCGGCTGCCAACGTGAGGAAGGAGAGCCTGTGCCAGCCGGCCCTGGAGGTCCTGGAGACATCGAGCCAGGAGTCCTCGCTGGAGAGCGAGACAGATGAGGACGATGACTACATGGACATCTGAGGGCCACTCCCCACGCACCACCACCTCCACCACCCCCCCACGCCCCGCCCGGTGGGGCGTCCCGACCACAGGGCCACAGGCCACAGGAGCCCCGCAGGGCCCGCCTCCTTTTTTATGAAGTGATTTTCTTTGTAAACGTGACCGCCCCCAGCCAGGCGGCCTCGTCCACCCTCCACGGGCTCTGTCTGGGTCACGGCAGCGGAGGGTCCTTTTTTGGTTGCTTTTCTAATAAAGATGGAACAGTCGTCTTGGCCTCTTTGTCCCCTGGGGTGGCGATCCCTGTCCAGGCTTTCTGGGCCTTCCTCCCCCAGGCCAGGTCAGGGTCTGACCCACAGGCACCCGGGGAGCAGGCGGGAGCCACACAGGGCAGACGTTCCCGGGAGAGACAGCAGCCGGGCCTGGAAGGAGCACAGGGGTGAGGGCACGTCCCTCCAGAGTCAGGGTCAGGAGGGTCCCAGCCGTGCTGAGGAGGTGGCTTGCACCCCAATGTGATGGGCACCCTGGGGAGGGGCCTGAGGCAGGGGGTGGCGCTGACCTCCCACCATACTCGCCTTCTGACAGGACCAGCCACATGAGTCGGGGGGCTCGGTGCGAGATACAGACGTGGGGCCCCAGCAGAGTGATGTTGGCCCCACCATCCCGGCTCCAAGCCCGTCTGTTCTGTGGGAGCACCTGCCCTTCACAGTGTCAAGCCCCTCCGTGCCGTGGGGGCCCAGCCGCCAGCCCCACAGCTGGGGGCCGGTCCCGCTCTGGGGGCCTTCTCTGAAAGGCGTTCTGTCCAGGGAGGGACAGAGACCCTTCTTGCTGTGCTGTGCCCCTCGTGGGCTGGACGCTGTGCCCCCACCCCCCACTGCCTGGGAAGAAAGGCCCAAGAGGCTGGACACTGCAGGGTCCCCAGCCCAGGCCCGGCAGAGCCACGTGGGAACCCAGGGCGCTGAACTGGCACTGACTCAGGCCCTTCTCAAGGCCGCAGGGCCTGAGGGGACCGGCAGTTACTCAGCTGAGCCCCCTGGGCCCCCACGCTGCACTCCTGGCTTCTGGCTCAGGCTGGGGAGAGGAGGTGGCCACCTTCCTTCCCCCGGTCCACAGACCCCCTTCCTGGGAGCAGCCTAGCCATCTCCCAGGGCCCTTCCTGGCTGGGGCGCAGGACACCTCAGTCCCTCCCCAGGAGCTTCCTTCCCTAAGCTGTGCTCTGGGCCCGGGCGAGTCCCAGCACCGGCCCCCAGGCTGGCTGGGGACCTCAGTGTCCACACCCAGGGCACCTGCCCACAGAAGTGCTCTGAACAACCAGTAATCCACTTGGGACTTCTGGTTCCAACTCCCGCGGCTGGCTCCCGACACCTGTGGCAGCCCAGCTCTCTGGAGCAGCTGCGAGGCGGCGGTGACCAGGGAACAAGGCTGGCCGACCTCCGCGGCCAGGGCCGGTCATGTGGCCAAAGCCTGTGCCCCGCTACCTTCAGTTCCCTGAGGGGTCCAGGACGCTATCTCCTTCAGACGTCTTGAGAAACCGCCACTGTCTGCTTGTCCAGACCCCGGGCCCAGGTGGCAGAGCCCAAGTGAGTCCTAGGCCTGGGTTCCCCCCATACCCTGACCTTGGAGGCTCCCAGAAGATGCCTCTCCCGGTGACCTAACCGCCCCCTCCCTGTCTGGGCCTCAGTCTCCTCACCGGCACCAATAGGAGGAAGATATACAAAGAAGAGATTATGTAAATATCGAGAGTGAAAGGGTAGGGGCGGGTGGGGCCGGGCGGCTCCTTTCCTGGTCCCCAGCCCAAGGCGGAAGCACGTCTGGAGCCCTCAGACTGACCCAGGGGCCCAGAGAGCCAGGCCAAGGGGAGACCGGGGTCCTGGCCTCAGCTCCCACCCCACCCCCAGGGTTAACTTGCCTGAGGCTAGGCCCCTCCCTCCTCCTTCCCCTCTCCCTCTCTCCCTTCCCCTCCCCCTCTCCCCCTTCACCTCCTGCCTCCTCCTCCTCCCCAACTCTCCCTTCCCCTCCTCCTTCCCCCTTCCCCTCCTCCCTCCAAAAGGGATCCCCATGGAGCTGTGTCTGACAGCTCCCACCCTTCCTGAGAGGGAGCCCTCCCCCAGCGCCCACACAGCCGGCCTGCAGCAGGCACCAGCAGGAAGTCACTTGCTCCCTTACCCCCTGCTCCCTGCAGGGAAGCTGAGGTGCCAGGCTTGTGGCCTGGGACCCGAGGGGCTGGAATCCTGGGATTGCAAGGACAACACTGCCTCATCCCCACTGCAGCATCCCATCCCCTTCAGGAGCCTGGCCTGGCTCCCCAGAGCAGGCTCCGGGGTGGGATCCAGGGTCTGAGCTGCAGCTTCCGGACATCCGGCTTCAGGACGTGGGCCCCCTCCCCGAGTCGCGGGCCAAGGGCCAGGAATGTGCTAACTGGGCAAGTAGGGCGCATAGGACACCTGTGGACTTTGAGAGGGGACCCGGGTGGGGCGGGGCGGCAGCGTGGGGCGGGGCCAGGCCGTGGGGAGTGAGCCGCCGCCACCTCCCAGCCACTGCTGCGCTGGCTGCAGACACAGGCAGGCACCATGAAGCTGTCTCTCCTGCCCTGGGCCCTGCTGCTGCTGGTGACAGCCCCCGACCCAGGCCCCTGGCCTGCAGCAGGTACGCCCCCACGCTGCCCTTTTGTCCCCCGTCTGTCTGTCCATCTGCCCGCTGTAGTCAGACCCAGGGCAGAACTTCCCTGGGCTCAGCCTCTGTCCATCCGTCGGGCCATCTGTGACCATACTAGGGGTGCTAAGAAGAAATTCTGGGGAGCCCAGGGTCAAGGGGCTGCTGGTAGGGATGGGGGTGTCTGGGCCATGCCTACCCTAAGCTTGCTGGGAGCCAGAAGGCGGTGGCGGGCTGGGAGGGAGGTGGCCAGGGTGTGGTGAGCTCTGGAGAGCCCTTGGCCTACACCTCAAGCGCCGATGGAGGGTGTGTTTGTACATGGAAGAGCCCCCAGCCCCACTGGGCCCCCTGCCTGGCCAGAGGCAGGATTCTGGGTCCTTCTCAGGGTGGGCTGAACCCGAGAAAGTCTAGGGGAAGGCCACGCACTCCAGAGCCGGGACCCTGGCCCCCGGGCTGGGCTGGGCTGGGCTGATCTGGTATTTGCCAGCTCCCCGGCCTATCTCCCATCTCAGGGAAGCACCAACACCCTCCGTCCACTTATCTCACTTACAGTCATCACTGGGCCTCCTTCCCCACCCCCTCAAGCTATCACAGTCTTGGTCAATACATATTTATTGAGTGCCAGGCCCTGTGCTGGGTGAAGTAGGGCCCGTAGTGGTGGCTCAGGCCCAAGCCTGGCCCTTGACCAGCCCCTTTGGGGAATGGCAGGGAAGGGCCAGATGGGACGTGGGCCTGCACCCCACCCCAGTCTCCACCCTCCAATCTGCACAGCCAGGCCAGCTCCAGGGCGATGGGTGCCCACAGCCCCCCACCAAACCACCCTGTCCCCTCTCCTGGCCTGGCTGGGTCCTCTGCTGGAACTGTCCCTCCTCTCCCCTAAACGAAGGGGAGAACCCCTGGCCTTCTCCCCCGAGGGTGGGGCCGTAACCGGTGAGCCTGCACTGCCCAGTGGAGTGAGATGCGGCAAACTCAGCCTGGGCGCGAGCCCCTAGTGGGCCTCCACTGGGACTCTTAGTAGCCATATCCCAGACCCCAGATCGGCCAAGCCAGCGTGGTTCTTCTCCAGGCTGCCGGTCCATTGATGCTTTAGGAGTGGAGACAGGTCCCCGGCCCATGTCAAGGGGTCAGGCACGTGTAGCCATCTGAGGACGCCGTCAGGTACCGGACTTGGTAGCTGAGGGTCAGTCTGCCCAGGGGCTCCTCCCAAAAAGTTTTATGTCTGGACACATTTCCCCAAATCTCCCCTCATTCAGCCAGTCATTCAGGCCAACTGGACTAAGAGTTACCCCACCCCACGGGCCCTATGGGTTTCCACTGGGTCCACGTGGTGGTCAGTGCAATTCCTGGCCAACTTTCTCCTGGGGATGCTTCTAACAGGCTCGAGGGGGAAAGAGATGTGGGCCCTGTACATGGGGTGGCCAGGCTGGGCACTCAGGGCCCTCTCCTCCAGGTGCCCAGGGGAGCTGCTCCTACCGTTGTGGAGTCCAGGATGGGCCGTGCTCCTGCCACCCGACCTGCTTCGGCCTGGCCAGCTGCTGCTCGGACATTCGGGACTTCTGCCTGGAGATCTTGCCCTACTCGGGCTCCATCATGGGTGGCAAGGATTTTGTGATACAGCATCTCAACTGGTCCAACCCCACTGACAGCGTGATCTGCAGGTGGGAGGCCCGAGGGCTCTGTGCATGCTGGGGCTCAGACCCACTGGCTGGTTGGGTGGAGCCCCCGGGACAGAGGACTGGGACGGCTGGCCAGATGGTTTCCCCAGGGAGGAGGCTGGGAGCCTCAGAGAGGTCAGCCCACGCTGGCCCAGCCTCTCCTGCCTCCTCCACACTCACAGCTTTAAGGAGAGCATCCAGACCCGCGGCTTCGTGGACTCCTCGGGACGAGTGCACTGTGTGTCACCCTTGCTCTATGAGACCGGCCGCATCCCCTTCACGCTCTCCATGGACAATGGCCGCTCCTTCCCACGCTCAGGCACCTGGCTGGCTGGTGAGACCCAACATGCTGGTCCAGACTGGAGGCACCAGGCCGCACCCTCCCGGGCCCAGGCCCCTCACAGGGACTTTCCGTGGCGCTAATCTATGCACACCTGGCCCACCTGCTCTGGGTGAACCTGTCCCTCTGGAGGCCCGCCCGACTCCCTGGGTGCAGGCTCCCCAAGCTCCTTTCCCCACCGCTGGCACCCATGCAGGAGTTCCAGCCCAGAGGGAGTGTGGCTCGGCCAGCCAGGGGAGGGGAGCAGCCAGGTGGAGGACAGAGGCCTGGGCATGGGTGGGGGCAGGGCCCTGCCTCTCCCAGTTCCTGCCCTTTCCTGCCGCCAGGGGGAGAGCATCGCTCCCGAGGGACTGCTGTGCTTTGTCCTTGGGAGGTCCCCACAGCTCTAAGAGCCCCGGGCCTCCTCCCCTGGACTCCCTGGGCCCTGGGCCTTCACTCACCCCTCACCCCCGCCCCCTGCCCCCTGCCCAGTGCACCCCAGCAAAGTGTCAGAGTCCGAAAAGAGCCAGCTGGTGAACGAGACCCGCTGGCAGTACTATGGCACCGCGAGCACCCAGGGTAACCTCACCCTGACCTGGAACACCTTGGCTCTGCCCACAAACTCCATCACCGTAGAGCTATGGGGCTACGAGGAGACAGGTGAGGCCAGCAGAGTAACCCTAGGCTGCCTCTGTGGGGCTTGGTGGGGTCAGGAGTTTGGGGCTTGCAGAGATGGGAGAAAGGCGATTCCAGGTGGGGGGAATCCAGGTGGGGATTTCTAGTGGGAAGAGTGCAGGCAAGAAAGGGGAACTGGCTGGAGCAGCACAGGGAAGCTGGGGAGCCCTGGCTGTTTGGGTACCAGCTCTAGGAGGAGGTGTGGCCATTCTCCGCTCCTGGATACAAGGCTTATCCTGGAAACAGAAAAGGCTTGCTCTGCCCCATCCTCTCTGAGCCCCTGGATGGCTGGCTGGCCCTGGGCCTGGCTCCCTCCCCAAACAGGGCAGGGCCTCCTATGGTGGTCATCTGTCTACCCTTCTGTCCATCTACCAGGCTGCTCTGAGCACCAAAGACCGGCACCCCACCCCCCCACCCCATGCCCCGGGGTTCCTCGGACTCGGACAGGCCCAGGGGCTGACAAGGCCTTCTCTCCCCCAGGGAAGCCGTACTCCCGGGAGTGGACGGCAGCGTGGTCATACCTGTACTCCTTGGCCACAAGCATCACCAACTCCGGCTCCTTCACCTTCACACCAAAACCTGCACCTCAAGACTACCAGAGGTGGAAAGTGGGTGCCCTTCGCATTGTCAACAGCAAACACCACGCAGGGGAGAAGTAAGGGCCGCCCTGCAGCAGATGGGCTGGGGCCTGTCTGCCTGCTGCCCCCACGCTAGATGGGGAGCCAGGGCCGAGGGCAGGAAGGGTGGTCCCTAGTGTGCATGTGTCCCCATAGGGACGTGCACGCACTCTGGAGCAACGAGCACGCGCTAGCCTGGCACCTGGGCGATGACTTCCGGGCAGACCCTGTGGCCTGGGCCCGAGCTCAGTGCCTGGCCTGGGAGGAGCTGGAGGACCAGCTGCCCAACTTCCTGGAGGAGGTGCCCGACTGCCCCTGCACCCTGGCCCAGGCCCAGGCTGACTCTGGCCGCTTCCAAGTGAGCCCCCACCCCAGTCAGGGCCCAGGAGGGAGCGAGGGGACAGGCGGGGCCAGCTGCCCCAACTAGGCACACGGCTGTGCCGTCCAAGGCAGTGCAGGGGGAGGCAGGTAGAGACCTGGGAGGTAAGGCTGGGGTCTGAGGGCCCAGGGCCCCAGAGGGGTTGGCTCCCAGGGAGGGGATGACAGAGCGCAAAGCCAGTGCAGGGGACAGCAACCAGCCGCTCTGCAGGCAGACTACGGCTGTGACATCGAGCACGGCAGCGTGTGCACCTATCACCCAGGGGCTGTGCACTGCGTTCGCTCCGTGCAAGCCAGGTGAGCACGGAGACGGTGGGCAGGGTGCGGGGTGGGGGCTGGGGGCAGGGTGCCAAGGCGGCCCTGACCTGTCTGTGTCCCCAGCCCCCTATATGGCTCAGGCCAGCAGTGCTGCTACACGGCGGCGGGCACACAGCTCCTGACAGCCGACTCCACCAGTGGCAGCACCCCAGACCGTGGCCACGACTGGGGCGCACCCCCATACCGCGTGCCGCCCCGCGTGCCGGGCCTCTCCCACTGGATCTATGACGTCATCAGCTTCTACTATTGCTGCCTCTGGGCGCCCGAGTGCTCCCGCTACATGCAGAGGCGGCCCTCCAGCGACTGCCACAGCTACCAGCCCCCGCACCTGGGTGGGTGCTGCCTGGGCAGGTGCTGGCCAGGGTGAGGCCCCAGGCAGGGCGGGGCCAGGGCAACCTGCCTGACCCTCCGCTCTCCACAGCCTCCGCTTTCGGGGACCCGCACTTTGTCACCTTCGATGGCACCAACTTCACATTCAACGGACGCGGCGAGTATGTGCTGCTGGAGGCCTCTGGGACTGACCTGAGGTTGCAGGCGCGGGCCCAGACCAGGATGACGCCCGAGGGTGAGGCTGGGCCCTGGGGCTCTGGGTGGCTCAGGGTCATCCCTGGGGAGGGGGAGGCTGAGCCGAGTGGACCCCATTTTGCACCCATCATCCCAGGCTCTCAGGACCGAGGCACAGGGCTGACTGCTGTGGCTGTCCAGGAGGGCAACTCAGATGTGGTAGAGGTCCGGCTGAGGGATGGGGCGGGGGCCCTGCAGGTGCTGCTGAACCAGGAGGTGCTCAGCTTCAAGGAGCAAAGCTGGATGGACCTGAAGGGTGAGTGGGATGGTGGGGGCCCCACTCCCCTGCCCTCCCCACCGGGGCCTCCACACCTCTCTCTGGCCCTGGCAGAAAGCAGGCCGTGTCCAGGGCGCAGATGGGGAGGTGGAGTCAGGGCGTGAGGGCCGACAGGCAACCCCCACGCACGGCCCTGGTATGGGGGCCCCCTTTAGGGCCTGGGCACCTCAGATCCACCACCCGGGGTGGTGGAGTGTCATAGCAGGCTGGGCCCTGGGGACACCCTCCCTTGCCCCTGAGCCCATGGGTGCCGGCCCATGCATCCCGGGGCTCTGGGGTCACGGCAAGGTGCCCACAGGGGCGGCCCTGACCCCAGCTCCCCCTGTGTCCAGGCATGTTCCTGTCAGTAGCTGCTGGGGACAGAGTATCAGTCATGCTGTCATCAGGGGCCGGCCTGGAGGTCAGCGTCCAGGGTCCGTTCCTGAGTGTGGCGGTCCTGCTGCCCGATAAGTTCCTGACCCACACACGAGGCCTCCTTGGGACACTCAATGACAACCCCTCAGACGACTTCACCCTGCGCAGCGGCCAGGTCCTGCCCCCCAGTGCCAGTTCCCGAGAACTGTTCCAGTTTGGGGCTGACTGTGAGTGACCACAGGCTGGAGGGGAGGGGGCACCATGCTGGGGGGTGCTCAGTGGAGGTGTGTGTGTGGGAGCCCCCAGGCCTTCCCACCAGCCAGGCCTGCTGCTGTCTCCCTAGGGGCTGTGGAGAACGCCTCCTCCCTGCTCACCTACGACTCCAAGTTCCTCGTGGAAAATTTCCTGCTCCAGCCCAAGCATGACCCCGGTTTCCTGCCCCTCTTCCCCGAGGAGACCACCTCCAGCCCCAGCCTGGAGAGTGAGGCGGCCAAACTGTGTGGGGACAACAATTTCTGCAACTTCGACGTGGCGGCCACCGGGAGCCTGAGCGTGGGCAACGCCACGCTGTTGGTCCACAGGCAGCACCTGCTTCGCGCGCAGAGCCTGCAGCCCGGTGAGGGCGGTGGTGGGTGAGGGCGGCGGGCACTGGGTGCTGGGACACGGCCCCCCAGGCTGGTGGCTGTGGTCAGCAGCTCAGGCCTGTCGTCTGTGCCCCACCCCTGCCCCAGTGGTGTCCTGTGGCTGGCTGCCTCCGCCCTCCAACGGGCACAAGGAGGGCATGAGGTACCTGGTGGGCTCCACTGTCCACTTCCACTGCGACAGCGGCTACAGCCTGGCCGGGGCCGAGGCCAGCACCTGCCAGACTGATGGCACCTGGTCCCAGCCCACCCCGACTTGCCAGCGAGGTGAGGATGCCCCGCCCACCTACCGGCCCCTCCCACCAGCTCTCGGCCTGCCCCCAGCATTGCCCCGCCCACGCGCCCGCCCCGCTTACGTGCCCTGCACGTGTGCGCCCACCCACGCCTTACGCCCTGCCGCCTCTCTAGGACGGAGCTACGCGGTGCTGCTGGGCGTCATCTTTGGAGGCCTGGCGGTGGTGGCCCTCGTCGCGCTCGTCTACGTGCTCCTATGCCGCAGGAAGAGCAACACGTGAGACCCCCGCCCTCCCAGACCCCCGTCTGCCCCTCCTAGGCTCTGTGCCCCTCCTAGGCTCTCCTGGCGTCCCGGGGCGCGGGTGGGACCACCGGGCCTGCTCTAGACCCAGCCTCTGTTGCAGGGCCGTCTGGGGTTCGCAACCCTGAGGGAAGCACGCTTGTCCGGCGGCCAAGGGCACACAGGACCTCCCCGGGGCCAAAGACCAGCCTCCCAAACTCCCAAGAACGTGCACCCCAGTACTTGGATTCACAAATCCCTACCACCATACACCTGGGACACGGACACCTGAACCTGAGCTTTTAAAGCCCGGTGCCCTGCTCTGTCACCAAAGACCCGGACCTTGAGCGGTCACTGTGGAGTTCCCGAGGCTCTGTTCCCCACATACCCCTCTTAATTCCCCAGGCCCGAGACTCCGTACCCTTGAATTCTGAGGCCTGTCTCCCGAGCCCTAATACTCCAGCACCTGATATTCAAAGGCCAGTACCAGTACCTCAGATCCCTTGCCCATGATGCTGATTCCCAGTATACTGAGTCGTGGTGCCCCAACAGGGGGCCCCAGGGCCGAGCTGCCTTGATTCCCAGACCCTGGGCCTGGCCTGAGACTGTAGGTGGGTCCAGACTTGGGTGTGGAGAGTCACCCTCTAAGCTCCAGGGTTGTAATTCTGAGTCTCTGGAACATCTCCTGAAACACCCCTCCCTGCCTGTTGGGGGAGAAAACAAGCCTTTGGTGCTCCTTCCCTGGTGTCCTCATGCTCGTGCTGCACCTCGGTTCCGGGGAGTCCCACGGTTGCCCTGTGCGGTCCACAGCACCCAGAGCAACCTGGGTCTGAGGCCTTCGTCCACCGGCAGGTCACCTGGGACCGGTCTCTCCCCAGCCTCTGTCTCTCCATCTGTAAAGTGGGATCTAGAACAATGACCACGTTGTGGCGGGGAGGGGAAGCGTTCTCCACGGGGTGCTACGCTGGGCACTCAAGAGAAGGGACAGGGCTGGGCGGCCCACCCTCCCCCAATGTAGGGAGCAAGCAAGCTGGCAGCCTGGCCCTGGGCCCCCCACCCTGCCCTGTCACAGCCCCAGAGGCAGTCTGGTAATGCGATGCCCAACTGGTCCCGGCCCCTGAGCCCTTTGCCCAGGAGTGTCCAGAAGCTAGTACAGGGCCCAGGCGTCATGCCATCACTGCCCCGTTTGTAGCAAGGGTGCTGAATGGGGGCTGTGGGCAGGCCTGGGCAGGGTAGGATGGGGTCAGATTTGCATCATAGGTGTTAGATGGAGAAAGCACCCGGGAGTGTGGGGTTGGAGGTTGGTGCCCCCTGGCCAGGGCGGGCAGCTCTGCCTGAGAGGAGTGAGGGGCAGGGGGTTGCCCACGAGATCTGGAGCCCTGGTTGGGAGGCTGAGTGAAGCCCTTTCACCGCAGCACCAAGAGTGGCCACGTGGGGGCAGCAGAGGGTAAGAACAGTGGAGGCGGAGGCTACACAGGGACCCAGGCCATCAGGGAGAGCAGTGCAGTTGGGCCAGCAGGCTTGTGGTCACAACCCCGGCCAAGGTTCATGCAGACCCACCTCTTCGTCTCCCTCATCTGGGGGGGTGACCTCGAGTCGTCCCCCAGTCTCAGAGGTTGCGTGGGTTACTCAAGGTCGTCCAGCTGGCACTGACCACTTGGATCGGAGGCCAGGCCTCCCTACCTCCTCAGCCTCACCTTTGGCAGAGGGGTGAGCAGGGGCAGCGGCAGATCCCGTCTGCAGGGATTCCTGGAGTGTGCACAGTGGGGCACATTTGAACAGAGCTAAGACGAGATTGGGGGGCTGGGAGTCCTGGGGGTGGTGCTGAGGAGACTCTGGTGGAGGCGGATGGGGTCAGTGCTTCTTGTCCTTCCAGACCCCACCCACCTCCCCCCAACCTCTGGGCTTCCAGCTCAGGACAGGGGGGCTGAGGGCCCACCCTTTGGCCCCTGGGCAGGTACTTTCCTCTCTGCAGATGAGGTAAGGCAGGGCTGGCCTCCCACCAACCTGAGCCCCAGTGCCTCCTTGCCGAGCCAGGCCGGGCCAGGCCCTTGACGGTGGGTGAGGGTCAGGTTCCTGGTCAGAGCAGGAGGGCAGGGGCAGCATCACTGCTCCCAGACTGGCCTCAGAGGTGTGATTGGTCAGAGAGCTTTCCAGGTAGAGGAACAGCCTGGGCAAAGGCTCAGAGGATGGGCAGTGCACTCAGGTCTGAGGAGTAACGTGGAGGGCAGCAGTAGAGGTGCCTCCCCTGCCAGGCTTCATCCTGAAAGTAAAGCATGGACTCCCTCAGGCCCCCTACCCTACTCTTGTCCCTCTAAGGTAGGCCCTGGAGCTGCCCTGGCAGGAGAAGGGCTACATTGTGGCCCTGGCCCCAGACGTCAGGCCTTCCCAGTGCCAGGGGCCGGCCAGGCTGGGAAGCCCCAACACCTGGCAGGGGTTTTCCCAGGGACCCGTCGGGAGTCTGGGGTGCTGCAGGGCCTGTGTGAGGGCACAAGATCCCAGAGCTGGGCAGAGACTCCCTAGAAACATCAACGGTAGGCACCCTGGCCTCAGAGAGGTGGTCTCCCCAAACCACAGCCCCAGGGAGTGACGGCACCAGAACCCAGCGGCCAGTCCCCTGTCCCTTGTACTAGTTGGGATTTTGAGGACAGTAATCCAGGGACTTGGAAATGCAGGTAATGAGAGAGCTGGGAAGTGAAATAGGAGCCAGCGAGGGACAAAGAGGGGGAGGCCAAGGAGCCAGGCCAGGTCCCCAAGAAAGAGAACATGCGGTTGTGTGGGGCCCTCACCACAGAGGCAGTTGCCCCACCAACAGAGGCCTCTAGCCTCCCGAGGAGGGGAAGCACCACTTCCCCTCCAGCCTCCCACTTGGGCCTCCTGTTGGCTGAACAGTGGGAAGGGGCTGATGGGGGGGGAAGGGACCAATGTGGGGAGTAGGGACCCCTCTGCCAGGCTGCTTCCTCCCACAAAGCCCCAGGTGACCAAGTCCCTGCCCCGGGCCAGGCCTCTGCTGGGAGACCCCTGTCCCCATGGTCCATGCTGCTCTGGAGGAGGGTGTGATCGGTGTAGTGCATTGTGGGAGCAGGAGGCCAGGTGGGTGCTTCTTGGAGGAGTCTGGCTCCAGCTGAATTTCAGAGGACAGAAGCCATTAGAGAAGTGAGGTCCAGTAGGTACTCTGCAGCCACACAGGCCGGGTGCCCTTCCGAAAGCACTGGACTACATTCCCCAGCACCCTTTGCAGTCGGTGCAGTCATGTGCCTGGTTTCTAGCAGGAGGGGGTGGGGCAGTTCCAGGGCTGGTCCTTAACACCTCCACAGGCAACCCCCTGCAGGCCCTTCCCCCTGCTCCCGATGTTGCACAGGTGACTGGAAGCCATGCCAACCTAGGTCCCTAGCATGTGGAAGGATCTCCCCATCCCCACCTGTTCACCCATCCAGTACTGCTTTGGGAACAAAAAATAAACTTCCCTTGTGAGTAAGCCATAGTACATTTTGGGGTCTATGTGTTGCAGCAATTGGTCCCCTGAACTATACACAACAGGCAGAGATGTGAAAAGATGGCCTTATGTTTTTCATCAGTGTTGAAGATAAATACTATGTGCAAAAGGTTTTAAAAAATTCAGTGGATCTTCCAATGTTCATAGCAGCGTTATTCACGATAGCCAAAAGGTGGAGGCAACTTAAGTGTCCATCAACAGGTGAATGGATAATCACATGTGGTCTGTCTGTACAATGGAATATTATCGGGTCATAAAAAGGAAGGATATTCTGACCACTGCTACAACATGGATGAACCTTGAGGACATTATACTGAGTGAAATAAGCCAGACACAAAAGGACAAATACAACATGATTCCATTTACATGAGGTCCCTAGAGCAAATTCATAGAGACAGAGGGTAGAATAGAGGTTGCCAGGGGCTGTGGAGGGGAAATGGGGAGCTGTTGTTTTTGGCAAGTTCCCTGATCAGGGATTGAACCCGGGCCGTGGCAGTGAAAGCACCAAATTCTAACTACCAGACCACCAGGGAACTCCTGGGAGTTGTCAATTAATGGGGACAGTTTCAGTTTGGGAACATGAAAAGGTCGAGAGGGGTGGTGGTGATGGTTGTGCAACCATGTGAATGTACTTAATGCCACTGTGCTGGACCCTTAGAAATGGTTAAGACGGTAAAGTTTTTGTTATTTGTTTTATTTTTTTAATTTATTTATATGTTTTTGCCTGCGTTGGGTGTTCATTGCTGCACACGGGCTTTCTGTAGTTGCGGCGAGCGGGAGCTACTCTTCATTGTGGTGCGCGGGCCTCTCATTGCGGTGGCTTCTCTTGTTATGGAGCACGGGCTCTAGGCACGTGGGCTTCAGTAGTTGTGGCACATGGGCTTAGTAGTTGTGGCACGCAGGCTGTAGAGCACAGGCTCAGTAGTTGTGGCGCATGGGCTTAGTTGCTCCACAGCATGTGGGATCTTCCCAGACCAGGGCTCGAACCCGTGTCCCCTGCATTGGCAGGCAGATTCTTAACCACTGACCCACCAGGGGAGTCCTGTGTTATTTGTATTTTACTACAATTAGAAAATTTTAAAACTCAAACAGAGGAATTTACTTAGTCATTCCCCAGGTGGCGGACAGTCTTGCTTCTTCAAACGCTGTTGTGCTTGGTAAGTAAGTTCAGGTTCACCTGTAGGGGAAATTCACACAAGATGATGGGCTGGGGTTTTTGTTTTTGTTTTTTTAATTTATTTATATTATTTATTTTTGGCTGTGTTGAGTCTTTGTTGCTGCACCCTGGCTTTCTCTAGTTGTGGCGAGCCAGGGCTTCTCATTGCGGTGGCTTCTCTGGTTGTGGAGCATGGGCTCTAGACACGCGGGCTCAGTAGTTGTGGCTCACGGACTCTAGAGCGCAGGCTCAGTGGTTGTGGCGCATGGGCCTAGTTGCTCCACGGCATGTGGGATCTTCCCAGACCAGGGCTTGAACCCGTGTCCCCTGCATTGGCTGGCAGATTCCTAACCACTGCGCCACCGGGGAAGTCTGATGGGCTGGTTAAACGACACATTTGTTTTCCTCCTAGAGTTGTACCCGCTGACACTCACCACCAACCTATGCGATTGCCAGGCCCCCTACACCCTCATCAGCGTAAGAAGCCTTCAGATTTTTTGCTCTTTGTCAGTTAGTGAAACACACTGTGGGGCCTCCGTCAGGCTGACCGGCATTCCCAGAATTCCCTTCCCAATGTGTTTTGGGTTAGGACCACAAGAGAGATTCCTGTGCAGGACTGGGAGGGCGGAAGGGAATTGGCAACCTCTTTTGTAAGTCACACTCCTTGTGGCGCGCCTGCTGACCCAGCTCATCAAGCACCAGCGGAATCCAGGCAACTACTCCACCTCCTCCCAGTCCACCCTCAGTCCATTCTCCTGGGTCGGGTGTGTGACAAAGCAGTCCAGCTGCTACAAGAAACCTTCGTCGCCCTTGGCAACAAGAAGGGATGTGGGCTTCAGGCCATCCTCGTGGGCTCCAGTCAGCTCTGGATCCTCCCTCCACTTTCATGCATCTTCCCTCCTGACTCTGCCTCATGGACCTCAGGCTGCAGCATCCCATGGGAGACAGTAGCCTTATAGGGACCCCTTGTCCAGTTCCCATGGTGTGGGCCCTGCTTCTTTGATGGAACTCTGCTAAATAAAGTATAAGTGTAAACAAGAGAGTGCACTGCTCAGGGTACAGCTTGTGAGCATGCCCAGTGAACCACCACTCTGGTCACCCCTAACATTTTCTCTATCAGACACTGTCCTCTCCCTCCTCCTCAGGTCAACCACCAATTTCTCACCCCATAGGCGAGTTCTGCCTGGTTTGTCCTTCACACAGGTGGAATCCTAGAGTCTTTCTGAGTATTATTTCAGCTAATGAATTTGTTTATCCATTTCCCTGTTGAGGCGCTTTGGGGTGGTTTTCAGTTTGGAGCTATAATGGCTAGTGCTGTAAACATTCTTGTATGTGTCTTTTTTTTTTTTTTTTTTTTTTTTTTTTGCGGTACGCGGGCCTCTCACTGCTGTGGCCTCTCCCGTTGCGGAGCACAGGCTCCGGACGCGCAGGCTCACCGGCCATGGCTCACGGGCCCAACCGCTCCGCGGCATGTGGGATCTTCCCGGACCGGGGCACGAACCCGTGTCCCCTGCATCGGCAGGCGGACTCTCAACCACTGCGCCACCAGGGAAGCCCGTATGTGTCTTTTGATGCACAGATGTGTTACCGAACCAAACGTGGGTCTGCTCGCCTTCATGCAGTAAAGCCAATCTACTGACACCAAGTTGTGCTGAAGGAAAGTGCAGCGTTTATTGCAAGACCAAGCAAGGAGTCTAGGTAGCTAATGCTCAGAAGGCCCGAACTCCCTGACGGCTTTCAGGGAAAGGTTTTATTTTATTATTAATTCATTTATTTATTTGGTTGCACCAGGTTTTAGTTGCAGTTTGCCAGCTCCTTAGTTGCAGCACGTGGACTCCTTAATTGTGGCATGCAGACTCTTAGTTGCAGCATGCATGTGGGATCTAGTTCCCTGACCAGGGATTGAACCTGGGTCCCCCGCATTGGGAGTGTGGAGTCTTATCCACTGCGCCACCAGGGAAGTCCCTCAGGGAAAGGTTTTAAAGACAGGGTGAGGGAGGGAGGTTTCAGGGAGCGTGGTCAGGTCGTGGACATTTTTCTGATGGGTTGGTGGTGAGGTAATTGGGAGTCAACATCGTCATCCTTCTGGTCCCAACTGGTCTGGGGTCTATGTGCTAGTGGGCAGCATGCAGTTAACTTCTTCCACCTGGTGGGGGTTTTAGTATCTGCGAAATGGCTCAAAGGACATAGCTCAGAATATTATTTGTAGCCCTTGAGGAGTAACTGAAGGTCCTTGACTTTGTTTAATGGCTAAACTATTATTATTTTGTCTTGCTTGGCTATTCTCCTTTCTTTCTGTATTTGTCACTTCTCTGATTAAATGTATTCTCAGAAACTCAGGGAAGGCCTTGGAGACTAAAGTTTTTCTATAGACAGAGAGGCAGGCGGAGGACATTGGAAGGAGCAGGGTCTATTCCAGGAAGGCCCCATAGGGTCCTGGTCAGTTACAGACATATGCATTTATATTGGGTAAGTTCCTAGGAGTAGCATTGCTGGGCATGAGGTAGGAGTGTGGTAGTTTTAGTAGGTAATATTGGTTTTCCAAAGTAGTTTTACCAGTTGATGTTCCCACCTGCAGCGAATGGCAATTCCATTTTGCCATATATTTTTATTTTTTAAAAAAACAACCGCTGTATTTGTACTTTGTTTATAGAAGTGGAATGTTAGTGTGGGATCTTAGTTCCCCAACCAGGGGTCAAATCCATACCCCCTGCAGTGGAAGTGTGGAGTCTTAACCACTGGACTGCAAGGGAAGTCCCCATTTTGCCGTATTTTTGCCAACACTTGGCATTGTTGGTCTGTTGGATTTTGGCTGTTCTGATGGGTATATGGTGGTAGCATATTGTGGATTTATTTTGCTTTTTTTTTTTGACAACTAGTGAAGCTGTGCATTTCTTTGTATGTTCATTGGCCATCCAGAGCTCCTCTTTTATGAGATGTGTTCACGTCTTTTGCCATTTTCCGTCAGGTTCTCTATCTAGAGCTCTCTAATTGATTTTTAGGAGTTCTTTATTCTGGGTAAGAGTTTATTGTCAGATATAAGCACTGCAGATACTCTCGTATTCCATGGGTTGCCTTTTCACTATTTTAATGTCTTCTGTTGAACAGAAGTTCTTAATTTTTCTATAGGTCAGTTTATCCATTTTTTTTCTTTTACAGTTAGTATTTTTTGTGTCCTGTTTAAGAAACACGTGCCTTCTCCCAAGTCACAAAGCTGTTCTGTATTTTCCTATAAAAGTATTATTGTGTGATATTTCATAATTAGATCTGCCAACCATCTGGAATGATTTTTGTGCATGGTGTGAGGTAGGAGTCAGGATACACATTTTTCATCTGGCTATCTGATTGACTTAGCACTGTTTATTGAAACAGCATTCTTTTCCCACTGCATTGCCGTGTCTCCTCTGTAAAAGGTCAGGTGACTTTCTGTTCTGTCCCATTGCCCAGTTTATTTTTTAAATTTTATTTATTTATTTTTGGCTGCATTGGGTTTTCGTTGCTGCGTGGGCTTTCTCTAGTTACGGTGAGCAGGGGCTACTCTTCTTTGCAGTAAGCGGGCATCTCATTGTGGTTGCTTCTCTTGTTGCGGAACATGGGCTCTAGGCACACGGGCTTAAGTAGTTGTGGCGCATGGGCTCAGTAGTTGTGGCGCATGGGCTCAATAGTTGTGGCTCGCGGGCTCTAGAGCACAGGCTCAGTAGTTGTGACACACGGGCTTAGTTGCTCCATGGCATGTGGGATCCTCCTGGACCAGGGATCGAACCTGTGTCCCCTGCATTGGCAGGTGGATTCTTAAACACTGCACCACCAGGGAAGCCCTGCCCAGTTTATTTTTGCACCAATACCAAATTGCCTTAATTACCATAGCTTGTTCATGACATCTGGTAATGTGAGTCCTCCTTTATGTTCTTTTTTTTTAAATTGGCCATATCTTTCCTTTTTTTAAAATATTTTATTTTTATTTATTTATTTGGCTGCACTGGGTCTTAGTTGCAGCATGCGGGATCTTTGTTGTGGCATGCAGGATCTTTTTCTTTAGCTGCAGCACATGGGATCTTTAGTTGTGGCATGCGGGATCTAGTTCCCTGCAGGGATCAAACCCAGGCCTCTTGCATTGGAAGCTTGGAGTCTTAACCACTGGACCACCAGGGAGGTCCCTCTCCTTCATGTTCTTCCTCAAGATTGCCTGGGCTAGTCCTGGTCCTTGGTGTTTCCATATGAATTTTAGAATCAGCTTGCCAATTTCCACACACACACACACACACATACACACACACAAACCTGTGAGGATTTTTATTAGGATTGCATTGGATTTATAGGTGAATGTGGGGAGAATTGGCATCTTCACAGCACTAAGCCTTCTAGTCCATGAATGTAGTATAATCCTCCATTTATTCGTTTTCTTCAAATTCTTCGGTTATATTTTGCAGTGTTCAGTGTAGAGGTCTTGCATACTTGTTAGTTTTACTTCTAGGCATGGATTTTTTTTTAATGCTATTGTAACTGATTTCAGTTCAAAAAAGTGTTTTCTATTTGTGAATGATGTAGAAATATCATTGATTTTTGTATATTTTCCTTGATTCCAGTGATCTTGTTCAGTTGACTTAATTCTAACAGTTTACCTGTTAAGTATCTACAAATATTGACAGTTTTATGTCCTCCTTTCCAATTATACCTTTTGTTCTTTTTTCTCACCTTATTGCCCTGGCAAGGACTTCTCTTTCAGTACGGAAAGGAAATGATGAAAGCTAGCAATGCATGTTTCCATCTCAAAAGGAATTGGTCTCAATCTCAAAAGGAAGGCTTGTATGTTTTACCATGAAGTATGATGTTTACTGTAGGGTTTTGTAGCCGCAACTTATAAAATGAAGGAAGTTTTCTTCTATTTCTAGTTACTGAGAATTTTTATTGTGAAAGTTGGCAGATTTTATCAAATGCTTTTCTGCATTTATTGAGATGGTGAATGATTTTTCTTCTTTATTCTATTAGCATGTTAATACAGTGAATTGCATTGCTTGATTTTGTAATGTTCAACCAATCACGCATTCCCAGAATAAACCCAGATTGGTAGTGATGAATTTCTATATATGAATTTGGCTTGCTCAGATTTCATTTAGGAATCTTGCATCTGTGCATGAATGAAATCACCCTCTACTTTTCTTTCATGAAGTTTCTTTGTCAGGTTTTGTTCTCAGGATTATGCTGGCCTTATTAAAAGTTGGGCAGTGTTTTCTCTGTTCTGTTCTCAGGAAGAGTTAGTGTAAGACTGGTGTTTTTTGTTGCATCAGTGCTTGGAAGCGTTCACAGAGGAAGCCTTTGGGCTGGAGCCGTTTGCTTTGTCCCTGTGGATCTCATTGTTTTTTTCATTGGCGCATTTATCAGTGAGGTTGAGCAATTCTTTATATGTTGAAATGGCGATTTGTAGTTCTCTTTCTGTGGTCTAATGAGTCATATCCCCGTGCATCTTTCTAATGGATACTTGGTCTTTGATATTAAATATTAAAGTAACCAGCCCCAGATCACGCACTGAAACTGTCTTTCCACACGGTTTTCATTGGTCTTTTGAAATATTTTTCACATCAAAATTTAAAATTTTTTTTTTTTTTGGGTTTTGCATATATAGTATTTTTTTAACATCTTTATTGGAGTATAATTGCTTTACAATGGTATGTTAGCTTCAGCTTCACAACAAAATGAATCAGTTATATACATACATATATTCCCATATCTCTTCCCGCTTGCGTCTCCCTCCCTCCCACCCTCCCTATCCCACCCCTCCAGGAGGTCACAAAGCACCGAGCTGATCTCCCTGTGCTATGCGGCTGCTTCCCACTAGCTAAAATTTTTATGTGTTCAAATTTCTTTTCTTTTTTTTTTTTTTAAATATTTTGGCCACGCTGCATGGCATGTGGGATCTCAGTTCTCCGACCAAGGATCAAACCTGCCCCCTGCATTGGAAGGACAGAGTCTTAACCACTGAACTGCCAGGGAAGTCCCAATTTATCCTTTCCTTAGTATGGCTTCTTTTTTTTTTTTAATTAATTAATTTAGGCTGCGCCAGGTCTTAGTTGTGGCACGTGGGATCTTTAGTTGCCTCACGCGAACTATTAGTTGCAGCAAGCAGGATCTAGTTCCCTGACCAGGGATCGAACCCAGGCCCCCTGCATTGGGAGTGTGGAGTCTTACCCACTGGACCACCAGGAAAGTCCCTTTAATGTGGCTTCTTGATTTTAGGTCATGCCTAAGAAAGGACTTCCCTACTCTAAGAACATAAATAAAATTTTTTTCTCCCATTTTTTTACAATATTTGTATGGTTTCATTTTTAACTCTTAAATCTTTGGTCCAACTGGCATTTAATTTGGTATAAATAAAAGGCCGGGGTCCCACTTTACTGTTTTCCAGGTGGCTACCCACTTGTTCTAATACTGATTGTCAGCAATTCATCTTTTTCCTACTGCTTTGAAATGCTCTTTTAGCAGACAAAATTCCCATATATTTGCATTTCTTTGTGAACTTTGTGTTGTGGTTGATTGATTTCTGAGGTTTATTCATATGCTGTTTTAACCTACTGTATGTTTACAGTGTGTTTTTAAATCTGATGGCTTGGTTTACTTGAGTTTTTTTGTTTGTTTCACAAAAGCACTGATGCAATTCAATGAGGAAAATGAATGTCTTTGTAATAAATGATTCTGGACTGGCTGCCCAAGCATTTATTTTAGTTTTCCCATTTAGGCCTAAGATTCATCTCGAATTAATTTCTCTGTATGGTATGAGGTAGGGGTCAAGACTCATTTTCTCCATCTGTCTCCCCAGTTTCCACCTCTGGCACTTACTCCACAGGGCCCTGGGAGCTTCAGTACATCAGTACTCTCATTGTAAGATGGGCCTCATCATAGCTCCCTTTCATTAGGGAGAATTACGTGAATTAATACATGTAAAGCAATAGAGTAGCACCTAGCCGTGGTCAGTGTCCAACAGATGTTACTGTTGTTTTGAGATATTTATTCATGTTAAGGGAATATCCATTTATTTCCATTTTATTCAGTGTTCTGTTGTTTTGTCTGTGGGTTTTTTGTTTTGTTTTGTTTTTTTAAATCAAGAATGAGTGTTGAGGGCTTCCCTGGTGGCGCAGTGGTTGAGAGTACGCCTGCCGATGCAGGGGACACGGGTTCGTGCCCCGGTCCGGGAGGATCCCACATGCCGCGGAGCGCCTGGGCCTGTGAGCCATGGCCACTGAGCCTGCGCATCCGGAGCCTGTGCTCCTCAACGGGAGAGGCCACAACGGTGAGAGGCCCGTGTACAGCAAAAAAAAAGAATGAGTGCTGAATTTTGTCAAATGCCTCTCCATGGAGAGGACTCCGTGATTTTTCTCCTCTGGTGAAAGGAGTACAAGTCCCTCTCATGGACATTCCCATCAGTAGTGGTGTTGGCCCCACCCGGACACCCTGTCCTTTTGAATGTGTTGCTTGGAGTCTCCTTGCCTGTATTTGTTTGAGGAGTTTTGTGTTGTTTCCCAAACACAACTGGCCTTTGGTGTGCTTTGCCAAGTTTGGGGCTAGTCCTATGCTGACTTCATAAAGTGAATGTGGAAATGTTCCTCCGGGCTCTACACTGTGGCGGCTTAACTGGCAAGACAGGCCTCTGATCCTAACGGCAGGACACACTCGCCTGGGAAACTTTCCAGAAGGGCATTTGAGATAGACCAGTGTTCCTGCCACGTTCTCAGTTTTTTTGTGTGATCACTGACATGTCTAGACCTTTGCTCTTCCTTGGACCCGTTTGTCATTTATACTTAAGCTTGCCAGATTTAGCAAGTAAAAATAAAGCCTGCCCAATTAAATCTGAATTTCAGATAAGTGCCAATGTTTTTAGTATGTGTTAAGTATCGCAATTCTACTTACATCATCCTAGAAAGTAATTTATTTTGTCAAGTTTCCAAAGTTATTTTTATTAAAATGAGTAATCTTTTCTAGTACTTCTAACTTCCTCTATAGCTTAGGTTATTTCCCCGTTCTCATTTCTTTTTTGTGTGTATTTACACGTCCTTCATTTTTACTAATTGGGTAGCTAATAGCTTATATATCTTTTTCAAAGATCTGTTCTTCTGACTTCAAGTTTATCAATTTCTGCTTCAGTTGTTACTAAATTCTTCCTCTTGCCTTCCTTACTGTTCTGGTTGTTCTTTTACTAACTTGGTATGCTAGATATTTTGTTTTGATTATTATTAATGTAACTATTTAAGGCAATATATTTTCCTCTGAGCCCTGCTTTAGCTATATTCTGTGGGGGCTGATCTGTATTGATGTGAATGTTATTTTGAAGATACCGCTTTGATTTCCTCTGTGTAACAAGATGTTTAAAGAGGCTGTAAGAGTCGCTAACTGGGCTGGGAATGCATCTTGGTTGGCATTACTTGTGGTCCAAGAGGGATGTGGGCAGGGGCCAGGCAAGTAACCTAGGGTGGGATGAGCAGGGAGCAAGAGGAATGGGCTTCCTCCGGGGCCCCCAGAAGCCAAGGAGGGCTCTGTGTGGCCTCATGGCAGGATCAGGTATGCATTTTCCAAGGCTCATCACTGTCACGAGTAGGGAGTGGATCGAGGCTGTGGCAGCGGCAAGGAGGCAGAAAGGGACGAAGGGATGGAACCAAGGCCAAGCCACGCATATGGAGGGAGAAGACTGGGTGACTATCATGGAGGGGGGAGAGGGGGGCACCAGAGAACTTCCGGCTGCCTCAGAGCTGGCTTCTGGTTGGGTGTATTGAGTCCGAGGTGCCCGTGGATCCCAGGTGCTCTGGAGGTGGGCGGGTGAGTGGGTACGTGAGTCTGATGGTCCAGAAACCTGGGCTAGAGCCTGGGCGGGGACCCATCAGTTCACAAGTGGTAACTGAGGCTCCAGGGGACAGTGAGGGTCCCAGGGATGGCAGAGGGTGAGTCAGGAGTGCAGGGACACCGTTCTCATGCTCTGGGGATGCAGCTGGGAGGCACTGCGGCGAGGGTGTCTGTTGTCTGAAGGCCCTCGGTGTGTAGTGCTCTGTCCCAGCAGGCACAGGAGCAACACCCAGCCCGTCCTGTGCGGCTGAACTCCAGGCAGAATGGGAGGTGATGGATCTGTAGTGGCGCCCTTCCAGGCGGAGGTACACCCCTGTGGGATGTTTGGGGTGAAACAGGAACTCCCAATGCTCCCAGGACTCGGCATGGGGCAGGACCCCCCCAGGGAGGGTGGCGCACTCAGGAGCTGGCGGAGCCATCCACGGTGGCTGGGGGCTCGTGGGTCTCAATCGGGGGTAGTTTGGTGACTGGCTGTGGGGGTGGGGTGACCCTGCACCTAGCAAGGGGAGGCCAGGGCTGCTGCTCCACCGCCTACAGTGCGTGGACAGCACCCCCGCAAAGAATGACTCACCCAAAACATCAACAGTGCTGAGGGTGAGAACATGTTGGAGTTGGGGGCTGGGGAGGGCTTAGGTCTCGCTTCCTCCAGCCTCTTCCTGGCACGGAGGACAAGCTCCAGGACGGGCCTGGGCCAAGGGCCCCCAGGAGCCAGGGACAGGTGCCCCCAGGCCACACCCCTGCCTTCCTCCCAACGGCGTGTGCGGAGCCCCAGCAAGTGTCCAGGGGTGGCCTGGAGAAGGCCCAGCCCGTGTCTGGTTTCCCTGGCTCCGTGGTGGTGTGTGTGGAGGGCTGCAGCTCACTGCACGTGCTTTCTGAAGGTCCCCTCCCCACCTCGACCCTGAATCAGGCGTGGTGCAGCCTTTTCTTTAATCTTGGACTGGAAGATACACAGGTGGGGAATGGGGTTTCGGGGAGCGGGGGGCCCAGTCCTGGGTGAGAGGCCTGGGGAGGTTGGAGGGGTCAGGGCAGGGCCACAGGGGCTCTGGGAGGGCAGGGCTCGGCCCCCACAGCCGTCCATCTGCTGGGCTGTCCCCACCTCTTGAAGCCCCAGGCTGACCGTCCAGCCAAGGGGTCCAGATTCTGCCGGACCAGGCTAGCCTGGACGTGTGCTGGGTGGGATCCCAGCTCTGGGGAGGGAGCAGCCTCTTTAGTAGCCTGAGGGCTCCCCACCCTTCCTGGGGTCCGCTGCGGCGTACACGCAGGCCCCGTCCTGGGACACGGCCTGGACCACGTTCAGGAAAACGGGCCTCTCGGTCTGGCTCTGGCCCCGGTACTGGAGCCCCTTCTTCACCTCCTGGAGAGGAGAGAAGGCTGGTCATGGAGGGGCTGGGACCCGGGCAGGGAGCTGAGGACCCTGGCCGAGGAGGCAGGACTGGCAGGGGCGGTCTGGGAGAGGACGGAGGGGCGCTGGACGCAGCCTTGTCTGCAGGCATGGAGTCTACGGCCTCCCACTCCAAAGGCCCCAGAGGAGAAGCCTGGGCTCCAGGGGATACGATAGGAGGACATCGCCTGGACTAGAAGGAAGCTGAGATGCAGGTTCACTTCTGTCCTGGATCAAGGACACCAGGGGCCTCAACGTGACAACCAAGGAGTCCAAGGGCTTCTGTGGAGAAGATAGCTTTCAACGTTTTGAGGACCTTGAAAGCAAAGTCTTCTAGAAGGCAGAGCTTGGGCCCTTTGGAGTCCCAGGTCACCCCTACATAAGAAAGGCCCAGCTCAACATCTGGCTCCTGCCCTGGACAGGAGGAATGGCCCTGGTGCCAGCATTTAGGACCTGCCGTCTCAACACCAGCATGAGAAGACGTGGGTCCCAGACTCTCCAGGGCGCCGCCCCGCTGGTGGAGGAGTCAGCTAGAGGCTTCTGAACACCCATGAGTCCAAGGACATGGACCCCAGGCCACAGGCACCAGCGGTCCCCAAGGGTGAGGCACTACGAGCACGGGCTGTAAAGGCTCAGGTCTGAGACGGTGAGTGTGTGGAATTGGAGGGCGTCAGGGCCCAGGTGTTGGTGTCTGAGCGCCCGAGTACCTTGCCTCGGGGCCTGGTCCCCACACTTGCCAGTCTGTGGCTCTTCACACAGATCCTGGCACGTGGACACCTGTGTTACTCGGGCCCCGCATTCGCACTTAAGGTCAAGGACCCCCGCCCACCAGGGCCCTCAGTTCCAGGTGCCCTGCAGTCCCCAGGACCAGGGCCTCCAGGACCTGAGCCATGGGTACGGCGAGGTCTCCAGGCACTATGGCCTTGGGTGTGTCTCTGCCTGCCGTGCTAATTACCTAGTGTCCTTAGGTTGGAAGGCCCAGCTCCTCACAGCCCTGCAGTCCCCAGGACCAGGGCCTCCAGGACCTGAGCCATGGGTACGGCGAGGTCTCCAGGCACTATGGCCTTGGGTGTGTCTCTGCCTGCCGTGCTAATTACCTAGTGTCCTTAGGTTGGAAGGCCCAGCTCCTCACAGCCCTGCAGTCCCCAGGACCAGGGCCTCCAGGACCTGAGCCATGGGTACGGCGAGGTCTCCAGGCACTATGGCCTTGGGTGTGTCTCTGCCTGCCATGCTAATTACCTAGTGTCCTTAGGTTGGAAGGCCCAGCTCCTCACAGCCACAGCAGGACCTGTGGTCCTCGGAGACCATTCTTTAGCGTCGTAGTGGCCAAACTCCAAGGCCCTGAGGAACAAGGACCCTCCTGGCCTCAGGCCTGGGCCTTGGCTCTGAGGGCCCTTGGAAACTCAAGGTCTCCACCCAGTGCCTCAGGTGTTCTCCATGGGAGGTCCTGACCTGTGTGGCCAACACGCTAACCTTCCAGGGAGCTGAGGGCCGTGGGCTCGGGGTTCTCTGGATTCCAGGCTGTCAGGTCCAAATTCTCAGAGTTGAGGTCCTTGGAGAATGGTGTTCACAGAGTAAAGACCTTCAGTCAAGGTCAAGGAGAAGGGCCTAAGAGGATGAGTCCTGGGAGAGCATCAAGTCCTCCTGCCACGGGGAGGACCCAGGGAGGGAGGGAGGCTGGGAGGGAGGGCCTCGGACTCTGAGAGTTTGGGCCTGACGGGCTGAGGTCCTTAGTCTCCAGGCCCAAAGACCAAGGTTCTCAGGACTACACACCCCCTTGGACTCAAGGCCCCTCACTCTGTGGTCCTCAAAATTCCAAGGGCCCTGGGAGGCGGCCTTGAGACCAGAGAAGCTCATAACAGGAACGGCAGCTTTGATGACCTTGAACCCCAGCTGCTTGAATGGACCCTGGGCATGAAGTTTGGAGTCTTGAAAAGCTGCTAGTCCTTTAAAGTGGGTCCTAGTGAGGGCATCTGCCAGCCCAGAGACCTTCCAAGGAGGCCAGCCATCTGCCCAGGAGGAGGGGAGGGGCTGGGAGTCCCACAAGAGAATTCAGCTCCTGGGTCTGCTTGTGTGGGGAACCAAGAACCCAATGCCATTGGAGGGAAATCCCTCTGCAGACTCCCAGGAATAATAGACTCCTTGAGAAATAAACCCGCAGATAAAAGCTGCAGATCGCACAAGGAAGCAGATCACCATGAGGGAGGGTCCGAGAGGCCTCAGCCGGGGAAAGTAGCTTCCGGATAGAATGGCCCAGAAAGAGGAGGGACCAGGGTGCAGGGGAGCTCGTTCTGGGAGTCGTGTGAACAACACCCTGTCCCCTGCCGTGGAGACCAGCTGCCTGTTGCCTCCCCCATGGAGCTTCTCAACTCCTGGTGGCCCCCAGAGCCAAAGTGCACCGGGCACACTCAAAAGCTGAGGCCCCACCGGCGGCTCTGAAGGCAAGCGCTGAGGCGTCTGTCTAGCGGTCTCTCGGCCCACGGCCTCACCTGGCTGAAGCTGGGCTCGTACTCTACCCGGCCCTTGCTGTCCACGTGCAGGATGGGGGCTGCAATGGCAGCTTGCAGGTCAAGGCCCAGCCACAGCTTGTTCATGATGGCCTGTTTGGGGAGAGAAGGATGCAGGCAGGGAGGGAGGGAGGGGCACCAGCCACCCTCCCCAACCCCTCCCAGGACATGAGGACAACAGGGCCGCCCAGCAAGGGCACGTTCCATCCAGGAGCCCCCAGACTCACCTGGGCCACAGCAGAGATGATGAGCTCCCCGCCAGCCCCGCCGATCACCAGCTTCGACCCCTGGGCTGCGTTGACCAAGATGGAGGGGACCATGGATGAAGGGGGCCGCTCACCTGGAACTGGAGGCCGGACAGGTATCAGTGCAGCCTCGCTTCTGAGCCAGCGCCCCCCGGGGCCACCCCCTCCATCCCTGTCTCTGTGCTGGGCCTGCCCGGCCTTCCTGCCTTCCCTCCTCTCGCCCGGGGGCATTGTGCTCACCGGGAGGGGGGGTGACTCCGGAGCCCCGCCGGTGCCTCCAGCACAGGTCCAGGAGCTCGTTGTTGAGGAGGATGCCCGTGCGCGGTGAGTACACCATGGCTCCAAAGCTGTGGACAGAGGCAGAGCTGGGCGCAGGCCGTGGGCTCCCGACACACATGGGCTGCACCCCAGCGCTCCAGAAGCTCCTCGTTTTAGCAGCTGTCCTCCAGCATCCTGGAGCTGCTCTTCCCTCCCTGGCCCTGCCCCCAAATATCCACCTTGTCCCCCACCACGGCATCCTCCTGGTTGTAAGGCCCATCCTCATCCCGGCTCAGGGCCACCCCATCAGCAGCCTTTTCGGCCAGAGGTGTCAGGGTGTAGGACCCTTTTGACACAGGAGAGGGGAAAACAAGGTACCACTCGATGGACACAGCCAGGGAGGTGCTGGGAGGCCAGGCTGGGGGTGGAGGGCTGAGGTCTAGGGGGTGGAGTGGGGCCTGCCCGCCTGCCCCCGGCCCCACGTACGGCGTATTGATGGTGCTGGTGGCAGACACAGCGCTGCCATCCTCGCCCAGCACGGACACGTGGGCCGTGCCCATCCTGTGGCTCCAGGTCTCGGCCAGGCTGTAGTGGCTGAGCTGGTGGTCACCCCGGGTGTCGATCTGCTGGTGGATGTGCTGGGCCAGAGCCTCCCCCAGCAGGTCCTGGGAGGCGTTCTGGGGTGGGCAGACAGGTGACAGGGTCAGTGAGAGGCCAGGTGGTCCCCTAAGGGTGTCAGAGATGCAGCGCCACCACTGCCTTCCCGTACCTGCCCCTCCAGGGCTCCCTTCAGACTGCTGTACCCTCCCTGCTCTGGCCCACTGCCAGGCCATCCGGTTCTAGAACCAACCATGTACACATCCCTCCAGCCTCACCCGCCAGGCTCTCAGGGTCTGTGGATGGAGCACCCGTCGGCCTGACCCTCCCTTCGTGCTGAGCCCTGGGGCAGGGAAGGGGGCTCTCCACCAGCTCAGGGCACCTCACCTGGACCTCCGGGTGGCTTCGAGGGTCCCACAGCCGCCACTTCTGCCCCCTAGCAAACTTGAGCGTCTCCACGAGGTGATGGTACAAGTTCACCCTCCCCTCGGGCCTGGCCACTGACTCCGCGGAAAAGTTGAACCCTGGGGAGGGGGTGGGCGCAGGTGGGGGTCATCCTGTGTAGTGGGTCGAGAAAGATTTGTCCATGTCCTAATTCTCAGAACCTGTGAATACCTTATATGGAAAAAGAGTGAATATTACCTTGTATGGCAAATGTGTGATTAAATTAAGGATCTTGAGAGGAGCGGATTATCCTGGATTATCCGGGTGGGCGCTAAATGTAATTACACATATCCTTATAAAACAGACACAGAGAAGAGGGAGGCTGAAACTGCAGGGATGCAGCCACAAGCCTAGGAATGCTGGCAGACGCCAGAAGCTGGAAGAGGCAAAGAACAGATTCTCCCCCAGGCCCCCCGGAAGGAATGTGGCCCTGCAGACACCCTGATTTTACTTCTGGGCTCCAGAACTATGAGAGAATAAATTTCTGTTGTCTGAGCCACCAGGTTTTGGTAATTTGTGATACTTTGTTACGGCAGCCACAGGCTGCATCAGGCAGCCCCATCTCTGGACGCTGCCAGGATGCCTCCCGCACCCCGCAACCCCCTTGCAGGCTGCAGTAGGCTGGGCCTCAGCCCTAGCTGCACACAATGGACCGGCAGCTCACCACCTGCAGAGCCACTGCACCTGTGCCCTGCGCCGGGGTCACCTGGGGGCACTTAGTGGGTAGATGACGGCAGACTCTTCAGCAGAGCCCAGGCGTGGGCCACACCGGAGGCCAGCTCTAGAACGCACCGTCCTGGCCCACTCCTCAGCCCAGTCTTCAGCATCTGAGGAGGGGGCTGAGCTGGAGGAGGCAGTGGCTACCCAGAGCCTGGCTGGGCCTGGAATTCAGTTCACGGGCGCCAGACCCCCTGGCTCCTGGGGGCCTCACCTTTGAGCACATTGAGGACAAAGCTGAGAATCGCGCCCCCTGCAGGCGGTGGCGGTGAGTACAGGGTGTAGTCCCCCAGGGGCACCTCCAGGGCGTCCACCACCTCAGGCCGGAATGATGCCAGGTCCTGCGGGGTCAGCCGGCTCCCTGGGGTGAGACAGAGAACTCCATGTACAGACGGGGAAACGAGGTGCAGAGTGTCAGCCAGGGACCTTGGTTTACACAGTGGGGGCCCCCCTCGTTCCCTAGCCTTCTAGGCTCAGAGGGGTGGTGCTGGGCCTGTGGGCAGTGGCCTCAGGGCTGGGGGATGGGTGGACAGAGGCCAGGGACGGGCAGGTTGGAGGGGAGAGTGGGAGAAGGTGGGGGAGGTAAGCTGGCCTCTGAGAGACTGAGGGTGGCCAACTCCAGGCCCAGGAGCACCCCTGCAGCCACCGATAGCTCCCGTCTCGTGGCCCTAACCCTCAGGGTCCTGCTCCTCGGGGGCTTTGACTGCAAGGTCCCTGAGACCAGCAGTGGGCATGACTTGGGCAACAACCTCTCCAAGCCCTGGGAGCAGCTGGCCCCCTCTCAGGGCGAGGGGAGGGGAGGGCCGGACCCACCCTCAGCCCTGGCGCCCAGACCCCTCTTTCTCTGGCGGAACGGGGCTGTGGGGCCTCACGTGCTGACCTTCCTTGGCAACGTCCTCCAGCAACATCTGGCCCAGCCTCCCTGTGTAGAGGGCCTCTGCGCCTTCCGCAGCCACGGTCTCCAGGGTGGCGGCCAGCGCGGGCCAGGGGAGTGGGTCATGAGGACTCAGGGGTTCTGTCCCATTGAAGAAGAGCTGCCTGGGGGGTGGGGGGCAGCCTCAGGGTGAGGCCAGGTCCTGGAGGGCAGCCACACTTCTGCAGGGACCCTACAGGGAGGGAGTCCTGGTCCGGAGTCCTGAGGGGCTGTGGTGGACATGGGGGCAGATTCTCCAGGATTGGGTGGGGCTGACACCCCTCATGTCTCTCATCACCCAGGCCCAGGGAGGACACGCCCCCCACCACCACCACCACCACGCCAGCGTCCACCCAGGGCCTGACAGCCGGCATTCCTCCTGGTCAGTGGGCTGCCCGGGTGGGCGAGTGGGATGGCCAAAGCCCTCCTGCCAGCCCAGAGAGAGTGGGTTGGGGGGGGAGGGCAGGACCCAAATCTGCACCCTGGGAGCCCCATCACTTTGGCATAAACTGTCCCTGGCCTGAGCCCTCTGATGAGGTTCTGCCACGTGGAACCGGAGGTCTCTGAGCTGTGACATAGCTCAGTGACATATTGGCCAGCCAGGGCCCCGGCCCCCAGAAGGTTGATCCGCTGGCTGGAGGAGGAGCTGAGGAGGGGCCCTGGGCCCCCATCGGAGCTCACCTCAGGGACGATGCGTGCAGGGAAGGGCGCAGGTAGCTGCTATGCAGGAAGCGGCTGAGGATGCGGGGCACGCGGAGGCCCCCCCGGAGCAGCGCGATGGTGGGCCTGAAGAGCTGCGCCCAGGGCAGGTGGCCGTGGCGGTGGTGGGCCTCAGCGTAGCCACGGAGCTCCCCAGGCACCCCGATCCACTGGGCACCTGCACGGCACGGGGGTCATGCCCCTGCCCCTGGGCCGCCCCCCTTGGCCCCCGGGGGCTGTCACTCCACTCTTGGCTGCCTCGCCCCCCAGCCGTGGCAGCCAGAGCGAGCCTTCTGGAGCCCACCTGGGACCACGGCCCTCCCCCCTCACACTCCTGTGCCTCCCCATTTCCCTCTGCACAAAGTCCATGGCCAGGCCTGTGGGACCCAGAAAAACTGGCCCCATCCCCACCCCCCACCCCCAGCCCCCCAACCTGTCTCCACTGAACCCTCCGGGCCTTCAGCTGAGGTGGTCCCTCTGCTTGGATCGTCCCTCCCAACTCAGAGAGCCCTCCCCCGGGAAAACCCGGGGAGTCAGGACCTCCACAGGGGCTCCCCATCCCCAGCTGCCACCCCTCAGTGCCAGGGTGGTTCAGCTGTCCATCAGGGGCGCTGCCCCTTCAGGGTGGGGGCTTCTGGTCAGCCCCAGTGGTCTGGTGGGGTGGGAGCGGGTGGCCCCTCTAGGGCCTCACCTGTGCCCAGAGGCTGGGCCTGCTTGCACTGGTCCAGCAGACCTGGGACGTGGCTGGCGGGTACCGTCTCCCTGGCGTTGATGACCTCCACCTTCCCTGGAGTTGGGCAGGGCGTGTGGGGTGTCAGGGGCACCCCGGTGGCTGCCAGGCCTCACTGCACACCAACAGTCCCCCTCAGACAGCCCTGGCCCTGCTCTCGACCTCAGTTTCTCTCTCTACCATGAACTGGCCTCTGCGCTGGTTTAGGCTTTGCAGAGGTTGGGGGGCACCAAGAGACTCAGGAAGGGGCCTGGGTAGACAGGGCAGGTCGGCCACACTCTCAGGTGGTCTAAAAGGACCTCACTGTTAGCACCTGTGGACAAGCCCATCCTCCCCACGGGGGTCCCATATGGACTCACCTGTGGACGCATTGTAGATAGTGAAGATGACCCCTCCACCCAGGCCCATGCTCTGGGGGTTGACAACCCCGGTGCAGACCAGAGCCGCGATGGTGGCATCCACGGGTGAGCCGTGCTGCTGGAGGATGGCTCTAGGGAACACGGCACAGAGTAAGTGGCCTGGCTGCCCTGCCCTGGCCTCCTGACCTGGGCTGCTCTGCCAGCATTCACTGGGGAGTGGGGACAGCTGGGTGGTCTGCTTGCTGCCACCAAACCGCAGGTTAGTTTTGAGACCACACTGGGCTGCCGCCTCAAGTCCAGCCACTCACAGGTGTACAGCGCTCTACAGATTGCAAATTGTGACGCCATTTACACTGCCCCTGGCTGTATATAAGGTTCTTCTCAGTTTACAAAGTGCTCCAGCTGCCATTAGTCCCTAGGTCCTCCCAGCAGCAGTGGCTCATTTACAACAGGCAGAACCAGGCCCGGGCCAGCCCCTCCGTTCCTCCCGGCAGCGCTGGGAGCCTAGCCTGGCAGATGCCACTCCTCATCTCACTGGGGACACGCTGGCCCAACCCCTTCAAGACTGGATTTTTTCAAGTCACCCCGGGATCCTGCCCTGCCATCAGGGCTTAGGGCTTGGGCTGATGGGTTCCACAGCCCCTCCCAGGGCCCCACGGTCTGTGGGAATGTTCTCAGGCCTCAGTCTCCCCACCTGTCCATGGGCAGCGAGGGGTGAACCCTTCAGCTCCTAGGTGCTGGTCAGACTGGCCTGTGCCGAGGAAATGCCCGTCTCCCTGGGGCACAGCCTTGCACAGCTCACTGGGGGCTGCCTCTTCCCTCACAGCCAGGAATCCTCCCAGCACCTCAAGGTCACAGATGCGAAACCAAGGCCCGAAGAGGGGCTGGGCCTGGGTCCCCTTCCCCCACCACTGACCCCAGCACCTTCTCAGCTCAGGCACACTGATCCGACGACTCCATGCTGGGCTCACCCCTCCCCGGAGCCACGTATCCCTGCTCTGGGCCCACACGTGGGCACACATGGGGGCCACATGGACACAGGTAATCTTAGAATGGGAAAGAGGGCACAAAGACAGAAGTATGAAAGAACTAAGATTCTACATCCAGGCACAGAGAAACACACATTTTAATTAGAATAAAACACCATAAACAAAGAAAAAAGACAAACTGGAAAAAACTAATTTAAATTCCCATCACAAAGGCCGCATCTCACTTGACCTCGGAAGTGCTCTCCGCACTAGGCTTTCAGGACCCCCACCTACCACACTCCGGTTTTCCTCCCACCACCCCAACCTCAAGATGTTAGAAGCCCCAGGCTCAGTCCTCGGTCCTGGTACATCTGTGTCCTCCCCCAGATGAGCTGATCCAGGCTCAGGGCTTAAAATGCAACCTCTGTGCTGATGACCCCCAAATTTGATCTCCCCTAAACTCTAGGCACTTATCCCCAGCCATCCACAGGCTACCTCCCCTAGGCATCTAAGAGGTATTTCACTCTTGACATGACCTAAACTGCACTTTTTCCTTCCCTCCCACCTCTGCCCCCACAAACTGCTCCTTTGTTAGTCATCATGATCCTAGAAAAGGACACAACCATTCACCCTCAGGCTATAAACCTCAGAGTCATCCTTGATTGGTCACTTTCTTTCATCCCCATATCCAATGGCCAATCCTGCCTGTTAGTTATACCTCCAAAATACACCTAGATTCCAATCCTTTCTCATCACCTCCTCCACCACACCACCACCCTGGTCTAAGCCACCAGCATCTCTCACCTGGGTTACTGTAACAGTCTCCTATCTGGTCCCCTGCATCTGCCTTGCTCCCATAGGTTTTTTAAAAAATAATCTGTTAACATGTAAAGCAGACATCCTAGTAATGAAAGACTAAACAATTCAGACCAAACTTCCACAGACAACTAGAAAAGCCAGACAAATAGAAAACATCTGCTCAAAGGTGTCAGAAGCAGGAGAGAAATACAGGCCTCCGAGTGAGAGGAGCCTGGCTTTTGGAGCCGCTTTTCCCCTCCAGACGACTGCCAGTCCTGGAAGAGGAGGCTGAACGGCCAAGCAGGGCTTCTGACATCCTCAGAAGAGGATCTTGCTGTGGTTTATGTCAAAGAGTGTTTTTCCTCTAAGTTTTTTTTTTTTTTTTTTTTTGTGGTACGCGGGCCTCTCACTGTTGTGGCCCCCACCCCGCCCCCCGTTGCGGAGCACAGGCTCCGGACGCGCAGGCTCAGCAGCCATGGCTCACGGGCGCAGCCGCTCCGTGGGATCTTCCCAGACCGGAGCACGAACCCGTGTCCCCTGCATTGGCAGGCGGACTCTCAACCACTGTGCCACCAGGGAAGCCTGTTCCTCTAAGAGTTTTATAGTGTCTGGTCTTACATTTAAGTCTTTAATCCATTTGGAGTTTATTTTTGTGTGTGATGTTAGGTAGTGTTCTAATTTCATTCTTTTACATGTAGTTGTCCAGTTTTCCCAGCACCACTTATTGAAGCGGCTGTCTTTTCTCCATTGTATGTTCTTGCCTTCTTTGTCATAAATTAGGTGCCCATATGTGTGTGGGTTTATCTCTGGGCATTCTATACTGTACCACTGATGTATATTTCTGTTTTTGTGCCAGTACCATACTGTCTTGATTACTGTAGCTTTGTGGTATGGTTTGAAGTCGGGACGCCTGATTCCTCCAAATCCGTTTTTCTTCCTCAAGATTGCTTTGGCTATTCGGGGTCTTTTGTGTTTCCATACGAATTGTAAGATTTTTTGTTCTAATTCTGTGAAGAATGCCATTGGTAGTTGTTAGGGATTGCATTGAATCTGTAGATTGCTTTGGGTAGTATAGTCATTTTCACAATATTGATTCTTCCAATCCAAGAACATGGTATATTTCTCCATCTGTTTATGTCATCTTTGATTTCTTTCATCAGTGTTTTATAGTTTTGTGAGTACAAGTCTTTGGCCCTAGGCAGGTTTATTCCTGGGTATTATATGTTTTTGCAATGGTAAATGGGAGTGTTTCCTTAATTTCTCTTCCTAATTTTTCATTGTTGGTGTATAGGAACACCAGAGATTTCTGTGCATATAGGCCTCAAATTATTTCTAAACAGTTTTAACAATCTTTATACACGCTCGTTAGTGCTCAATTAAAAAGGACTAAGCTGGGGCTTCCCTGGTGGCGCAGTGGTTGAGAGTCCGCCTGCCAATGCAGGGGACGCGGGTTTGTGCCCTGGTCCAGGAGGATCCCACATGCCATGGAGCGGCTAGGCCTGTGAGCCATGGCTGCTGAGCCTGCGCATCCGGAAGCCTGTGCTCCGCAATGGGAGAGGCCACAACAGTGAGAGGCCCGCACGTACCGCAAAAAAAAAAAAAAAAAAAGATTAATATAATTATAACCATTATAACAAACATATAAACCTTTCTCAGTATCAAAAAGTATATCAGAAAGAGAAAATAAGAGATATAGTTTGCAAAAAACAAATAATTTTAAAAGAAATAGAGAAAAAAGAAAAGAAAAAATATATATATATACACACATACACATATGCATTTGAAAAAAGAGAAAAGAAACACAGGAAAAATAAATCCAAAACAAATGAAAATGATTTCCTCTAAAAGAGAGAATAGGAACAGAATAAAGGTGATATGGATGAGAGTGAGACTTTTGAGAATACCTTTTTATACAGTTCTGACTTGTATTCAGAAGGAAAATTAAACAGAAAGAATGAAAAAGAAAACCCTAAAATTGAATTTTAATTGAAAAAAACTAAGCTAATAGTATATTGAACTGTTAACATAATCACACAGGAAAAAGAACTTAATTAACTGCACATCTTTCATGGGATATATCTTAAGGACCAAAAAAACCTCTGCAAAGACATCTTGAATTTTCTCTAGTAGATTCATTGTTCATAGTGTATTGTTGAAGTAATTCTGAAACTTTTTTGTGAGTACCTGGGGATACAGCAAGTAAGTAAATATATGGACATTGCTGGGAACTTCTCATAGTTGCAGAGACAAGATGGGATGGAGGAAGATGCAGAAGACCCCATCATAGTGGATTTGAACTGGAGGTGTCAGAGATTTTACATTTTTTCTTGTTCTATGCACTGATACTACCTAGAAGCAATGGCATCCCAATAATAATGAACCCTCTTAGCATCCAGATTTTCATTTCTAAAATACCATTCTCTACCAATTCCTGATTTCAGGTCTGAGGGAATATACAAATAGATCCTGGAACATTTTGTGTACAAGTCAAGAAAATTCTCTAAGACTGATGGATTCTTGTAAAAGAACATAGATGCTGGCTTAAAGGGGCTCTCACTGGTCAAATTTGTGACAATTTGAGCATCAGAAAGAGTAAGTGATGGATTATAACATAGTGAACTAAAATAATCCATGAGTCAATAGTAATACTCAAGAATATCTGGGTTGGGGAAGGGGGATCTTTTTTACAGAAGAATGTCGGCAATGAGTGGTGAAGAAATGACTAGTTTAGAAATCGCCTTTTTGCAAACACAAATGTATCTGTTGAGACGATGATAAAAATCGATGCTAAAACATGGGATAAATGTTGTTTGAGAAAAGGATATTCGCCTGGTCTCAAAGTATCAAACCCTATGTTACTAATTTAATAGGGAAATGGTACCCCGTACAATGGAGAGATCTGGAAGACACCACCTTTATGAAGTGATCCAACTTGGCATCACAATGATGAGAGGGTCTGACATTGTGTTCCCTCTTGTGTGATACAACGGGAAGGCAAAATACCTATCTTATATTGTGTTTAACCTGAATCTGATCGTAAATAAATTATAAAAACAAACCAAGATTGTAAAGAAAGACTGATACAACTGAACCGACTTCTTTAATGTCACAGAATATCAACTTTTTTTTTTTTTTAAAGCAGGGGATTATTCTAGATTAAAGAAGACTAGAGAAACATGACAATCACTGGATACTGGATCTAAAAAGAAAGATGGGTTGGGGGTGGGGGTGGGATGAATTGGGAGATTGGGATTGACATAAACACTAATATGTATGAAATAGATAACTAATAAGAACCTGCTGTATAAAAAAATGAAATAAAATTCAAATTAAAAGATGAAAGAAAAAGAAAAGAAAGAAAGAAAGAAAAAGAAAGGAAGAAAGAAAGAAAAAGAAAGAAAAGAAAGAACAAGAAAGAAAGAAAGAAAGAAAGAGAAAGAAAGAAAGATTGGGTCAATTGGAAAATTTTTGAATTGGACTAGGTATTAGGTACTATAATTTTACCAAGGTTAAATTTCTTGAGTGTGATAATGGTATTAAGGTTATATAGGAGAATAATCTTATTCTTAATAGATACATGTTTGAAATATTTAGGGATAAAGTGTCATGATAAATGCAACTTATTTTCCAAATATGTGGAAAGATAGATATATGGAGAGAGAGTGAGAGAGCACGAGAAAGAGACAGAGAGACAATGTGGCAAAGTATGAACAACTGGTGAATCTAAGTGAAGTGTATATGGGTATTCTGTCCATTTTTCTGTGGGTGTAAAACTTTTTCAAAATAAAAATATGAACATTTAGGGGAAGAACAATAAAAAAACTCGTGGAATGCAGCTAAGCCAAACTTTGAGGGAAAATTATAGCTTTAAGTGCATGTACTAGAAAAGACTTTAAAGATCAATCATCTATGTATCCACCTTATAATTTGTTTTTCCCAAAATGTATCTCAAGATGAATATTTTTTAAAAAGCAACTTAAACTCAATGGAAGGAGGAGAAAAGAGCCAAGATAAAAGTAGAAACTAATGAAAGAGGAAATAAATGAATCATAAAGAAAATCAACAAAGCCAAAAGTTGATTCTTCCAAAATACAATAAAATTGATAAAACCCTTATCAAGAATGATAAGAGAAAACGCTAGTTACCAATATCAAGAATGAAAAACGGGGGCTTCCCTGGTGGCGCAGTAGTTGAGAATCTTCCTGCTAATGCAGGGGACACGGGTTTGAGCCCTGGTCTGGGAGGATCCCACATGCTGCGTCGCAACTAGGCCCGTGAGCCACAACTACTGAGCCTGCGCGTCTGGAGCCTGTGCTCCGCAACGAGAGGCCGCGATAGTGAGAGGCCCGCGCACGGCGATGAAGAGTGGCCCCCGCTTGCCACAACTAGAGAAGGCCCTCGCACAGAAACTAAGACCCAACACAGCAAAAATAAATTAATTAATTAATAAACTACCCCCAACATCTTCTAAAAAAAAAAAAAGAAAAAGGGGCCTCATTACAGACTCTGGACATTAAGAGGATAATAATGAGAGGACGTTATAAACAATTATATGCCAACACATGACAACTTGCACAAACTGGACAAATTCCTTGGAAAGAACTTACCAAAACTGACTCAAGAAAAAATAAAAACTTGAAAGTCTTATACTTGTTAAAGAAACAGAATCTGTTATTTGAAACCTTCACATGCACACAAAGAACTCAGGCTCAGAAGATTAACCAGTAAATTCTTCCAAACGTTTAAGGAGGAAATAACACCAATCTTAGGAACAAGAAACAACAACAACACAAAACCTATTCTTGCAGACTATGGAAAAGGAGAGGACATTTCCTAGCTCTTTTTATGAGACCAGTGTAACCTTGACACCAACACCTGACAAGGACATGAGAAGAAAGGAAAATTACAGACCAGTACCTCTCATGAATATGAAGAAAAAAATCCTAAACAAAATATTAGCAATTCAAACTTAGGGATAAATAAAAATGATATTAAATCATGAACAAGCTGTGCTCCTTCCAGGAATGCAAGGGCAGTTTAACATTTATTGCATTTTTTTCTTTTTTGGCCGTGACACCCGCGGCATGTGAGATTTTAGTTCCCCATCCAGGGATCGAACCCACGCCCTCTGCATTGCAAGTGTGGAGCCTTAACCACTGGACTGCCAGGGAAGTCCCACTGCACTTTTTTAAAGGGAGAAAAATCATTTGATTGTCTTGATAATGCAGAAAATGCATTTGATATACATTTGACAGAAAGATGGGCAAAAGATTTTAACAGAAATTTCACAGACGAGGATACCCACAATGACCAATAATCACTTCCAATCCCTCAGCATTAGGTGTGGAGTTATTGTCTATCTCCCCCCACTACGAAGGCAAGAGCCTCGACCATCTGGTTACCACTATGACTCCAGGACAATGGCTGGCAGGTGGCAGGTGCTGCAGGTAGCCAAGCATCACACACCTTCACGCATCCACGATGCCCGCCAACATGTACCACGAACACGGTCATGTCAACAGGCAGGATGGTATGCGCTCGGGGCCACCTGGGTTGGGGTTCCTACTCACCAGGCACGTGCCTCACCCTCCCTGAGCCTGGGTCTCCTCAGCTGTGAAGGGGCCAGTTGTGGCCAGCAGAGAGCTGCGGTGCAGAGCAGTCACACTTCTCTCACCTGCCTGTCCCCAAGGAGCTGGAAGGCTGCTGTCACATACACACTCGGACACGCACGCTCACACGTGTGTATGCATGATGCCCAGGTATACAGGCTGTTTCCTCCTGAACCCCAGAGGGTTGGAAGTGCAGTAATTTCCCGGTGAGCCAACCGGGAGTCCAGAGAGCCACTAGGGTCACAAGGGCTGGGAGGGGAGGAAGGGTGACATCACACCATAATCCCGTGAGCCTTCCCCACAGCAGGGTCCCCTGTTGAGATGCCGACCACATCCAGACCAAGCCACTGTTACAACAGGCCAGGGACACCTCCTCTGGGCTGCGTGCGCTCCGTGACAGAGGTGCCAACACGAGCCCCACTTCACAGGTGGGGAAACCGAGGCTTGTCCAGAGTCCCCATTCTCCTCTGCACCCAGGGCATGACCCACAGGCCGACTCCTGAATGGGTCTGAAGCAGCTGACGAGACCCAACCTGCGGGGCCCAGCCCCTCCCTACCCCTGACTCCAGGGCCCCACAGGACAAGCACCCTGGGCCCCCCGCCGGCTCCCTCTACAACTACCCACATGGCCACTGAAGCTCTGGCCTTTACGATCCGAGCCCAGGGGCTGGGCAGGCTGGAATCCTGGGCGGAGGGTGGGGACCCTGGGAAGACTCCACCCTCCAACAACCCCGGAGAGATTCCCCCTCTGCAGGGGCAGCAGAGCAGGACAGTCCCAGCTGGGCCCGCTCATGCTGTGACACCCAGCTGGTCCCTTCTGTGCAGGCCTAGTTTCCTCTAAGTCAAGTGGAACTATGAACCCTCCGCTCAGGATCCTGTGTGGCGTTTCCGAGTGATCACAGCAGACAGACATCACAGAGCCTAAAAATCACCACTAACCCTGGTCTCCCTAGAAGGCAAGCACTCACGTGGAGCCTTGGAACTCCCAGTTTGAACATGAGCCTAACACACTGGCATCACGCAGGATGGGACGGGCCTCGTTGTCACCGTGCTTCTATCGTGTGTACACTAGGCTCGGAGCCGGATCCTCCCCCAGGGGCTCTGGCTGCTGCAGGAGTCCCAGCCCCACTGAGAGAACCCAGTGCTCACAGGGTGGAAGGAGGTGGGGTCTAGGAGGCCCTTGCAGGATCTCCCCAGCCCTGCCAGATCGTGTGAGCCTCTGTCCCACAGCAGCTGTGGCAGCTCCAGGCTCTCTCCCACCCCTGGTTTCTTAGAACAAGAACAGGAAGTGGAACGCCGAGGACATGAAACACTTGGGGGGAACCACATCTGCTCACCTCACCAGCGAGGGTTGCAGAGCAGAGACCCCAACCCCCGGCCCTCCAAAACCCCCAACAAAGACTTGGGGAGACACAACAGGCCCGGAACCCCCTCGCAGATCCGTGGCAGCAGCCCCCCACCCCTGGGGGCCGCGTCCCCATCAGTGGTCTCTGGGTCTGAAGCCCCAACTTGTTTGCATCCTTGCAAATATGGGCTCAGGGGGCGCAGCGCCTCTGCAGTTCTCAGAGCATTGAGAGGGGTCATTCCCCTCCCGGCCCCTGGGAGCCCTCTGGGAAGACCAAGCAGTCTGCCCCCAACTTGTCCCTGTCATCCTAGAGGGAGCCCTGAGGGAGGGACAAGTCCTCTTTGGTTCACAAAGCACTCCTGATTCTGACAACGGCCCTTGAGTCAGATATTCCGGGAAGCAGACTGAGCCGGCAGGGAGGGGGCTGCTAGCCCAGGCTCCCACAAGCCCAGAGTGGGGCAGGGGCCAAGAGGGGTGTCCTGCGCATCCTGTCATGGCAGGCAGCGGAAGCCTCCCGTGGGCTGGGCTTCCTGGAAGAGCGTTGGGAAACATCAGTTGGGGCCCCTCTCCACAGCCCCCCTGCCCCGGCCCACCGAACATCAGTCACTCTGCCTGCCACTGGCCTGGCCCCAAGCCTTGACACGCAGAGGGGAGGCCGCAGGGGACATGATGCCATCAGAGGCCAGTTTTCCAGGGCCAGGAGGGGAGCCTGGTCCCGGCAGGCAGTCCTCACATATGGAGCCCCTGAACCCCCTCACCCATGTCCCTGGGGAAAGACCCCAGCCTTGGAAAACTGCCAGGGCTTCTCTGAAGGGGCCGGGACCAGACAAGCAACACTGTAGCAGTGCCCTCGCTGGGCCTCCCAAGCCCCGGAGCTAGGACCAGCCTCACACACCACCTCTGCTCTGCCCACACTGTTGTTACCCTGTGCACACCTGCTACCTGGCCTGTGCAAGGGCCCTGAGGCTGCTTCCTTACTGGAGCCCAAACCCACACGACCCCCACATGCCAACATGCACACACGTGTGCCTTCTCCACACTCTCACCACTGGTCACAAAGTCTCCGGGAGGGGTCAGCGCCAAGGGCCACCCAGTTCCCACCCACTTCCTACTCACCGTCCAATGTCCGAGCAGATCTTAGAGTCCGCAGCAACCGCAGCATGGGCAAAGGCCTGGGGGCCACAGTGGACACGGTGCCAAGAGACGACCACGATAGGCACGATGATGGCCAGCGCCAACCCCAGCCCCAGCAGGACCATGCTGACCGTGGCTCCGTGTCCCTGGGCCATGGCTCTGTGGCCCAGGGGGAGAGAGGAGGTAAGTGGGGACACACACCAGGGGGCGGAGAGATACAGAGAGACAGGTGGATGAATGGACAAGATGAGCAGATGGGCTCACAGATGATGGGACAGATGGACAAATAGACTGGAGCCAGAGACAAACAAAATGGATTGACAGCCAGATGGCTGGACAGAGAAGGAAGGTCAGATGGACAAGTGGACAGAGTCAGGATTACAGATAGATAGACAGACAGGTTTCCAGGAGAACAGCGGGCAGCCAGGCGGACAGGTGGGAATGCGGACGGGCGGCTGGCAGCAGGGCTGCTGCCTTCCTCCAGCGCCCACCTCAGAGGCGGAGCTGGCCACCCGCCTGGACTTCCAGTTTTCAGCCCGTCTTGGCCCTGGCAAGACGCCAGGCAGCAGGGCGTCTGTGGGGAGTTTTTCCTGCCAGAGAGGAGTCAGTGGCTGCCGTTAACTCCCTCACTGCTGTTCCCACTGCTTGTCCCCTGAAAGCCTCGGTACAATCACCCCTCCCACCGGTTGCCAACGCCCAGGGCTACCCTGTCCTGTCCTGTGTGCGTGAGGACTTTGTGCCTGCTTGGCTTCCCGGGGGAAGCTGGGGTGCAGGGCTCCCAGGACCCTCCCCTGGATCAGGCTCAGTGGGGCAGGGGGCCAGGGCAGAACCCCAACTCACCTCCTCTTCATGGGGCCCCGCCCAGCCGCAGCTCACCGCAGCATCCTCAGAGCCAGAGGACACTGGGGCTAAAGGGGACCAGAGGCAGACACAGGGGGACCCAAGGCAATGTCAATCAGGACCCGAGTTCAAGTCCCAGCTCAGCTGAAGCCAGGGCAGGGGGGTGGCCAGGGGTGACCAAGAGGGGACTTGGCTTCCCTGCCTGCTCAGGGGAGGCGACTGGAACACCAAATACCCAGGACAAGACTTCTGTGTGGGGAATGAAGACAGGGCCTGCGTCCAGCCCTTGGCACACAGTGCCCACCGGACTGTCCACCCCCGGGGCCTGCTGTCCCAGAAATGCCACTGGGCCTCAGGGAGCGGGCTTCCCTTCCACCTGCATCTCTGCCCATCCCTGGTGGAATGTCTGCTTCCCTCTTCCTGAGCTGACAGCACCTCCTCTCCTGGGGGCACCGGCCTGCACCCTACCCTGCCCAAGCCTCAGGGTGCCCAGCTGGGAGGTGGCTGGGAGAGTGGGGGCTCCCCGAGGTGCCCCCTTTGACGAGACTCAGCAAGGCCCAGGGTGCAGGGGCTGGACTCCCACCCCCAGAGCCCGCACATTCTCCCAGCTTCCTTTCCAGCTGAGCTTGCCCTCCCCAGGTCTCTTTACCCCTTCTGGCACAGCAGAGAAACTGAGGCACGTGCCCGCACTGCCACAGAGCCTGCCAGGCCCCCCTGTCCGAAGCCCCTGCCAGCCTGATCTGGAGGGGCTACTGGGGCACCCTTGGGGGGTGGGGAGGGCTGCGGTCACCTCCCACCACCCCCACCGGACCCCCAAACCATAGTGACATTGCTCAACCAGGAACCAGAGTGCATTCCTGGGCCAGGGCCAGCCCGGGAGGCAGAGGAAGCAGGGACAGGGAGGTCAGCGGGGTCAGGGTGGAACAATGCCCCCTCTCCCCAACCTTCCTGGTCAGGCAGAGGCCAGGATGCAGGGACTGCTAGAGCGAAGGCCCAGGGAAGGAACAGGCATTGTGCTGGGCTGGCCAGAAGTACGATCAGGGAGGCACAGCCAGAAAGGGCCCTGTGTCCAGGGGCACAGGGCATCTGTGTCCAGGAGATGAGGGGCGGGAAAGAGAGGGGAAGCCAAGTCTCCAGGCCCCAGGGGGGAGCTGAACCCCATAACGGCTGGGGAACTGGGGTGCACCCCGTCCACGTGCTGGGGCCCAGGGAGTTCCAGGCCAGCCCCCACCTCCGCTGGAGCAAGGCCCACCCCTCAGGCCTCAGTCTTCTCCCCTTCCCTCTGGGGCTAAAATGAGGGCTGAGGAGAGACCTGCCCACCCCACCAGCTCAGCCTCCATCTTGTCCCCCCATCCCCCAGGGACCCCAAAGATGCCACCCTCCAGGGCTCAAGGCTCAGACGTGGGGGCACTCTGCAGACCAACACCCTGCTTCCCTGTGGGCACTTTGGAAGCATCAGGATTTTCTGCCTCATGAAGGAGAGCCCAAACCTGGGCTCTCCTAGCCCCGTGCCCCTGCCCTCAGGGGCCCCCACTGGTGCTCACTAGGCAGCGGGACGTCTTGCTGTCGTGCTGGGACCCCCTCACCCCTGCCCGCCTCCCCAGGTCTTTCCCAGCACCTCACCTTGGGCGTTACAACTGTGTATAAAGGATGAGTTAGGAGGCCCTGAGGGAGGGAGGGGCTGGCCCCGGTGGGGGAGGCTGGGTGCTGCGTCTTGTGGTTCTCCCCCACCCAGAGCCACCCTCCCTGGGGTGCTGGCCCAAGCCCTGACCCCTGGGGATTTGGCGACCTCTTCCAGTTCATGGATCCCTGAGAACCGGGCCTCCTTCTGGAACGGATCACAGCTTGGGTTTCACTCTGGGTTTCTGCTTGGAAAGCCCCCTGGGCCTGGCCCTGACCAACATGTTTTGCTCCAGCCTCTTGCCCAATCCCACCCCCACCCAGACCTCAGCTTCACCTCAGTGTGTGCTGGTTATGGTGAGGCTGGACACCCGCCGGGCTGAAGAGGTACCAGGGCTCCCAGGAGGAAACGCCGGGGCCATGCGCCCCCTGGTGGCTCACACTGGGAAGTGCTGCTGCCCAGCCCAGGGAAGAAGTGGCCTGGCTCTCGTCGTGGGGCTCAGGGTGAGGAAGAACAGTGCTTGGCATGGCCCACCCTGGGCCCCCACCCCAGCCCTGCACCCCCAACTCCCGCCCCGTTCCAGTGAAAATGCTGAGGCTGGCTCCAGTGCCTGAGCTGTCCAGACCTCTGAATCCCTTCTCTCCATCCTTCCCTGCCAGGTGGTCCCACTTCACACAGGATGCTGAGGCCCAGGGAATTGGGAGCTGGCCGGCAAGACCGCCCAGAGCCTGGCACTGCAGCCCCCATTTATTGCACTGCTTTGCCGCTCACAGGGGAAGCATGTCCCCCAAAGTCCCACTCCCAGCCCCCCACCCCCAGCGGACATCTCATCCCTGGGCTGCTGGTCCACCTTGCCTGCCTGAGTACTCAGTAGCCCGCAGGCTCCCCGCCTTTCCTGGAGTCTGAGGCAGCCGCCCAGCCACCAGCTGTGCGGACAATGGCCTGTACCACAGCAATGAAGGTAGAAGTGACCTCGGTGTGGTGGTGCCGGGTCTTCAGGGCTGCAGCCACTGCCTGGGGGTGGGAGGGAGAGGGAGGCCTCAACGGGGGCCCAAGACACCATCTGAACCACGCCTGTGTGGGCATGGCTTCCAAAGACACCGGTGGCGCCATTTCTGTCTGAGTGGCCACGAAGAGCAAGTTGGGGGCAGCTGGGCCGACTGGGTCTCATCGGAGCAGGTGGCCTGGCCCTCAGAGCATGGGGTGCAAAGTGGCCCAGGCAGCGGGCATGAGGGTCATCTGCCCCAGGCAGAAGACAGCAGCCATCGTCCACTCCGCAATGACACAGGAGATCCAGGCCCTGTTCCAGGATTCCCAGGGGCCCCCACTGTGACTCAGCACCACCCCCCCAACCTGGTCAATGTCTTTCTCCAGCGTCGTGGTGTTGGGCAAAAGCTGGTTGTGCAGCCGGGGCTCCTCCACTGCCTGCTTCACATCGTAGCCGAACCACAGGCTGTGGATGATGGCCTGCGGATGAGGGGATGGGGTCAGTGTAGCCCAGCGGGCAAGGGGCTGGGGGCACAGGCAGGTGGCACATACCAGTGCAGTGGACGTGGTGATCTGCGTGCCCCCAGAGGCACCCACCACCATGCGGACCTGGCCGTCCTGACCCACGATGATCGCCGGGCACATGGACGAGAGCGGCTGTTTCCCTGCAGCCGGCCGGTGGGAGGGAGGGGACAGAGGAGCTGGTCAGCTGCCTGCTGGGACACCAGCCCCCTCCCCACCCAAGCCCTGTGCCCACACCTGGCGTGATGAAGTTGGCCGGTGAGGGGGGCACCCCGAACTTGTTGATGATGTTGGGGGAGCTGAAGTCATCCATCTCATCGTTGAACAGGATCCCATTGGCCCGTGACAGCACCTTGGAACCGAAGCTGCAGACCAGCTGGGTCAGAGAGCTGTGCCCACCCCTGCCCCGTCCCACCAGCCCCACGTGCCCACCAAAGTGCCAACACGCTCCCTGGGGAGCTGGGGGCAAGCACTCTACCAATGTGGAGCCCCCCTTCTAGGACACGCAGGCAGCCCCGGCCCACCCGGCCACCCAGCAGCCCTACTAGAGGTTGATGGTGCTGGTGGCCGACACAGCACTGCCATCCTCTGAGACCACGGACAGGTGGGCGGTGCCCCCGTCATCCGGCGTGTAGAACTCGGGCTCATAGTAAGAGGCCGGGTGAGTGGTGTCATCGGAGATCCGGGCCCGGAGCTGGGCAGCGAAGAACTCGGAGCTCATGTTGCGGACCACCTGCCGAGACCCCAGAGCTGGCCTGAGGAGGTGAGGGAGGTGGGGAGGGGGATGGGCTTGTGCGAGCAGCTCTCAGGAAGCCCCCAGCCATGGCTCTGACCATAACCCTCTTGCACCCAAAATCTCACGTGGCCCGTCTGACCCCCTCTCCCCAGCCTCTGTCTCTGTTGCTGTCCAGCAACTCTGAATGTCTGTCCGTCCTCGGAGTCTCCACTTTCATTGCATCCAATCATTCATTCATTCAGGGAGCTTGTAACTTCATGCCCAGCACTGGGGGATCAGCAGGGAACAGACACGCAGGTCCCCACCCTCACAGCAGGGAAGACAAAGGCAGGCAGGGATGTGCTGGAAAGAACAAGCCAGGTGAGGGGGGTTGAGTGTGATGGGGTGGGAGCAGAGTGGTCAGGGAGGGCTTCTCAGAGAAGGTAATATCTGAAAAAGCCACCTGAATGGTAATGCAAAGGCCCTGAGGCAGGCCTGTGAGTGACAGGTAGACAGTGAATGGGGTTAGGGAGAGAAGAGGCTGAAGATGCCAGCAAGGGCTGATCCCATACGTCCTTACAAGCCCTAAAAGGACTTCAAAGCCACCTGTGCTTAGGGCAGAGGAGTGATGGGTGTTATCCCTCTGGCAGCTGTGTGGGGGTGAAACCCAACCGGGAGGCTATGATATCCACCAGGTGAGAGTTGCTGGGGGCTCACCAGGTGGAAAAGAGGAACGGAGAAAGGCCCCAAGTCTTCAGTCTATAGTGGCCGCTAACTGGGGCAGGTTGGGAGCCTGCTTTGGGAAAGGAGCTCGTCGGACCCTGAAGAATCTGTCTCAGGTGGGTGATGGGCCACACCTGATGTGTTGAGTTCATGGGCAAGGCAGGGCGCAGGAGGCTGAGCAGAGGAAATGCCTCCAGAAGGTTCCAGCAACACCCATGAATTAAGTGACTAATCCAAGGGGAGAACGTTCAGCCTGAATCTACTTCCAAGGAAACAGGGTTGAATCCAGGAATTGGGACATCCTAAAAGACAACTGCCCTGGGCCTTAAAATCAACAAAACAGCCCAGGGGGTCCATTGAGGCTAAGAGATGGCAGACGTGACAGCAACAGCAGGTGTGAGCTTGACAGGCTGGGGGCCTCAAGACACGGATGGGACCCTTGGGAAAAAGCCGACCAGACATCTAAAAAGGAAAAAACAGGGAGAGCAAGGGGGAAACGGATGGAGATGGGGAGAGAGGAAGGAAATGTGTCGAAATGTCCATAACCTTGCAAATTAAAAAGTCAAGGGAGGGAGGTGCTGGTGAACGTGGTGAGATGCTGCAGAGAGTGGACCGAAGGGGAAACGGAGGCTGGTCTCAGGACCTGGCAGCGCAGGTATGGAGGGAGGGAGGAAGGGCGGGCACCAGGGGAGAGGGCTCCAGAGAGGAGGTGGTGGCCAAGTTTGCCCCAATGGGGAGCAGAGGGACGGGGAAGCAGCTGGAGGGTTCTGGACCCACAACCATACACTTCTTTCGGAAATGACCCATCAGAAAGGGCAGACTGGGAACCCAGGAGGGAGAGCAGCAGTGTAGGAAGGGCGTGCAGAGTCAGAGAGTGGATGAGCAGAAGGCCAGTCTCAGCCAGGAGGGAGGGCAAAGAGGGGCACGATGCACTGGCTTCCACCACCTCAGGGATGCCAGGTGCTGATGTGGGGAGCAGTGAGTGCAAAATCATCCCCAGGTAAGAGAAGAGGGGCTGCTGAGCAGCTGCGGGAGGTCACAGGTCAGTGTGAGGGGGTCTGCGGGTCCACCTTGCGGGGAGGGGGGTACCCAAGTAGGTAATGAGGGATGTGATCGGGGTGGAGGTGGAAGTCCAGCCTGGAGCCGGGGCACCTGGCGAGTGGGTGGGTCGGGCAGTGCAGGGCCTGGGTGGGGATCTGGGAAGTTAGCTCCTGGGTGTGACCAGGGAGCATGTGGCTGGGGCCTCTGCCCACCCGGAACACTGGTCCCCTCCCTGAATCCACCCTCCTCCACCCTGAGGGCTGTGATGCCCCTGTGCATTCCTCACCTCGGCACTGACCACTCCAGAGCCTTCCAGGCCAAGGACACAGCACATGCAAAGTCCCCGAGGTTGGACCGTGGCAGAGGAGGGCACTACCACTCACTGACAAGTCTGTCTCTCCCACCCTGTGAGCTCCGTGGGGCAGAGGCTAGGACTCAGGGTCAACAGTCCATCCTAGCACACAGTAGGCCCGAGGGCAAGTCAGTGGCAGAAATAGATGAATAAAGGCTGAGTGAGGCTGGGGTGGCCCGGGGAGCCCTCCTGGCATCTCCATGGTAGGCCCCCCACCCATCGAAGGCCAGCCCCTGCCCTTTACCTCAGTCACATTGACAAACTTGGGGTCCCCAAGCAGGGTCCTCTTGGCGTAGGCAAACCGGAAGGCCTCCACTATGCGGTGGTAGGTCAGGCCCTTCTGCTCAGGTGTCTCCACGCTCTCCCGGGAGAAGTTGTACCCTGGTTGGGCAGAGCCAGGCAGGTTGGTGGTCCCGGTGGCCCCAGGACATCCCAGCTCAGCCAGGACAGCTGAGTGCCCTGGAAAGGGGGTGGTCCATGCCTCCCTGACCCACCTGGTTCACCTTGAGAAGGGGGATGTTTAATAACCAACAGCAGTGGCTGCTTGGGAGGCGGGGGAGGATGGAAGGAAGCAAGGGTCCCCCAGGTCTGGGCCTCACATGTCAGCCACAGGGCTACCCAGTCCACGGGGTCACAGATGCCCACTCAGATTTACCAGATGTGCCCTTTGGACCAGGCCGCCCAGCATGAACTCTGGCACTGAGAGCCACCCCGTGATCCCGAGACCTCACACGGCTGTGCCCACCCCCAGGACGCTGCTCTGCAGGGCCGCGGAGGGCAGCTGACCTTTGAGGATGTTGAGGATGAGGGCCAGCACTGGCCCGCTGAGCGGGGCACTGGGCACATAGAGCTGGGCGTCCCCGAGGCTGATGCGGAGTGGGTGCTCGATCAGCTCTGCGCGGTAGTTGTTCAGGTCCTCGGCCGTCACGATGCCCCCTGCATGGGGTGACATGGAGATGGGGCACACTTCTGGGGGGCCATCAAGCGGGGAGCCCTGTCTATCCCCGGACCTCCCTGACGGTGCCACCTTCCCCTGGCCAGGTCCAGGCCAGCGCCCTCCACCTGCTGCCCCACTGGCCTCTGGGTCTGTCGTCTGTCCTCTTGGCGGCCAGAGGATCTTCTCTAAGTGGGAGATATCTGCTCCCATCCCCCCGTCCCCTACCTCCGCCCGCCCCCCCCCCCCCCCCCCGTTGGGTGGGTGGAGGGAAGCTCTTAATCTCTAGGGAAATGGCTCCAGACATACCAAGTATTTACAGGCTAATTTCCGATGTCAGTGGTAAAGGTCAACATGCTAATCACCCTCCTCCCTGACACACTGGAAAAACTAACATGAAGAGGCCATGGCTCGGTGAGGGAGAGGCAGCATGGGGCTCCTGAACCTATAAGAACCTGCCCACAAGTTCCCAACCGCAGGCCCTGCATGCAGCTCCTCCCATGCCTCGCTCACCAAGCCCACCCTCATCCCCTGTGATCCTCCTGGAGAAATAAAAGCCTTCTCTCCAGGCCTCAAACTGTTCTCTCTGCTTACAAAGTCCAACCTCACCTGTGGCTCAGGCACCACCTCCTCCAGGAAGTCCTCCAGGGTCTGTACTTTAGCACTTCCCCAACCCTGGCTCCTGCCTACACCTGCATTCCCCCCACCAGGGTTTTCTCTCCTGGACTGCAGGGTTTCTCTCAGCTTTGACTTAACCAGGAGCTGTGGATCCGTGTGGCCTGTCATTAACTGCAGACACATCTGTGACCCTCCCCTGCCAGACACTCCCTGAGGGCCCAGTGTCCAGGCCAGGTAGGACCCAAGGACCCCAGGCTCAGTGTTCCCACTGTGGAGTTCCTGGCCCCAGGCCCCTGAGGTCGCCCGCTCACCGGCCTCCTGGATGTCCTTGACAATCTGGGCCGTGAGGCTCCCGTTGTAGAAAGCCTGAGCGCCCTCCGAGGCCAGCGTCTCGTAGGTGTCGGCCAGCCGAGGCATGGTCACTCGGTCCCCCTCCCGCAGCACCTTCCCATCCCGGCAGAACACCTCGCTGGGGCAGAGGGGGCTCCCGTGAGGCAGGCAGGTGGGGCGGACTCAGCCACCCCACTCACACACACACACAAGAGAACAAAGGATGGGGTGCCCCTGTCCACAGAATCCAGCCCAGGTGGGGCCGGGACCCCACCCCCAGGCTCAGAACAGGCAGGGCTTTGGTCCCTCGTTCAGTGCAGGTTCCTTAAAGTGCCACCCGCTCTCGCCCACCAGTAGGGACCACAGACGTGCCACAGCTCAGGGTGCCGCTGGATAGCAGCCTGGCTTCTCTGCAGGGCTCCCGCCAAGCTCTTCCCCACAGGGAAGCCCTGGCGGGCCAGCTGGATGCTGGGCTGGAAGAGGCGAGCCCAGGGCAGCCGCCCGTGCCGCTGGTGTGCCAGCTCATAGCCGCGGATCTCGCCTGGAACCGCCACCGACAGCCCACCTGCGAAGACAGGGACACAGCTAGTGGCTCCACACGGGGGATGTTCCAGGCACATCCCCAGGTGGGACCAGTGAGGCTCAGGAAGGACATAGATTTTTGAGGTCACATCTGGACTCAGCAGGCATGAGTGTGGCTCAGCTCAGCTGTCTGATGAGGGCACAGGAGGGAGGGGCGGTAGCACGTGGGCTGGGTTCCGCTGTCCCAGGCCTGGATGCCTGTCTCCGCAGGTGCCACCGTGTCTGAAATCCCGTGCCAGGCCCACGGTTGCACAGCGAGAGTATAAGGAAGCCAGACCTCACCATCTCTCCGTTTGAGCCTCCTGGGCCACGAGGCCCCTCATCCCATAAGACTCAAGTGTTTCTCCAAAACCCGCCAAAGCCCCCAGTGCAAGCCCAGGCCACTCTCAAGGCCGGGCTGGTCCCAAAGCAAGGGCCTCTCTCTTCCTCTCTTCCATTGTCCCAACTGGGACCTGAGCCCAAACCCCTGCCCTGTCCCCTCTCTGGGTCTCGGTTTCCCCATCTGACCATAAAGAGTTTTGTTTCCCAGCACTGTCCTTTGAGGAGCCATGATTCCCCTGGAAACAGAGCCCTGGACCCTGGTTCCCCACTAGGCCTCACTGCCCCTGCCACACCCTAAAGCCAGCACTGACCCAGAAAGTTTCAGCCACAGCCTCGGCTCCCAGGCACCCTCCTGCTCTCAACCCTGAGATGCAGGGTAGGGGGGCACTCCCAGGCTTGGCGGCTGCAGCTCTCGAGCTGCCTCTCCCACCCTGAGTGGGGCACGAGGTTCCAAGAGCCGGGTTGTTACGACATTGGCACATCCTGGAAGGTTTGACACCCAGCACACAATTCCTCCCCCTTATATAAGTGCTGCCCTGACCTTGGTCAATCAGGCTCTCATGCCACACTCTCACCAAGGTCACCAGTGACCCCCACGCTGCCATCGCAGGGCCTCTTTCTCATCTTACCTGGCCCATCACTCTCTCTTCCTGCGTCACTTCTGCATCTCCCTGCCCTCTCCTCTGTCTGCACCAACGCTTGGTGCCCTCCTCCATGTCAGGCTGCAGGGTCCATTACACGCTGACAACTCCCAAACTGACTCTTCGGCCTGCTCCCCTGATGGCCAGATCTGAGGATGCACCTGCCCACTTGAAAAAGGCTTCTCAAACTTAACACCTTGCTGGTCTCTGTAAGGGCCACCCTGTCCTTCCAGGTGCAGACCTGAGACCCCAACTCACCCGAGACTCCTGGGTGAGCGTCACACCCAACCCATCAGCAAATCTGCAGCTCCGCCCTCCAAGTGTGCTCGGCCCAGCCACCAGCCGCCAACTTCATCTCTCCCTGGTTATCACCGTGACATCCTGATGGGCCACCTGATGGGCAGGTAACTTGCTCCTCCTCTTTCACAGCAGCCTGAGGGGGTCCCATCAGAAAGCGGCCAGATCCACCCAGGTCCCCCTTTCGACTCAGGGAACACCTTTACCTCACTCAGACATGATGACCCATGAGGTCCAACATGACCTGGGCGGTTCTACCTGACCCTGTGTCCTCCTCTTTCCCCCAGACACCCCCACGGCTGCCCCCAGCCCCAGCCTCTGGGTCTTTGCTCACATGCCCTGACCAGGGCACCTGATGAACCCACAAGCCCTCCAACCCTTCCCACCTCTGCTTCCCAGGCAGTGCTGTGGCACATGGCACACCCATGTGTGTTATCTCTCCCTGTTCCACCTGGAATGTGCATTTCACCTGTTACCTTTGTTTCTACTGGCTTAGGGAACAACCCCTGATGCTGTAGGAGGTGCCCAACAAGCTCTAGTTAAATATGTGAATTCCAAGCATCCAAAGATGCTAAGTCTGTAAGATTCCCACAATCTCACACTCTGAATGATTTCATTTCTACACTGAGTTTCCCAATGGGTAAAAATTCAAAGACTGTTGGAGGGGATTCCAAAACGACTGCTCTCAGCACCCTACACAGGGCTCCACCTGCAGGAGGGGTCCTGCAAAGCCTGCAGGAGGGGTTCAGACCCACTATGGCCTTTAATCCCCACACCTCCTTCCCTCCAACCTCATCCTGCAATCCACTGGGGTCCTTGCAGGGGCGCCCCCTGGTGGCCATTGATTTCCCTTGGCTGCCTGGGGAGTTGCAGGGATTTCCTTCTTGGCTTAAGGACAGGTTAGAAAAAAGAGACTCCTTCCCATACTCTAGAGAGCTATCCCCACCGATGAACAAAAGAACGAACGAATGAATGACTTGGATGCCCTTTAAAAACCCAGGGTTTAGATAGCCTGGGTTCAATCCCAGCTTTACCACCATCCAGCTGTGTGACCTTAATCAGTTTACATGACCTCTCTGGGCCTCAGCATCCCCACCTGTAAAATGGAAATCAACACCACGCTACCCCTGCCAAGCGTACAGGGAGGATTCAAGGGGCTCATCGGTGAAAAGGGCTGAGCAGAGTGCTGGCCCCAGGACCCCAGCACATGCAAGCTGTTGTAATAGTAATCACTCTCTCCGTGTTCTAGCTCCGGGTGGCCCTGGAGGGACCTGAGCAGAAATAACAGAAGCTCTCTTTACCCTCTGTGATGATGGGCTTGACCAATCATTATGGAGGGTTTTGTGGGGCCAGGAAGGGATGGGAGGGGACTGCCAGAGCCACTCCCAGCCCCAGATGGGATGGGGGGAATATGGAGGGTGTGGGGGTGTGCTCATGCCTTCCAGCAGCTCGTCCTGCCCCTGCACCCACACCGAGCCTGCACTCACCTTCCTCCGACTGCTCTGAGCTGTTGAACATGCCGGCAGAGGCCAGCTGAGGGGCCACCTCTCGAGCATTGATGACCTCAGCCTTTCCTGGAAGAAGAAGCATGTGGGCAGTCCGGACCAACACCAGCCCCTCACTTGTGTGAACCTAGGAGTTGCCCAGCTCTGCCTGCCCAGCCCAAGTGCAGCCTGAGGCAGGCAGCCCCGCCATTCACCTCCCACCCTGCCAGCCACTCACGTGTGGTGCTGTTGTAGATGGTGAGAAACAGGCCACCCCCGATGCCCATGCTGTGTGCGTTCATGAGCCCCACGCACAGCAGGGCCGCGATGGCAGCATCCACCGCTGAGCCGCCGTCCAGCAATGCATCCCTGCCAGTGGCACGTGCCGGGAGTGAGAGCCGGCGGGCTCTCTACCCTCCGAGATGCGCACCCCTCCACACGCCTCCCCACCGCCTGGCCACACTGCCCAAAGGAGGATGGAGAGGAGCCCATAGTTTTTGATTTTTTAATGTAAAAGACTGTTGTATTCTAAAACCAACGGGCTTAAATGTTCCTCTTTTTCAAGCAAACAGATGTACGTGACTTATAATCGGAAAAAAAGGGGAAATTGTTACTTTTTATTAATAACATCTTTTTTCTGTTTAAGTTTTTAAGTGAGAACTGATCTTTGTACATGTGAGCTAGGGGTCTAAAAATAAAACAGCAGAGTTTATCTGAAGAGACAGACACCCTTGAACTGAGAAAAGGGCTCAGCTGGACACTGGGAGACCCACACCCTGCTCTCAGGGCCTGTGTCCCCTTCTCCCCTGACCAGAAGCTGCTGAGAAGGTCCAGGGACAGGATAGGCAGCTCCATGCACACCGAACACCCCTCATCCAGGCAGCCCGTTTACCAGTGGGGAAACTGAGTCCCAGAGAGGCGAGGGTCTTGCCCAGGTCCACTTACGGTGGCTGTCTTCCAGGGCCTGTGTCCCCACACCCTGCCCCACTCACCTCCCGATCTCTGAACAGCGCTTGGCATCCGCGGCCACGGCAGCTCTGGGGTACACGTGGCTGTGGGGCTTGAAGGTCTCAGGCAGCCAGACGCAGAGGCCAATGATAAGGAGCATTAGGACCACGGCCACCAGGGCCAGCAGCATGGACCGCTTCTTCATGGCTCTGCGGGCACGGGGGATGGAAGGGTAGAAGGTCAGGGGGCCACTGCTGACCTGGCCTTGGGCGCATCATCGTCCCACAGGGCACAGCACAAAGTTGAGCCTCAGACATATGTCCTCGTGTCTCCTTCCGGCCCCCAGAATGCATGGGCCACCCAGTCCCCAGATTTTTGCTCAAGCCACTCCCTCTGCCAGAAGCTCCTGGTCCTACCTCTGCCCCCCCAAATCCTCCTGCTTATCCTCGGGGCCCCCTCCCAGTAAGGACCCCATCTCCAGCAGGGAGCCCCCCGGATTTCACTTCCAGAGAGGAGCCCCTGATCCTGCAGTCACTCCGGGAGGCACAGGCCTGGCCTGATTCCTTCCCGGCACTGTTCTAGGGTCCCCAGAGTGACCTGCCACAGAGCGTGGGGTTCAGCTTTTGTTGTGTCCTCAAAGGGGGCACCCACAGTCTCCTGAAATTATCAGATGAGCCACCGTGGGACCAGAGCCTACCTTCCTCGGCGGGTGGGAGCCCTGAGCCTCCCAAGGAGGTGGCCACAAAAGACGGTTTGGGCTGAACAGGCCGGAGAAATAACTGAGGTCTCCTTCACGCTCTGCAGGAGCCTGCGGCCGCAGAATCTGCTCCAGGGAGACTCCCGCACCACGCAGTCTGCTTGTTCTCCTGAAAATGGAGCAGGTGTCTCTGACGCGGGCTGGGCCTGGCCCTCCGGGGAGCAACGTGAGGTGTCCCTGCCTCTGATGAACTCCGTCAGCCACTCCCATGTTGGTGAATATTCCGTCCCCACAGTGCATTTCTCTCCTGCACAGCACGGGTGTTGCACAGAGCAGGGCAGGGAGCTGTCATGTGACCAAGGGGTGAGGGCCAGTGTGCCAGCCGAGGGGATGGAGCATGGGCTCTGGGGCCAGCCTGCCCCGTCTCACCTGTGTGGGACCTTGGGCAAGTCACTGACCATCTGACCATCTGTCCAGTGGAATGACAGAAGGGCCTGCTGGGAGTATTGTGAAGATGAAGTGGGTTGGAAAGCATGAAGTGTTAGGTAAGTGTTGGCTATGTTGGCAGGGCCTGGAGGTCTGTGTATGGCAGAGGGGAGCTGGTCAGCCTCCACTCACCGTTTATTTCCCTGTTGACTTCCTGCCAGGCTGTGAGGGAGGGATGGAAGTAATCCTTGGGGTCCCCGTGGCAATGGCAGCAGGCGAGGGGTGTGACCCCAACGGGGGAGGAGAGGTGTGGTGACAGAGGCAGGGTGCGTCCTCTCCCGGACTCAGTTCCCTCCAAAGGGCGATGTCTGCTGGAGAGCCCAGGGCTGGGACCCCTCTGGCTACCCTGTCCCTATTCACAGGGTCTCCTAGAGCTGGTCTAGGAATGGAGTCCCACCCAACGTGGGGGCCCAGACCCCAGCACAGAAGGGCTTTCTCCTCCCCAAGCTCAGGGGGCGGTCACACAGCTGACTACCACTCCACACCCCCAGCAGGGTCCAAGCCAGCCTCCTCTCTGTCTTGACCACCTTGACCGAATCTAGGCACCACCGTTTCTCGCTGGACACCCTCCCATCCCCCACCAGCACTGCCTGCTCTTCAGTCCTTGGAAGAGCGGTCAGAAGGCAAGGCTCTCTCCAAAGAGCCAGCCAGGTTCTGCCACCACCACTGGCCTGAGGACAGGCCATGCCCTCTGCCAGGCCTAACAGCTCTCAGGGCGTACCCCGGGCCCTGGCAGGGGGCCAGGTCAGGGTTCCTGATAGAGGCAGCTGTGCTGGGAGGTCTGCGGGACCTCAGGAGCTGGGCCAGCAACCTGAGGCATCTGTTCCAGACCTAGAACTTTCCCATTATATGAGGTGGGGTGGGCGGGGCAAGACAGGAGCCGGTGTCCCCCTCCCCAGCACAGGCACAGCCCCACCCGTCAAGGAGGACCCCCAGTCCTGTCCACTGGGTCAGGCCACGCTGGGCAGCTTGAGGGCATGGCCTCATTTCTCCTGGGCTTGGGACCATCCGCTGAGACCCCACCCCCACAACTCTAGGTCCTCCTCTCCACCCTCAGGCCCCTAGACAAGCCAGCCAAGACCTCCTGAGGTCCACACTCCAGCCCCCCACCAACCATCTGCTTGCGCATCCTTCCACCCAAGGGCCCAAGTGGGCTCCCCAAAGGGCAGGGGGTACCCTGTGAGGCTCTGTCTGCCAGGGAGTGGGGGGAGGGGTGGGCCGCACTGACCCATCCCCTTCTCCCTGGGCAGGGCAGTAGGGAGGTCTGACTCAGCCCCCCATAGGCAGCCATCCCAGCCCTGCGGAAGACACCCTGCCGGGTGACTGTGCTTCTGTTTCCCATCCCCCACACACGTTTTTCTCAGCCTCACTAAAACAACGTCCAAGCCCAGAGGACTGGCTCTCACCCAAATCAGTGTCAGGAAGGGAAACTGAGGCCAGAGAGCGGGTGCTTGACCTCCAATAGCGACCCTGCTCCTCCCCAGCCCGGTGGGCTTACCTGAGGCCTGAGGGCAGCGGGGGCCCGGGACAGCCCCTGTTCCTCAGAAGACAGCTCTGGGCTGGGACACTGGCTGGGGAGGAAGAGGCAGATTTGTCTGCCTGGGAAGGTCTTGGCCACAGTGTAGGCCAGGCCCCCCCACTCCCAGGAGCTGCCCAGAGCCACGCCTGCAGCCCTGCCTGGGCAGAGCTCCTCTGGGGGCCTCAGAGCTGGGCTGGGATCTGGGGTGGGGGTGGGCTCCTCCCAGGAGGAGCAGAGGCAGGAAAGGAGCAGGAGGGGCCAGAGGAACTCACATGCTCACGTAGTCCAGGGGGTGGGGGATGGGGGTGGGAGGGGTGCGGGGGGAGACGGGGAGAGGCTTGCAGGGGGGGGCACCTAGAATCCCTGTGTGTGTCAGAATAGGTGGAGAGCGGGCGGTCCTCAAAGAGAGGTCTGGCCTGGCAGGGAGGATGGCCGGAGGGTGGCCGGAGGCTGCTGTCATGTCACGGCAACAAGGAGGCACAGGGACTCGGCCTATTGCCAAGTGACTAGAGTTCACGCAGCCCTGGGAGGGCCCTGGAGGTACGAGGTGCTGTCAGCAGTGACCCTTGCGGTCCCCTGGATGGTGGCAGCAGGCAAGGGCTGTGGCCCCAATGGGGAAGGCGAGGTGTGGCGACAGAGACAAGGCATCCCTCCTCCTGGACTCAGGCCCCTCCGAAGGGTGGGTGTCCCCCACAGGCTTGCCCTGTCCTTGTTCAGAGTATCTGAACTCCAGGGTCAGACATGGTGTCCCAGAGATGGTTCCTAAGGCCGTGGAGCAGGGGTGTCACCAGCACCAGAGCAGAACCCAGACCTGAGAGGCTCACCACACCCCACAGCTGGACGGCAAGGGTACCTCCCTGGGGCACGGCCCAGGGCTTCAAGTCTGGAAGGTTCCACCACCTATCCAGGAACATTAGTGCCCCAGGCCCAAGGAACGACCTAAACAGCCTGGAAAGGCAGGGCCCAGAGACGGCCAGAGCGGGTCCAAGGTCACACAGCCCACCAGTGCACACCTGGCTACCCCGTACCCGCCCCAAGTTGCTGCATGTCCCTGACCAGCCCACCAAGGAGTCCAGAGCCAGGAGCAGCTGCAGACCCGCCCCAGGGAACTTGGACACTGCCCCCTCCCCCTTTGGCTTTCGTCAGCCAAGGAGAAGGCTCAGCCACTTCCTGAGTCATGCCTCCCTCCCCCTCTCCCCAGCTCGCTGTGCCGAAGCTGCCCAGGAGCCCCCACAGCCCCCATCTGTGCCATCTAATCCGCAATAACCCCGCAAGGCTGCATCATTTGATAGGTAGGAGACGTGGAGGCTGACCAGACATTGCTGCCTGCCCTGGGTCACACAGCCAGAACAGGCCTGGTCCTATCACTCAACTGCCCTTGGGCGGGCTTGGCATGGAACCGAACCAATGCACTACCATGAAATCTTCAACCAGCATGACCCTGGGATGGGGGTGCCATGACAGCTCTTTCCCTAGACACCATCCCCTCCCCTGCAGACCAGGGTAACTAAGAAGATGGACAAGGCAGGATCCAGGGACCAAGGCCCAAGACCTGTCCCCAAGGACTGGACATCAGCCAGGAACATCAGGGTATTTGGTCCTGCCTGAATGGCTGCATTGCAGCTCAGTCGGCTGGGAGGGGTCTGCAGTGGAGAGCCACAGGGCTCTGTCTCAATGCCTGAGCCTGCTCAATGGTTTTCTCCCTGCCTGGGATGGCATGAGACATGGCAGAAGTGGCAGGAAGGTAAAAAGAAGGTCTGAGTGGGCAGAGGATGACCCAGACCCCCCAGGTGACCTCAACAGGAAAACCCTGAGCTGAGGCAAGTTGGAGGAAGCCCAGCTGCAGCTGCAGGTTCTATGGAGGGGAGACAAAAGCGAAGGTGTCTCAAAGGCCACGTCAACTGAGGCATACATACGTACAGAACAAAGAAAGCCCTTCCTCACATATCAAGTGTGTCACATTCTGTCCCAGTCAGCCCCCCACACCCACATGCAGAGAGGGGACCTGGGGGCAGTTGGTCTGGGCTGGAGGTCTCCTCCAGACCCCACGGCTCCTGTCCTAGGCACAAAAGGTGGTGAGTTCTCTGCCCCCAGGAATATGCAAGCCTCACCCAGCCAGAGATACTGACTCTGCCATCAGCACCACCCCCTCCGTGGGGTTTCTCTGTTAATCCTCCAGCCCCAGAGTCACAGGGGCGAAACTGGGCACAGCCCCAAACCCATTCACAGGCCTGAAGCCGAGGCTTAGGTAGAAGCGACTTGGCCCTGGAGGCACATGGATGGACAGGTAGGCACCCTTTCACCTTCCTTACTACCAATGCCCACAGTGAGGAGTGACGTCCCCTAGGTATGAGAACACAGCTCTGGGCAGGAAGCTTACCATGACCCAGACTGGATTTGGGAGGCTCCTTCCCCAAGACCTGATAACCACTACCTGCCAGAAACCTGTCGAAATAGCTATACATGCCTGCAATGACCACAAGGGGGCGGGCGTCCCCGGAGTTGTGCAATCACCCCTTGTACTTGTACCGGCCATGCCCCACCCCCACCATGAGAGCAAACCAGAGCCCGAGAGATGTGGCCCGAGGACACAGCACCTCAGCCCCCATCACCACTCACCTCCACTCCAGACCCGCCACCCCAGTGACCCCACCACCACCCCAGGCTGCCCCATCCTTCTGGGCCTCAGTTTCTCCACACTGCCCTCCTCCCTCTCAATCCAAGAAGCCCACTTCCCCACCCTCCTCCACCCACCCCACAACTGTAGCAGTCAGCCAGAAAGCCTTGTCAGGCAGCCTCAAACCCACTTACTGGAAAAGAAACAGAGGCTCCCAGCCCAGACCCAGTCAGACCAAGGGCCTAAGGCTCTGCCCATCCGTGTGACCCCTCTGCAGGATCCGTCCACACAATCCCCACCCCCATCACCCTGAAGGGCAGCTCACTCCCATGACGCAGGTGTATAAACTGAGGCTCAGAGAGGACGGGGGACTCCTCCAGAGCACAGCCAGGACATAACAGAGCTGGGGCTGGAACCCAGTCCTCCAGATGCCCCCGAGAGGCCCCAAGCCTGAGCTCCCCACTCCTACGATGTCCAGCAGCTCAGAGATGGTGAGCTGAGCTTCAGGGTCACATAGCACTGGGGTACAGCCAGACGCCCATCCTGCCCCAGCTCACCTGGCTGCAAGGCTGGTCCTCCTTCTGTACTCCAGCACAGAGCAGAGTCCCCAGTGCCCAGCTCCTCCCCTCCCTCCCCCTGCTGGCCTGAGTGGGGGAGGCTTTAAAGGCACAGGAACCTTTCCAGGTGGGAAGAGGACTGGTTCCTGGTCCTGTCCCTGGGGCTGTGTGACCTGGGACAGCAGGTAGCCTCTTCAAGCCCAGTGGGGTCCCAAACCCTGCATAAGAGACCTGAGCTTTGAGGGCCTCGGTAGGGCTACATGAGGCTGGGTTTCAGGCAGAGGCCAGTTAGGCCAAGGGTCCTCTGGGAGGAGGAGAACTCCCGGCCACGTTCAATATCCAAAGAGAGGTCCCACAGTGCTGGGGCACAGCCAGATGCCTCCACCAACAGGGGTGGGTGTGTGAGCATCAGAGGCCCCGCCAGGCCTGAGAAGCCTGACGCTTTCTCTAGAGTTCCTGGTCAGGGGATGCCCTCGCCCCCACGCCCGGGGCTGCAGATGTCCACAGGCTGTCACTCCAAGGACCCTGGTCACCGTCACCAGGACAGAAAGGAGTCACATGAACCGGGGAGTCTTTCCTCATCCCTCAACTTCCTGGGGTTGAGGAGGCAGGCTGATGGAGGATGGGGCCATCTGCTCACGCCCCCGCACCTGCTCCAGCCAACAGGATGGGGTGGGTACCCCCACAGGGCTGGCAGGCCCAAGTCTGCCCATTCTTCTGAGGTCCTGCTCAGAAGGACCTCAGCCTGCTGCTTACACGTATTCATCCATCATTCATTCATTCACTCACTCTCCCATCTGACCCTGGCCCATTCAGATTCTTCTCTCAAGCAGCCCCCAGCCAGACTGAAGATGGGATAGTATAGTCAACCAAGGAGGAAGAGGAGCCCAGGACCCCCAGGGAGGGGCAGAAACTATGCGGGGGGGGGGATCCAGATAGCACTGGGATCGGACTGTGGAGGCCAGCCAGGCAGAGGGAACAATTTGAGCCTGGGGCATCTCCGCAGCAGTGAGGGTACAAGGGAGACTCTTGACCGCCCTGACCCTTCCTGAGCCCTGAGGCATCAAAGCTGGAAAAGGAAGTGGCTGAGCTCAGACCCTGAAGGCCAGGCCAGTGCATCTGGACTTAGAGAGCCCGGGGAGGCTGGTGAATGTGCCACCGGGCTGGGTAACCCATTAACCCCAGCTCACTCATTAAGACCCTGGTGGGTGACCATTAGCTCCTCAGCCATTCTGGGAGTCAGGCAGAGGGCAGGGGCCATGGGAAGAAGGGAGTGTTGATGGGGCGTTGGCTGGGGGCTGGCTGAGCTTGGGTCTCTGTGTCCCTGCTCCTGGAGGAGCTCCCCTGGGTCAGGCCGGCCTCCAGCCAGGGGAGCTGCCAAGGCAGCCTGGGGGCCCCACCCCACCATCCCAAAACCTTTCATCTGCTAATCACCCCTGTGGTGCTGGCACCAGCGACCTAGAGAGTTTGGGGGCCTTGGCCAGACAGGAGGCTCAGGCCCTGGACCAGTGGTCGGGGAGGCAGGCACCTGGCCCATCCCCCACTCTGAGAAGTGGGTCCACAGAGGCCTTGGAGGCCACTTTCCTGCTCTAACAGGTTCAGGTCTGCCCCACTTCTATGCCTGGAAAAACAAAGCACTTGTGGGGCAAGCAGGGTGTTCCTGGCACAGGAAACCTCACCCTAAGTAGAAAAAGCACTTACCCAAAGCTACCCAGCAGGACAGCAACCCAGGAAATGGGGAAAGACCTGCAAACCACTTCCTACCAGTGGTGCCCCACCCTGCTGTCAGGTCCTGGGAGTGGCTGTGTCTGAGCCCCCAGAAGTGCCAGCTGAGCCTGTGCCCCAGGTGGGCCACATCCGGCTGGTAGAGACACAACATCCTGGGCGTTCCCTGGTGGCCTTGTGGTTAGGATTCTGGGCTTTCACTGCTGGGGCCTGGGTTCAAAACCTGGTGGGGAACTGGGATCCCACAAGCCACGTGACTCGGCCAGAAAAAAAGACACAACATCCCAAAATGCAGTTGGGAGCCTCACAGTGAGTGAGCCAGGCAGGCAGGTCCAGACGCAAGCAGCATCTGACCCATCCTCCAGAGCTGCTGGGCCAGGATCTCAGGGCCCACCGGGAGTCAGGAAACCTAATATCATCCGAGACATTTTGTGTCCCCTGGTATCTGCACCAAGGAGACATCTGGTCAGTCGGCTGAACAAAAGTTCATCTTCATCAATTTGAGGACCACAGAATCTCAAATGTTTGGCCTCTGAGCTCCCATCTCCATCACCCCAGAAGGGTCGGCTTGCACACCTGCCATGACAGGGAACTCACTACCTCTAAGGACAGTGAGACTGGTTGTTTGGCAGGTTCTTCCCAATGTCAAGCCCCAATTGCCCTTCTTGGAATGCCTTCTGCACCGGCTTCAGGGGGACCTGGCCTAACACCCTGCCCACTGTCAGAGGCCACAGAGCAGGGCTCCCCATACCCTATGGCTATTTGGCCACCACCTCTCAGAGCCACACAGACCACACTGAAGGGACGGAAGGAGAACTCGGGTTTGGTGAAGGGGCTGGTGAGGCCCAGTGGTAGTGGGAAGTGAGCTCTGGTCAACTGCAGGCATAGGCAGAGAGCCCCCTGTGTCCCAGACACTCCCTGGTGCCCTTGTAGCGGTTCACCATCTCAGCACCCACCTTTGATGTGAGGACAGAGGCTGGAGCTCCGGCAAGTACATGGGCCTCCAGGGCTAGCAGCTTGTTAACACCTGGAAACTTCCAGCAGCAGAGCCAGTCTGGCACCTGGTGGACCAAGTCTAATTCCCAAACTCAGAGGCAGCGCAACCAAGGGCATGGGCTCTACAGTCCCTAGGTTCAAGTTCAGTCCCAGCCCTGATGGCCCAGGGTCTCCTCTTCCTGCCTTCAGTTTTCTATCTGGATAGCAGGGATCATTAAAATAGTTGTTGGGCAGATGCACTGAGACGGCCATGCACAGGCTGCTGTGAGCACCATGACCTCCATGGTCCAGCACCCGGGCCTGCAGCTGCCTCTCCCTCCTGGATGAGGAGCTCAGAGCTCAGAGGTCATAAGTGCCCCACTCCTGGCCGCCGCATCCTCCCTGCCTACGGCTCCCTGCATAGGTAGCATTTATCACATGACCTCATAATTATCTGCGGTGTCTGGGAGCTCCAGGGGGTGGGGGAGGAAGGCTGCGTCTTGCCCACACCCCAGCCCCCAGCCCAGCACATGGCTTGGTCTCCCGGAGAGCCGACATACTCCTATCTCCAGGTGTGTGTGTGTGGGTGCAACGCCCAAGCCCACCTGTCCACGGCTGCCATCCCCCACCCCGTGACCCTGCGCAGGGCTAAGTGGGTGCGCGGTTTCGCTAATGCCAAAACTGCCCCACACTCTCCATGCACACCCTGCTCAGCCTGCCTGGGCTTGTAGAAGCCCTGCCCCCACCCCCTTTTTCAGCATCTCTTTGGCCCCCCCTCACTGAAACATCCTGTTGGCTGATGTTTCAGATGCCTAACCAACAAGCCGGAACCTGAGCTAGGCAGCTACCCTCCCAGACCTCCACCGGCCATGTTAGCCAGGGCCTAGCCCTGGACACCAGCCCACGCATCCTCCCCGGCCCTGTCCAGCAGCCCCTACCTCTACACCCCCTCCTGCTCGCCAAACCTGACCCCCCAGCCCCCCGCACCGCCCCCTCTCACCTGGCAACTTTGCAGAGTCCCCAGCCGCTCTACTACTGCATCCGCAGTGCTCTGAGCACATCCCTCCCCCACTGAAAAACACTTCAAAGGTTCACGTGGCCCTCCAGATAAATTCCTGTCAGCTGGGGCCTGCCCCTTCCTCTGTGTGATTCACCCACTGTCCTACTGCTGGGGCTCTTCCATCAGGCCCCAACTTCAACGCCACCGCCTCCTCATTGAAGCCCTCCTCTGTCTCCTGGTCTGATGTTTTCCTCGGCTCCCGCAGTGTCTGGGACCCCCATTACAGCTCCCCACCTCTGCTGTTCCTTTAACCTCCTGCGTCTTTGTCTCTGAAGTATCCACAGGGCCCAGTGATCATCACTAAATGTAAGTATAATGGCTGTCAGGTGGCTGGGTGGATTCGGCATGAAGCCACGGAAGATTGATTAGAGCCTACACATGCCACGTGCATGTGTGCTGGACGCTTTCCTTGCTGCGTCTAATCCTACACCTTTGCCAGATGGGCATTCTATTTTCCCCATTTTACAGAGGAGGAAACAGTTTTGCAGAAGCTACTGTAGTGGGCTGAATAGTTTCCCCCCAAATCCACATCTGCCTGGGAGCTCTGAATGGGACCCTATTTGGAAATAGAGTCTTTGTAGAAGTCATTAGTTAAGATGAGATCATCCTGGGTTAAGGTAGGCTCTAAATTCAATAAGGTAGGCTTCCTGTAAGAAAGGAGACACACAGACACAGTGAAGGAGGCCTTGTGGCCATGGAGGCAGAGATTGCAGTGAAACAGCTACAAGCCAAGGAAGGCCGAGAACTGCCGGCCATCGCCAGAAGCTGGCAATGGGCAGAGAGACGATTCCCGAGCACCTTCAGAGAGCACAGCCCTGCCAACACCTTGATTTCAGACTTCTGGCCTCCAGAACTGGGAGAGAATACATTTCTGTCGTTTTAAGCCATTACCAAGTTTGTGGTAATTTGTTATGAGAGCCACAGAAAACTAGTACCACTAACTACCTTGCCCGTGTTTATATACCCCAAAAGGGGGCAGGTCCAGGGGATTAGGAGCTGGGGCCTGAGCCTACACCTGTGACCCCCGTGGTGACTCCTAGCCCTGCAGGAAGCTCACAACCTATACCTTAGAGCCAGATCCAGGGGAAACTGTCTCCATAGATTGTCTGTCTGCTTCCTTCCTCCTAGTGAGTTCTGAATCCATCCTGCATCCTTCTTTGCAGTGGCTGCCAGGAGGCTCAGTGGCACCTGGCTCCTTGCTGAGGTACCATCAGCCCTGGGCTTCCCTGCCTCCTCCTGGGCTTGAAATATCCCACTGGGTGGGTAGAGGAGACGCCCGAAGGTGGGACAGGTCCAGCTGCAGTGCCAGCAACAGCCCTCCACCCAACCTGCTGGGTCATCAGGACCCTGCTTCCCTGTCATTCCACCTGGGCCACCAGCTGTCGGTGCTACTTGTCTCCTGGAAGTTCCCACTTGGGGCCCAAGATGCCCCCAGCAGGGCCTGGGTTCCATCCACTTGACTCTCTGGCTCCCAGGGGTGGTAAGGCTGCCCCGAGAACCCCTGAACCTCCACATCAGCCCTGGGGGCTGAGAGGGCAACACCACAGCCCTCCACCCACGGGGTCTCCCCAAACACAGCTCAGCGGCCCAGGGCAACTCCAGGCAGAGGGGCCAGCAGGCTTTAGTTAAGCATACATGGAGGCCGGCCAGTGGGGGGACAATGCTACCATTCCGGAGGGCACAGCTCTGTCTCTGGGGTCCCCTGTCCCAATCAGGTTAGGCCAGAAAGAGTCAACCTCGCCACCCCTCACAGGAGGCTGAGGGAGGCCCATGCAGGGATTTCGGCCCAGATGCCACCCCTCCCTCCTTTCCTGGAAAACGTTCTCCAGGAATCTCTCAGCCAAGGACACAGAGGGTGGGGCAGGGGTTGAGGGGTGGGGCTGGGGAGCAGTTCTCCACTTTCCATGGGATTCCAAGCTCTGGGCATACTCCCTCTGACGCTGCCTGACGGCCCCCCTTCATGACATCCAGGCTCAGCCTTCCCTTGCCTTCCCCCCGCCCCCACCCCGTCCCCACCCCACCCCCTCCCCCAACCTCGGCCTTCTCGCTTTTGAGGAGACAATGTCCAGACCTGGCTCAGCCTCTGGAAGGATATGGTCACGATCTGGGAATCATCCCAGCTCTGGCTCCAGCCCTGAGATTGGGGTGGGGGACGTCTTACCAGCCTGCCAGCTCTGGGTAGGGGTCTGCGAGGCCCCTGGGGCAATGGGGCTGCTGCTGAAGTCTCTGGCCCAGTTTAGTGAGAGCAGCACCTTGGCCCCGGAGGAAGGCAGGCCGGGCAGTCATGCAGGTTTGCCAGGGAGGAAACCTGTGGTGCCAAGGTGGCCCCAGGACAAAGCTGGCTACATAGCAGCGAAGGGAGGTGTCTGGGTCCAGTCGCAGATGGCAGGAAAGAAGGGGCTCCGGGATAGGAAGGCCCCAGGAACAGGCCCAATGGGGGCACCCAAGCAGGCAACGACAAGGGCTGGGGTTCAGTGGGTGGTCAGGCCCTCTGCCTTGTCTCAGGGGCTCAGCCCCAGGGCACCACAGAGCCCAGCACTCTGTCTTGGACAGTCTTGGGGGGGGCAATTCTTAACTCAGAAGAAGGAGCCTAACTCTACCCTCACTTACTACAGGCCCTCGGACAGCCTCTCCTCCCCCTATCGCTGTCCATGCTCAACCCCCGGCACCCGTGCCCAGCTACACTGTCCTCCCAGGCAGGACACACCCTCCTTGCTGTGGAGGTCAGGGTCTGGAGCCTAGTGCCCCAAATGCCCCCTACCCTGGGAATGTGAGGGGCCCAGAGCTGGGTGGGGGGTGCTATAAGGGGCAGCAAGCCTCCAATAAAGACCTCTCCAGCTAGGGGGCCCTTGGCTCAAACTTGGTCCCGGAGTAGCCAGCCCCCACCCCACACACTTTCCCCACTTCTGTCACGGGGAAGACTGAAGCAGGGGCAGGTGCGGCTGGCCTGCTGCCAGCCTGCCCAGAGCCAGGCTGAGATGGTTAACCAGCATCCCCCATCCCATTTATCTCCCAGGTGTCTGGCAGAGGAGGCTGGCCTGCCCAAGTCTGCCCCCAGCCAAGCAGGGAGGGGTGATAAACATTTGTCAACTCAGAAGTGTCCACGCAAGGCGGACAGGTCAGATGCTACAATTGCTCGCTGCGGCTGGGGCGGGGGAGATTCTGAAAGCAGGCGCTGGCACTGTCTAAAGCTGGCAAACGGCAGCGGAACCCCCACCCATCCCGCCCTGACTGCAAGTCCAGTGCTCTTTGCCCCGCCAAAGCGACTGTTCCACAATCAGCACGGAGGCTCGGAGCCTTTAAAGGCGCCGAGGGCCACCTCGTCCCGGCAGCTCCAGTTCCTGGCGACAGGGCTCGAGCCAGGTCTAGCGCGGGCGAGGGCCTCCTCCAGGGACACCCCCAAACCGGGTGTGGGAGCTCCGGGGCCCCCAGCAAGAACCCTCTTCCCTTCCTCCGCCTCGGCCCTGCCGGGACGCGCAGCCTTGGATCCCGCGCTCCCCGCCCAGAGCATCCCGGGCGGGGCCAGGGGCGGGGCGCAAGCGGCCCTGCCTCCCGCCGGCTCGGCGCCCGCCGCGCGGCGGCCATGGGGGCGCGGCTGGGCCGGCGGCCCGGTCCCGAAGCGGGCTCGGAGGCTGGGGCGACGGCGGGGTGCGGGCCGGCGCCCTATGAGCGCCGGGTGCGCTGGCTCCGCGAGATCCAGTCGACGCTCCGCGAGCGGCGGCCGGAGCGCGCCCGGCAGCTGCTGCGCCTCCTGCGCCAGGTGAGAGAAGCAGCCAAGCAGCCGGCCGACCGGCCGGGGCTGGAGGCCGAGGAGGGGCCGGGAGGAGATGCGGAGCTGGCCTCGGGCGCGCGGGCCGGGCGGGTTCCGAGGGGAGGGGACGACTGGCCTCAGCGGTGGGGGTCTTGTCTGGGCCGGAGGGCGAGGGAGGGAAGGCAGTCAGCTAGAGTTGTGGGGTCGGGGGGACTGTGAGTGTGGAGGGGGTCCCATGACTGTACGCGTCTCTGGGGTTTGAGGGTGCTCCCAAGCCTGGAGCTAAGAGTCCACATTCAGGCCCTTAGAAGAAAGGAGGGCGGCTGGGAAGAGGGCAGGTGGGGGTGAATCATCTTGTATTGAGGGGCAATGGGAAAAGGATGGTTCCCCACTCCAGGGTGAAGGGAGGCGCTGCACTGGACCCCGAAGCAAGGACCTGGGGAAGCGACAGCCCAGCTGGTCAGTGGGTGCAACCTCTCCACGTCAGCTCAGACAAAGCCACAGCACACAATGCCCATCCTCCTAACGGGCAGCTCTCACCCATTGAGTACCCACACCTGGCATCTGTTCATCACAACATCACATCACGACGGGTGGGGGCTCTGGTTCCACATACACCAGGTACCTGAGTCCCATGTCCCTAGCCCTGGGTTGCCTTAAGAGACATGGGTTCTGATCCCAGCATCACCACTGAGCAAGCCACTCCTCTCTCTGCCCACACCCCTATACCCTGCAGCAGCTGCCACCACAATCGGCCCCGTCCTGTAAGCCGAAATCAGCTGTCCCAGTGGTCTTTGACCTGCAGGTGGATGATTGGGAAACTGAGGCTTGGAGAAAAGCAGTGAGCCTAGGGCCACAGAGCAAATTGGGGGCCAGCCAAGGCCAGAGCTCACGCTCCAGTCTCCCAGCTCTGCTCCTCCTGCTGCACTGGGTTTCCTTTCTCTGGGCTCAGCAGGCTGGAAAGGTGGGGCTGGCCCTTTAAGAGGAGCTGTCCACATCAGCAGAAGGCAGGCTTTGGTCTGGGACCCTGACTGGGTCAGCCCAGGCTCACCAGCCATCCTTCCCTTCTACTGGATCCTCCCTAGCTGTCATCTCCAACTTGAGCCGTGTTTAAAATGCAAACAACAGAGCAGCACAAATCAGCGAGAGACTATTCAGAGGCACGATCTCTGTCCAGCATGGCATCTGCAGCCCAAGGCACCAGCTGGAAATTTTAGCTGGGGAACGAGCTAGGTTGCCCACTGGTGTCCAAAAGGTTGGAATTTGAGGCCCGCCTGTCCTTGCCCATAACCTTCAGGGACTCTGCAGTTATGGACCTTGGTCATTCTGGCCTGGCCTGACCTCCTGTGCTCTGGGCTTATACACAGAACATGTTACACTCTGGCTTGGGGAGGGTCCACATGGGGTCTCGAGGCCCCTCCTGGCTGTGCCTGTCTCGTCAGCTTGTCGGCATATCCTCTAAACGGACCCCCGAAAAGGCACCACACCGGGCCTATGGGAATAACAGGAGGAAGAGGCCAAGGGATGAAGGCAGGAAGGCCAGGGCAGGCCAGGGACCTGATGGTGGGATCTGTGTGAGGGGTGGGAGGATTGGAGGCTGGACAGGAAGGCTGGTGGGCGAGAGAGGGTGTGAAGGCCAGGCCACAGGGAGTTCTGAGACTGCAGGCTGTGTGTGAGTCTCTGCCATCACACAACCTTGAGAGCATTTGGTTTCCACTGAAGGGGTTAGGGATCAAGCGTGTGTTTCATAGAGCTGGCTCTGGCAGCATTAGGGTGGACTGGAAGGGTATCAGAAGGCTGGGAGCCCCGGGAAGAGGCTGTGAGGGGATGAGGCCTGAAGCTCCTTGAGCAGTGGGCTTGGGGTGGGGAGAGCTGGGCAGAGGAGGGATGAGGGAAGAGTGCGGGGTGATTCCTGGGCTCTGGCCCAAGTGCCTGGGAAGATGGGATGGTGGCACCCTTTACTGAGCTGGGGCACAGGAGGCGAGACACACCCAGTCTGAGTTGCCTTTGGGTTGTATGAGCTGAGAGAGATAGAGTTCCACCCTGACAAGAAGGGTCTGGACCCGTCAGCAAAGAGGTGGCGGCCATAGCTCAGGAGAGCTCGGGGATAGGTGGATAGAGGCAGGGGCCCCAAAGGGAATGAGGAGGGCAGGGGCATTTGGGGATCATCAAGGAGCCCCCAGAGAATACCCCAGACAGGCCCAATCCCAGAGGAGCCAGGGGGTCTCATCAGAACGTTTCACCTCCAGGGAACCAGTCTAAGGGTTCCTGGACCCACTTACCACCTCCCTGAGGCCCCTGATGCACCGACCCTCTGCTCATCCAAAGGGTCCACCTGCCCCGGACAGTTTGCTCATCGCCATTGTGGGGAGGGCTCCAGCAAGCCTCAGAGGGGAAATGGAGAGAGGGGAACAGATGTGAGAGCCTCTGGCTGACTGGGATGGGGGCTAGGGGAGGGAGGCCTCGACCCCTGGCTCACTCCACTCTCACTACCTGCAGGACCTAGGCCTCGAGGGGACCCTCCTCACAGACATCCTCTACAGGAATGTGGCCTTCCTCAATCTGGTGGACCCCATCTCCCACGACCTGCTTGTGAACCTGGCCCGGGACCTGCAGTGCCCCAAGTCGGTGAGGCACGGGCCCCAGGCTGGGTAGTGTGGTTGACAGACCAGAAGAGCCCAGAGCTGGGAGCTAGGATCTGGGCCCTCACCTGGTCTGCTGCGTGGCCTTAGGCGGGTCACTGTCCCTCTCTGGGACCTGATGCCAGTTTCAGTGTATGAGGCTGGCCAGCAGCTGGAGCACATGGGAACTCTGCTTTCCCAGCCCTGGAAAGTCATCTGTTGGGTAGACCCGTTTCCTCTTCTTTTTTTGGCCCTGCAGCATGGCATCCAGTATTTTAGTTCCCCAACCAGGCATTAAACCTGTGCCCCCTGCAGTGGAAGCACGGAGCCCTAACCACTGGACCGCCAGGGAATTCCCTAGACCCGTTTCCTGAATTTCAGCACTGTGCGCCAGGCCCTGGGACCCAGGCAGGTAGTCGTATGAGGACCCTTCGGGATACAGGACATTCTGACAAATCCATTGATGGAACCAGGCTCCCAGCCCCTGAGTCCCAGAGCCAGAAGAGAGCTCCCTTGGCTGGAACCCCTGTCCACATGTTCCCACTGCGTCCCACAGCAACTCAGCCACAAGCACATCCCTCCTCGTGTTGAGCTGGCACCTGCCACCTGCAGCCTCAACTCCCCTCCTGCCACCGCGTCTGCCCAGAACACCTGTCCCCACCTGCTATGTCGGCACCTGCGGACGTCCTGCCATAAGCATGGAAGGTGCCGCACTCCTGACACAGCCTGTGGCCAGCCCCCGGCCCTTTGTCACAGTGAGCCCCCGAGTGAAACAGGAATGCCCACTCTGGGCTCTGCCAGCTCTGAACTGCCACGTCCAGGCGCGCTTGTCACTGAGGGGTCTGTGAGGCTGGCCTAGGGCCATCGCAGTGACCCCTGGGCCTTGCTGCCACTGTGGTGCCCGCTGTTAACAGAGGGACTGGGTAAAAGAATGTGCTGGGTGGTGGAGCGTGCTTGGTGCCAGCCTGTGGAAAGCAGTCCACCCCACATCCTGCCTGAGCTGGGCCTCTGCAAGGGTCCACTTGGGAGCCAGAGAGAGCCAGGTGGTGGTGCTGGAAAATGGTAACCCTCCCTGCTGGCAGCCCAGACCCAGGCCCCACGGGTGCGGTCTCGCTTGGAGAGTGAGAGGAAGAAGAGCGTGCTGACCTGGCTTGTTCCTATTCCCTGGGGGTGGCGTCAGTGGAGCAGGGCTCCCTGGAGAGGCCTGGTCCTGCCTCCCCCTGTGGTGAGTCCCAGGGGGGCACCGAGGGTAGACAGGGAGCCAGTGGCTGATAGCCCGAGACTCTGGCCCAGGGCCTGAGGACAGGGAACAAGGGCCCATTGTCTGGGCTTCCTCCCGCCGGGCACCACGGGCCTCAGACCAGCCTGTCCAGCTCCCAGTGGGCAGCCTCCCCTGGCTCTGTGCCAGGCCACGGGGCAGGGGGGCGGGGGTGGAGGGGAAAACCAGTGGGCGGCTCAGTGATCCGTGATGAATGCCTGTGCGCATGCACACACTTGGGTCCCCAAGGCCCGGGGGCTCACAGGGCTCCGCCTCCCCTGACAGCGCTGCCCCCGCAGGACTATGAGCTCTGGGAGTCCTCGGACAAGACCTGCCGGCAGCTCATCTACCACCTCACCCCTCACTCCAAGCGGCAGCAGGGGTCCAGCCTGCCCCGAAGGAAGACCCAGAGCTGGTAAGGGAGCCCAGACACAGCCCAGCCGCCTGGCCCCTGGGGGGGTCCCTTCCCAGGCCTCTGTCAACAAGAGCTGGGGCCTGAAATCCCACCCTGCAGGCCCTCACCCTTGGCTGCATCACTGCCCGTCACTGGCCGGTGGCAATGCAGGCGGATGCTCCCCAAGGCCAGCTCCTCTCCGTGTGACTGCCTCCTGCCATCTGCCTGTCCCTCAACGCCCCGCCTATCACAGGGCCTGGCCCCCCTGGGGGCCTCAGCTGGAGTCAGCAGAGTCCCCAGGACAGGCTGGGAGGGAGGTGGAGTCTGGGTCATGATTCCCATTTTCCAGGGAAGGAAACTGAGGCCAGGGGAGGCAGAGTGTCTCGCCCAAGGCCACACTGCCCTGCTTCCTGAAGCCCTTTGGGGACTCTTTGCCAGGCTGCCTGAAGCTGAGGCCTCCAAGGCCAGCCCAGCAGCTCACTCTGCAACGGGGTCCCCCTTAGTCACTCCATCACAACCTCGTGGCCACAGACTCAGCCTGGGAACAGGCCACTGGCACCTGGGCCCTGGTGCTCTCCCCTGCTTGCCCCCCAGCCTCCTGCCCCCTCCCTCAGGCCTGGTGGCCCATGCTGAGCCTGGAGCCCATGGGGTTGTTCCCTGCCTTGGCAGGTGAGGGCCCTGGAGGTGTTCCCACTGCTGTCAGTCCCCAGGCAGGCCCATGTTCAAATGACAGGAGAGAACTAGAGGGGGTTCTGGGGGCAGTGGGGGACCCTCCTCAGTCTCTAAACCTCCCTTCCAGCTTAGGACACAGGGAGCCCTCCCCTAGGGCAGATCCCACCCACATCCCCCAACATGGCCCTCTTGCTTACCCTGGGCCTGTTCCCACATCTGTCCTTATTCCAAAAGGGTCAACCTTAGAGGAGGCACGTGAAAAAAAAGCATGGGCTCAGGGGTCAGAACACCCCGATTTGGAGACCTGGCTCCCCCTTAGTGGTGTGTGACCGTGGAAGGGTCACGTCACCCCTCCAAGCACCCATTTGCTCCTCTGCAGAATAGGATAATCATTCCCACCCCACTGAGTTGGCATAAAAATAAGAGACAACAGATGTAGCAGGTGTGGTGATGCAAGCACACAGAGGGTTTTTATAACAGCTCATGGAGCCTTAACGCAAGTGCATCTAATCCTCACAGCCAGGTCGCCTCTTAACCAAAGGGGACTAAGGCTCAGAGCGATTCAGAGCATTGCCCATGGCTACTCATCTAGGAAGTGGCCATCTGCAGGGCCTGGGCCTTGCTGCCCTGACAGAGGGGTCACTGTCTGAGGCAGGTGGGGCCCTTGCTCAGTCCCTCCCCACCCTCGACCCTCCCGCAGCCTCAAGAGCAACCTCCAGAAGACTCTGCTGGCGGGGGAGACCGTGAACCTATCGGGGATACCACTGTCGGTGCGGGACGTGCAGCATATCATGCGCTACCTGGGCAGCCAGGGCGCCAGGCTGGCAGTGCTGGACCTGAGCTTCACGGGGCTGAGTGATGAGCTGCTGCACCGGCTGCTGCCCAGCCTCTGGACGCTGCCCCGCCTCACCCAGCTTCTGCTCAATGGCAACCGGCTGACGCGGGCTGCCGCCCGTGAGCTCACTGAGGCCATCAAGGACACCACCAAGTTCCCGGTGCTGGCCTGGGTGGACCTGGGCAACAACGTGGATGTGGCCTCCCTGCCCCAGCCCCTGCTGGTTGGCCTGCGCCGGCGGCTAAGCCAGCACACCTCACTGCCCACCATCTACGAGAGCCTGGACCCAGAGCCTGAGGGTGGCATGGTCGGGGCCACGGCCCTTGCCTCCACCTGGGGCTCTGCAGCTGCCGGGCCAGGGCCCGAGCCCCAGGCCTGCTGCACCAGGTGACCTGCCACCCGCCCTGGCTCCTGCTTCCTGACTGGCAACGCACCCGAGCACGTGGGAGGGGGTGATGGAGGCGGAGTTACCCCACAGGACCCGGATCCAGTGCGCAGAGGAGGATGGGCTCACTGGAGACTGGATGGTCGGTCCAGGCTGGAGTCTCAGCCTTCCCTCAGCAGGAGGGGCCCGGCACCTACTGTGCAGACCCCACAATAAAGGCCGATGCCACCTCCACCTCAGCCTTTCTGCATTGTGGGCCTCAGGGCCACTGAGCACCAGCCCTGTGGCTGGGTTTGGGAGAAGGGGTGGCTGGGACTCAGGGGCCCTGCCTGCCCAAAAGGGAGGGGCCAAGCTCACACTGGTCTCCCCTGGGTGCTCCCTGGGCAGGGTTCCCACGGAAACCAAAGAAGGGGGGAGGGTCCGTCTGTGGTCGGGGAGTTAGAGGAAGCCTCCAGAGACCTGGCACTCACGTCTGGGCGGTGCTTGGGCACTTTGAGGAAGGAGCTGGGGAGGAGCAGGTTGGGAGCCCAGAGAGGAGCGCAGGCTGCTGACCTCCCCACCAGGGCCCCCTGGGCTGGGCACGAGACTGTGCCGACAGGGGGCAAGGCTCATTTCCCACAGGGCACAGCACTGCCCACCAGCCCTGGTACCCACCCCCCAGGCCTCCTGTACTTGGCGAGTGGGCAACTCCATGGGGTTGGGGAGGAGAGACATCAGGCCAGAGACAAAGAGCTCTGTGTTCCCTCCAGGCCCTGGGGGCCCACATGCAGAGTCCTCCCCCCATGCGGGACCCCAAGGGAGCATGCAGGGGTGAGGTGGGCACGGCCCACAGCAGTGGGGGGCCCCGGGGGAGAGCAGTACTGGAGCTGCCCCAGCAGGGGGCCATCTCCTGTCTTCCGCAAGCAGCATAAGGGCAGGCTCCAGACCAGACGCCACAGTCACCTCCCAGCCCAGTGTGGGGAGCTGGGCCGGGACAAGGAAGGAATTTAGAGGTGTCGGGTGGACTGAGGCTGCAGCAGGGAAGCCATGGCCCAAGGCTCCCCTGCAGCACTGGGAGGTCAGGACTAGGGTAGCTGGATCCTGCAGGATGAGGAGAGACCCAGCAGCGGAGGGAGCCCCACAGGCCAAGGAGAAGGTGGGGGTCCCCCGGGCCCACATCCCGGGGCCCACCAGCTGACCTTCCCCCATAGCTCTGGCCCACAGGGGACTATGAGTCAGCACTGATTACACACGTCCCCAGGCAGCCGGATGCACAACAGCCTCTTGGGACAGAAGGGAGATGGCCAAGAAGGGTGACGTCGGTCCCAGGACCGACAAGAGGCAGTGAGGAAAAGGAGCTCCTCTCCTGCGCTGCCTGCCAGCCCCGAGGTCAGGCCCCGCCGCTCTCACTGCTTTTGGCAGAACCCCTATCGGGAGAAAGACAGAAAGGCATGAAGAGCACCCGGTTCAGCCCAGCTCTGCTCCCTCTCCGGACCCCGGTCTCTCCTCTCCTCTGTCCACCATCCCTTCCAGCTCTCAATGCTCCATCCTGGGGTCCCGGCCCCTCCCTGGCCTCCTTGCTTTAAAGACATGAGCCTGCCCAGTGGCTTGGGAGCCACAGAAGTATCTCCCTGTGTCCCCCGCTCTGGGACAGGGGGCTCAGGCTCCCCAGGAGAAGGCAAAGCGGGTGCGGGTAGAAGGGGCCACAGAGAGGAGAAGGATGAGGAAGCCGGCCCAGGGCCAGGCAAGCTGATAAGCCCGTGTCCTGCAGCTCCCGGCTGGAGAAACGCCAAGCTGTCTGTGTCCCTCCTGCCCCTCGCTCCCTGCCCATCCCTGGCCCTCATCTGCCCACAAACCTTGAATGTGACGAACATGACCACTCAAAGAGATTCTTACCAGGATGGTGTGAGGACCTTGGCCGGGTGTTGCCAGGCGAGTTCTGGGAGAATCCAGGCGGAGGCAGCTGTTCTCAATCTCCTCGCCTCTCAGATGCATGCACGCGATGCACTGGCTGGGCTGGAGCATGAAACAGCTGGAGAGAGGTGGGCTGCCCTTGTTCCCACGCAGGTGTCCAGGGCCCCTTCGAGGGGCCCTTACGACCACCAGTGAGGCTACTATGCAGGCAGGGACACCCCAGAAGTCATGCAGCCTGTTGGGCAGAGCGTGCCCTCCAGGCCGGCCCCAGCCCAAATTCCAGACCAAGGAGGCGCTAGGTGGGCGTCGCTTGGGCCGGTCCTCTCCTAGGCCCAGTCTCAGAGGCAGACAGACCTGGCCTGGTCCCACCCTGTCACCTGCTGGTGGTGTGGTCCCCTCGGGGTCTGTTCCCTCATCTTGGGAACGAGGCTCACGAAGCCTCCCCTTATCCTGCTGGAGTGAGGCTGACAGAAGGATTGGAAAGTGCCTGCTGCGTGGGGGGCACAGGGCAGATGCTCTGCAGCATCAGTGGGGCCTCCACCCAGGGCTCTCTGGGTGGGAATGGCAGGAGCCCAAACCTCGGGACTAGACAGGGCTGAAGCCGTTTATTTATTTAAGAGGGCTTCTGTAGCCTCTCTCAGGGCCAAGCACTGTTCCGATGGCTTTACACCCTTTTAATTCTCTTTGCACTTGCAGGAGGTGAGTGCTATTACCACCTCCATTTTGCAGGTGAGTGAGCTGAATCAGGGAGAGGTTGAGTAACCTGTCCAAGGTCAAAGGGCTAGAACTGGAGATGCCGAGAAGTGAGCCAGGTGGCCTGGCTTCAGTCTGGGATGCTAACCCCTGCCTGCCTCACCCAAATTCCTGCCAGGGGAATTCCACCAAGCCCTGCCAGAGGCCATTCGAGGCAGGAGACATCACGGTGGCCCCGCTGGCAGGTGCCCTGCAGCGGAGAGCAACCTCCAGCTGCACTGTCCTGGAACAAGACCAGGCAGGACCTCCCTGGCCTCCATTTCCTCATGTGCAAAATGGGTGGGGAGGGGAGCCCTCTTCTGGGATGGAAAGGGACTGGTGAGGAGTGGGTTTGGAAGTACTTGTCAGACTGAGCCCCACTCTGGGGTGTGGGATCCACGCCCACTTCCGGTGGCCTGGCTGGGACAGCTGCAGGTGAGGTGCCTTCACCTCCTCAGGTCTTGCCAGGATATTGAAAGCATCAAAAGGAAAGATGTATAAAAGATGACTGTTCTCTGCAGGACCTCGGTGACCAACACTTGGGAACTTCTGTTCCTGAAGGGAGGACATTTGAGTCCAGATAAAGTTCTTTAAGATATGAGTCTACAGCAAAGGTCAGCCTCTGCAGACAGTCTTTTTGAGAATCCAGAATCTCAGATGACTGATCTTCCCAGTGGCTGATATTAACCCAGCACAGAGGTTTTTCTCTAGGTCCTGGAGAGAAAGGAAAACATACTTCTTCCTCTTAGAGATAGTTGCCAACCAACAATGGAAAGCAGTATTTCCTTTCCCAGCTGTATACTTTAATTTTATTTTTTAAAAATAATACTGGGAGTTCCCTGGTGGTCTATGGTTAGGATTCAGCACTTCCACTGCCGGGGCCCAGGTTCAATCCCTCGTCCAGGAACTGAGATCCTGCAAGCCACGTGGCACGGCCAAGTAATAACAACAACAATAATGATAACAATACCTTATTTAAAAAACAATTCTTCCTTGTCGTACAACTAAAATACAATTAAGTACACTTCCCTGGTGGTCCAGTGGTTAAGACTCGGTGCTTCCACTGCAGGGACTCGGGTTTGATCCCTGGTCGGGGAAGTTCCACATGCCACGCAGTACAGCCAAAAAATAAATAAATAAATAACATTAAAAAAAAAAAACCCAATTAAGTGGACATCCCAAGTGTTACAAGTTGAAATTGTGCTACATGGCGCATTCTGACTTGTGTATAAATCCATGAAGTAAACGTATCTGTCACACCCAAAAGTCTCCTTGTTTGTGCCCCTTGGCAATGTCTCCCTCCCACTGTCCCTTTCCCCTCCTTCCCCAAGCAACAATTGACCTGCTTTCTGTCTCTATAGATTAGTGTGCATTTTCTAGTTTTAGATATATGGAATCATACAGGGTGTACTCCTTTTTATATGACTTCTCTCACTTAGCATAATTGAGACTCCCACAGTGATGCATGTATCGATAGTCCCTTTTAATTGCCAAGTGGCATTCTACTGGATGGATGTACCACAATTCACTCACCTGTTGGTGGACATTTGTGTTGTTTCCAGTGTTTAGCTATTACAAATAAAACTGCTATGAATATCATGTACAAGTTTTTGCATGAACAGATATTTCCTTTTCTCTTGGGTAGTGATATCTCAGTATGTTTTTCTCTTCTTGTAATATCTTTGCCCGGTTTTGGTGTCAGGGTAATGCTGGTCTCATAGAATGAGCTGAGGTGAGACGTATTCCCTTCTCTTAAATTTTTTGGGAACGGTTTGTGTAAAATTGATATTATTTCTTCCTTAAATATTTGCTAGAATTCCTCAGTGAAGGCACACAAGCCTAAGGTTTTCTTTGTGGGAAGGTTTTCAACTACAATTCCAATTTCTTTAATAAATGTAGGGCTTTTCAGGTTAGCTATTACTTCTTGAGAGAGTGTTTGTATTTTGGATCTTTCAAGGAATTTGTCCATTTCATCTAAGTTGTGGAATTTGTTGACATGAAGTTGTTCATAACATTCTCTCTCTCTTTTTTTTGGACGTGCCGCACAGCTTGCAGGATCTTAGTTCCTTGACCAGGTATTGAACCCAGGCCCTTGGCAGTGAAAGCGTGGAGTCCTAACCACCGGACTGCCAGGGAATTCCCTGTAACATTCTCTTTTAATATCTGTGGAACCTGTAGCAGTCACCTGAGCTGACTCTCTCATCCCTGAGATTGGTAATTTTGTCTTCCTCTTTTTTTGCCCTCATTGCCTGAGCAGTCTGGCTAGAGATTTATCAATTTTATTGATCTTGTTAAAGAATCATCTTTTGGTTTCACTGATTATTCTCTATAGTTTTCTATTTCATTGATACCCACTTAGATCCTTACTTGTTTTCTTCCACTTACTTCAAATTTCTTTTTCTAGATTATTTGGGGAGGGGGCAGCTTGTGGGATCTTAGTTCTCCAACCATGGATTGAACCCGGGCCGCGGCAGTGAAAGCACAGATTCCTAACCACTGGACCGCCAGGGAATTCCCTCTAGATTTTTTTTTTTTTTTTTTTTTTTTTTGGCTGCGTTGTATCTTGCTGCGCGCGGGCTTTCTCTAATTGCGGTGAGCCGGGACTACTCTTCGTTGCGGTGCGCAGGCTTCTCATTGCAGTGGCTTCTCTAGTTGCAGTGCACGGGCTCTAGGCACGTGGGCTTCAGTAATTGCAGCATGCAAGCGCAGTAGTTGTGGCGCACGGGCTCTAGGGCTCACGGGCTTCGGTAGTTGTGGTGTACGGGCTTAGTTGCTCCGCGGCATGTGGGATCTTCCCGGACCAGGGACGGAACCCGCATCCGCTGCACTGGCAGGCAGATTCTTTTTTGTAAATTTATTTATTTATTTATTTATTTATTTTTGGCTGCATTGGGTCTTCGTTGCTGTGTGCGGGCTTTCTCTAGTTGTGGCGAGTGGGGGCTACTCTTCGTTGTGGTGCGTGGGCTTCTCATTGCGGTGGCTTCTCTTGTTGTGGAGCACAGGCTCTAGGTGCGCGGGCTTCAGTAGTTGTGGCTCGCAGGCTCTAGAGCACAGGCTCAGTAGTTGTGGCACACGGGCTTAGTTGCTCCGCGGTATGTGGGATCTTTCCAGACCAGGGATCGAACCCGTGTCTCCTGCATTGGCAGGCGGATTATTAACCACTGTGCTGCCAGGGAAGTCCCATGAAATCTTCTTGTCTGATATTAATATAGCTGAGATCATTGACCTGAGACCTTGCCTTTTTCCTAATATAGGTGTTTACTGCTACTTAAAAAAACAAAAACAAAACCGCACAATGTACAAGCTGTGAGTGGAGTTTATCCAGTGTCTTACTGAGGACTGTAGCCTGGCAGAGAGCCTCTCAGATAGCTCAAGAAACTGTTCAGAAGAGGTAAGGGGAGAGGTCAGTACATATGTGATTTTGGCAAAGCGGGTAGGTGCAACCAAGCACACATCTCAGTAGAAGGTTGCTGTTAGTCACAAGGAATGGAAATCTTAGTTAATGATTTAGTGCTTTTCTAAGGGAAGATGCAAGAATCCAGGTTCATAAAAAATTTCTCCTGAAAATATCTATCTTATGGTCTGTTCTGCCAGTTTTCACAGAGCACAGAGTGCCTCATTCCTGATCTCTGTCCTGAACTCTTTTCAGGGTGTGTCGAAGGTCAATGGCTGCAGTGGCTTATATTCAATCCTTGTGGAGCCGAATGTCTAGTGACATTCTTTAGTGGGTAGTGCTATAAATTACTTCTCTAAGTTCTGCTTTAGTGACATCCCACAAATTCTGATATGTTGTTTCCATTTTCAAGTCAGTACAGACTACTTTCCAATTTCTCTTTTGGTTTCTTCTTTGATCTACGGGTTACTTAGAAGTGTGTTATTTTGTTTCCAAATATTTAGAGATTTCCCAAGGATCCTTGTGATAAATGATTTCTAATTTAATTATAGTGTGGTCAGACAACATAATATGGCTTGAAGCCTTTTGAATCTTGATCAATGTTCTGTGTGCACTTGAGAAGAATGTGTATTCTACTATTGTTGGGTGTCCTGTGTTAATCAAAGTCAAGTTGACTTACCACGTTGTTCGAGTCTACTATATCCTTGCTGATTTTCTGCTTACTTGGTCTATCAATTATTGAGAGAACTGAACTCTGACTGTACTTGTATTTGTCTGTTTCTTATTTCTATCCATTTTTTGTTTCATGTATTTTGAAGCTTTATTATTAGGTGCATAAATGTTTAAGATTGTTATGGCTCCTTGATTAACTGACCCTATCATCATTATGAAATAACCTTCATTATCCCTGAAACCTACTTGTCTGATATTAATATAGCTACTCCAGCTTTCTTTTGGCTAGGGTCAGCAATGGTATTCTTTCCCATCCTTTTACTTTTAAACTATTTATGTCTTTAAAGTGTTTCTGGACTTCCCTGGTGGCGCAGTGGTTGAGAATCTGCCTGCCAATGCAGGGAACACAGATTCGATCCCTGGTCTGGGAAAATCCCACATACTGTGGAGCAACTAAGCCCATGCACAACTACTTAGCCTGCGCTCTAGAGCCTGTGAGCCACAACTACTGAGCCCACATGCCGCAACTACTGAAGCCCGCGTGCTTAGAGCCTGTGCTCCGCAACAAGAGAAGCCACCACAATGAGAAGCCCAGGCACCGCAACAAAGAGTAGCCCCCACTCACTGCAACTAGAAAAAGCCCATGTGCAGCAAAGAAGACCCAACGCAGCCAAAAATAAACAAATAAATAATAAAGTGTTTCTTGTAGGTAGCATGTAGTTGGGTTTTGCTTTTTTAATCCAATCTGACAATCTCTGCTTTTTAATTAGTGTTTATACCATTTACATTTACTGTGATTATTGATATGGTTAGACTTAAGCCTACTATCTTGCTATTTATTTTTTATTTATCCCATCTGTTCTTTTAAATGTATTTATTTATTTTTGTCTGTGTTGGGTCCTTATTGCTGCACGCGGGCTTTCTCTAGTTGCAGTGAGACGGGGCTACTCTTCGTTGCGTGGGCTTCTCATTGTGGTAACTTCTCTTGCTGTGGAGCACAGGCTCTAGGCGTGCCGGCTTAGGTAGTTGTGGCATGCGGGCTTCAGTAGTTGTGGCTCACAGGCTCCAGAGCACAGGCTCAGTAGTTGTGGCGCATGGGCTTAGTTGCTCCGTGTCATGTGGGATCCTCCCGGCCCAGGGCTCGAACCCGTGTCCCCTGCATCGGCAGGTGGATTCTTAACCACTGCATCACTGGGGAAGCCCCCATCTGTTCTTTGTTCCTCTTTTTCTTTTTCTGCCTTATTTTGGTACAATTATTTATTTATAAATCCATCATAAGTCTCCTCTGTTGGCTTAACTTTTTATTGAAGTAAAATCCACATAATGTAAAATTCTTCATGTTAACCTTTTTTTTTTTTTTTGCGGTATGCGGGCCTCTCACTGTCGTGGCCTCTCCCGTTGCGGAGCGCAGGCTCAGCAGCCATGGCTCACGGGCCCAGCCGCTCCGCGGCATGTGGGATCTTCCTGGACCAGGGCACAAACCTGTGTCCCCTCCATCGGCAGGCGGACTCTCAACCACTGCGCCAGCAGGGAAGCCCCATGTTAACCATTTTAAAGTGTGCAATTGAGTTGTTTTTAGTACATTCTCCATGTTGTGCAACCATCATCACTATCTAATGACAGAACATTTTCATTACCCCAAAAAGAAACCCCATATCCATTAAGCAGGCACTCCGTATTCTCCCCTCCCCCAATCTCTGGCAATCACTAATCTGCTTTGTGTCTATGAATTTGCCAATTATGGACATTTCATATACATGGAAATGTACAACATGTGGCCTTTTGTGTCTTCTTTCACTTACCATGTTTTCAAAATTCATCCATGTTGTAGCGTGTGTCAGTAATTCATTCCTTTTAATGGCTAAATAATATTCTAATTGTATGGATATACCACTTTTGTTTACCCATTCATCAGCTGTTGGATATTTGAATGTTGGCATAATTCTTTGTTATTTTAGTGTTGCTTTCAGGTTTATATTATACATTTTTTAATTATCATAGACTTCAAGTAATATACCACTTCTAATATAAAAAATTTACGGTAGTATATATTTTCCCCTCTTGGCCTTTATGCTAATATTGTCACGCATTTTACTTCTACATGTCATAAGCGCCATAACACAATCTTCATTCCTTTGTGTAGATCCAGATTTCCATCTGGTCTAGTTTTCCTTTTTCTAGAAGGATGTCCTTTACCATTTTTTGTATAGCAGGCCTCCTGGTGATGAATTTTTTTCAGCCTTTGTGTGTCTGAAAACATTTTATTTTGCCTTCATCTTAAAAAGATTTATCCCCCCCCCCAGGTATTGAATTCTAGATTGATAATTTTTTCTGTCAATACTTTGAAGTTGTTGCTTCACTGTCTTCACGTTTGCATGGTTCCCAATGAGAAATGTCATCCTTATCTTTGTTCCTCTAACATTTTTTTTTCTCCAGCTGCTTTTTGGAATTTTTCTCTTCACCACTGGCTTTATATGCCTTGATGTCATTTTCTTGTGCTTGGAGTTCATTTAGCTTTTGGGATCTGTGGGTTTATAGTTTTCATCCAGTTAGGAAAGTTTTTGGTCATTATTACTTCAAGTACTTTTTCTGTCCCCTCATCACCTCTCCTTTGGGGACTCCAACTACCCATATATTAGGAAACTTGGAGTTGTCCCAAAGCTCTTTTCTTTTGCAAATTCTTTTTTTCTGTGTGTTTCACCTTGGATAGTTTCTATAGCTTATGTCTTAAAGTTCATTGAGTTTTTCTTCTGTAATGTCTAATCTGCTGTGAATCCCATCCAGCTATAGCAGTTCAATGAGAAGTTTCTCTTTCTCTTTTCCTTCTCCTTTCTCCTCCTATTACACCCCCTTGTCCTTCTTTTTGTTTTCATTATTATTATTTTGGCTGTGCTGCATGGCTTGCGGGATCTCAGTTCCCCAGCCAGGGATTGAACTCAGGCCACGGCAGTGAAAGTGCTGCGTCCTAACCACTAGACTACCAAAGAACTCCCTCGTCCTTCTTTTTAGATTGTACTTGTTTCTACTTAACTTTTTGAATATATGAAAGAGTTAAAACAAACGTCTTGGGCTTCCCTGGTGGCGCAGTGGTTAAGAATCCACCTTCCAATGCAGGGGACACAGGTTCAAGCCCTGGTCCAGGAAGATCCCACAAGCCATGGAGCAGCTAAGCCTGTGTGCCACAACTACTGAGCCCACCTGCCACAACTACTGAAGCCCACATGCCTAGAGCCCGTGCTCCACAACAAGAGAAGCCACCGCAATGAGAAGCCCACACACCGCAATGAAGAGTAGCCCCCGCTCGCCGCAACTAGAGAAAGCCTGCACACAGCAACAAAGACCCAACACAGCCAAAAATAAATAAATAAATTTATAAAAACAAAACAAAAAAACAACCGTCTTAATGTCCTTCTCTGCTACTTCTAACATCTGTGTCAGTTTTGAATGTTTTGATTATTCTTATTACGGGTTGTGCTTTCCTGCCTCTTTGCATGCCTGGTAATCTTTGACTGGATGCCAGACATTGTGAATTTTACTTTGTAGGGTGCTAGATGTTTTTATGTTCCTATAAATCTTTTTGGGCTTTGTTCTAGAATACAGCTAACTGACCTGGAAACAGCTTGATCCTTTCAAGTCCTGTTTTTATGATTTGTTAGCTGGGTCCAGAGCAATGCTCAATCTAGGGCTAATAGTTCATTTATGATGCAAGACTTTCCTGGATACTTGTCTTAAAATACATCATATTTTTGTATTATTCGTGTTTAATGTTTTTTTATTGATTTTTTTTTTTTGCGGTACACGGGCCCCCCACTGCCGCGGCCTCTCCCGCTGCGGAGCACAGGCTCCAGACGTGCAGGCTCAGCGGCTATGGCCCACGGACCCAGCCACTCCACAGCATGCGGAATCCTCCCAGACTGGGGCACGAACCCACGTCCCCTGCATCGGCAGGCGGACTCTCAACCACTGCGCCACCAGGGAAGCCCCTATTGAATGTTTTAAAATTTTTTAAATGGTGCTTTGACATCTTGGGGCCTTGCTCATCCTGGAGAGACTGCCCCTCCTAAAGTTAGTTATTTCCTAGAGATAGTAAACAATTTGCCTGCACAGTATACCTTTCACATAAAAACTAACCAACTCAAAGTCTACCCGCAACGACGTTTAACTCTCACACGCCAAGCCATTATCTGCCCTGCTATAAATCACCACAGGGCCAGGTACCACATAACTGCAGACTACCCCTATGGCTCAGAGCCCTCTGATTGGTTTAAATTATCCAATTCTAGACTTACTCAAACTGGTCTACGCTGCCTCACCCATGCTTTCCCCGTGGAAACCATAACAGAGCTTCTGGGCCATGCTCTCCTTTCACTCCTGCCTCTTGACCCACCTGATGTTTCCTCGTGTGACCCTGCATGGCATGGCATGCTCCCTGCTCTTGAGAATTGTAATAAACTCTTCTTTCAAGGAAGTCATCTCCATGTCTGTCACCTTACTATACCTGATTAAAATAAAATTCTTGGTATAATAGTCTATCCACTATCCTGTGAGTTGAGTTTTTCTCTGGCCGGTGGGAACACACTGTTATAATCCTTTTTGATGGTTCCTTCCCCATCCTGTTTCCTCACACTTGTATGCTGATCGGTATTCTGAATATTCAAGAGGGATCTTCTGCAGACCTCCTGGGTCCTCTATGCAGCTTTCTTCTCCTGCTGTTCTGTACTATGAACCCGAGCTGTCTCCTCAAACCAGAGAGCCTAGTGGTTCCCCCTGTGTCATAGCCTGGAAACTCTCACAAGGCAGTAAGCTCACCTTATTTGTTTCCCATCTCTCAGGGATTTCTCTCCTTCAATGTCCTGAGTTTTGATTTTTTTTCAGGCATGAGGGTAAGTCTACGCAATTACCTCCATCTTGGCCAGAAGCAGAAAAAAATCCTGTGTGCTTTGACTTTATTTTTTTAAAAAGGTTATGAAATACTCAGCAGGTGAGTATAGAAGCTGAGACAGTATCAATGAATCAACTGAGTCTAAACCCTCCCTTGTATAGATAACAAACCAGAGGCCTAGACAGAATTGGTAGTGGAGGTAGTCAGAGCCAGAATCCATCTCTTAAGTCTTGGTCTAGTTATCTATGACATCATCCTTTGTTCTGTATCTTCTTTACCTTGCCAAGTGGTTTTCAATGTTAAAGTCGTATGTTTTCAAAGGAAAGACATGTTTTTTAAAAAGAGAGAATGTGCTTAAATATTCAGACCTTCATATGATCTTGAGACTGCCCCTTCCCAACTCTGGCAAAAAGTTGGATGCTTACTCTCCAGAGGGGGTTAGAAGGTTTCTGGACTAGGAAGCCTTCCCAGAGACCTGGAAGATGAAGTGAATCTGGACATGAGTGCTGAAAATACCCAGTCCTCTTCCCCCACTGAGCTCCCAGTAGGCCAGCAGTTCAAGGTGAACGCACCTGACAAGACTGAAGGTTTCTCCAAGGAATCTGACCAGCCCAAGAGGAAAGTCCTAAAGATACGGACATTGGAGATTTACTCAAAAAAGTCCAATCAGGTCACCTTACAAACATATATTCTTTTTAATACCCTGCTCTTAAACGTAAGTAGACTACCAATGATTGCCAGGCAGCTAAGGAAAGTCTGTAACACGAAAGACTAAAACAGAAAGGGGTAAGAAAACATCACGCAGGAGATGAAAGCTTCAACACAGCATATTTTTTTTTTTTTTTTTTTTTGTGGTACGCAGGCCTCTCACTGTTGTGGCCTCTCCCGTTGCAGAGCAACAGGCTCCGGATGCGCAGGCTCAGCGGCCATGGCTCACGGGCACAGCCGCTCCGCGGCATGTGGGATCTTCCCAGACCGGGTCACGAACCCGTGTCCCCTGCATCGGCAGGCGGATTCTCAACCACTGCGCCACCAGGGAAGCCCAACACAGCATATTAATTAACGTCCTCAGAGATAGGAAGATATTGCAACCCTGGAATGAGGTCATATTTTTTTTTTGCCCGTGCTGTGTGGCATGTGGGATCTTAGTTCTCCAACCAGGGTTCGAACTCGTGCCCCCTGCAGTGGAAGCATGGAGTTTAACCACTGGGCCGCCAGGGAAGTCCCAAGGTCCTATTAAAAACAAAAAAACAGGACTGGTGTTCCCAGGTGGCGCTGTGGTTAAGAATCTGCCTGCCAATGCAGGGGACATGGGTTCAAGTCCTGGTCCGGGAAGATCCCACATGCCACGGAGCAACAAAGCCCGTGCACCACAACTACTGAGCCTGCACTCTAGAGCCTGCAAGACACAACTACTGAGCCTGCACGCCTAGAGCCCGTGCTCCACAACAAGAGAAGCCACCACAATGAGAAGCCCATGCACCACAAGCGTAGCCCCCACTCGCCGCAACTAGAAAAAGCCTGCACACAGCAACAAAGACCCAATGCAACCAAAAAATAAAATTTAAAAATTAAAAAAAAAAAAAGAAAAATGAAGCTTCAGAGAATCAACTTGGGGAAATCTACAAAGGAGGTCAAAAAACAAGAAAATGGGGGATAGGGGAGGCAAGGAGAGAAAAGAGGAGAAAAATAGGTAAGTCCAGGAGATCCAACATCTGAATAACAGGAATTCCAGAAAGCAAAATCAGAAAACCAAAGGTAGGAAATCATTAACAAGTAATTCAAGAAAGTTTCCCAGAAATGAAGGATTAAAGTCCATTCTGAAAAGGTTCAGCAAGAGCCTAGCACAATGCACCAATAGACCTTTGCCAAGGCACGTCAGTGTGAATCTCAGAACACTGGCAACAGAAGGGAGAGTCACATACAAAGGTCAGCACTCAGAACGGTCTCAGACTTCTCCACATCAACACAAGATGCTAGATGAAAAAGTAACGATGCCTTCAAAATTCTAAAGGAAAACGAACACCAACCTAGAATTTCATACTCAGTCGAGTATGAGAGAACAAGACACTTTCAGACATGCAACGTCTCTCAAAAAATTACTTCCCATGCACCCCTTCTACAGCAGGTCTCTACTGGACGAGGTAATAAACCATGACAGGAAAAGGTTACACAAACAACAGGAGATTCAACAGAGGAAAGTCCATGATAACGGCAATACCTTAGGCACAAAGGAAAGCCAGTCCAGAGTGGGGCCAATCAAGAAGAAACTGATCAAATAGATGATGTATTAATGTCTACAGAGAAGTCTGAGGTTAAACCAGTGACAAGCTGACAGAAAATTAAGCCAATAAGAATGTAAGTGAATTAATTCTAGGAAAAAGTTAGTTCTGCAGGAAAGTAACCTAGTCTACCACCTGGCTCAGCTGTGATTTAAATGCCCAGCCCTAGTAACATAAATACTGAATATGATCTAACCAGAATTATAATATCAGGGAGATGGGTGATGGGGAGCCCATGCATGGTGGGCAGGAGGAAGGAGAAGCTGAAAGATAAATGCCTAAAACGAAATATCAAGGAGTAGCCATACAAACAGGTTTAAATTGAGACATGGAGGCAAATACAAACAACCAGCCAAGAGTTGAAAGGGACTCCCCAGAAGCAGGGGAAATGGGGGAGAGGGTCAGACAGGGCAGGAGGGCTGTTGTTTTTCATAATAAGCCTCTCAGAACTATTTGCTCTTTCAATGTAACTGATTTTTTTCTAAAGTGCAAGATATAAAACTGTTTATAAAGCTCTATGTTTTAGGTTAATCTTCTTTATTGTTTTATAAAACTTCCAGGGAATTCCCTGGCAGTCCAGTTTGGGACTCAGCTGCTGAGAGCCCGGGTTCAATCCCTGGTCAGGAAACTGAGATCCCACAAGCCGTGTGGTGCAGCCAAAAATCAGAATTAAAAAATGTAGCGCTTACATAAAATAAGACACTCTAGACCAGGGTCAAAATGTGACCTTGGATATACCGAATTAGAATCATGGAGTCGTGGCGGCAAGGGCATGGTTTAAAATGCAGATTTCTGGGTTCAAATTCCAGACCAAGTAATAGGCACCTCTAGGGGTGGTGCTGTGCAACCTTCACTTCTAACAAGATCTCTAGCCGATGTGGAAACCACTGCTCTAACTCACTATATTACTAATTCAGGAGGCTCAATTAAGAAGCCAATAAATCAATGTCTAAATCAAGGGGAAGGGGGAGGGTATTCCAGACAGGGCACTATGGGTATCATAACTTCTACCTGAAAGAAACCCACTCTATATGTAACTCAATGTGCATGTTTCTTTTCTTATCAGAAACAAGTTAACTCTTGTTCACATCTAAAACAAATTAACTCCCTTCCACAGTGAGTTCACTGGAAACCACCCCACGTGCAGGAAACCCTCCACTGGAGCAGCACTGCTTGTTGGGTCACTGGCCACACTGCATCCAAACATACCAGAGGAGCTGGGGGTGGGGGAGCAAGAGACACAACACAGGGGCTGCTCTCGGGGGGAACGGTCCTGTTAGCTGACAGACTCAATGATGCTCACTGTCCTCGAGTTATTACAGGAATGAAACAAGGTCTGTCACCACGTGGTTGTGTCATAACCACAAGACAAAGCTTACTAGAAAATCTCTACTTGATACAGATGGCCAACAAACACATGAAAAGATGCTCAACATCACTAATTATTAGAGAAATGCAAATCAAAACCACAATGAGGTACCACCTCACACTGGTCAGAATGGCCATCATCAAAAACATCTATAAACAATAAATGCTGGAGAGGTTGTGGAGAAAAGGGAACCCTCTTGCACTGTTGGTGGGAATGTAAATTGATACAGCCACTATGGAGAACAGTATGGAGGTTCCTTAAAAAACTAAAAATAGGGGCTTCCCTGGTGGTGCAGTGGTTGGGAATCTGCCTGCCAACACAGGGGACACGGGTTCAAGCCCTGGTCCAGGAAGATCCCACATGCTGTGGAGCGACTAAGCCCGTGCGCCACAGCTACTGAGCCTGTGCTCTAGAGCCCGCGAGCCACAACTACTGAAGTCTGCGTGCCTGGAGACCGTGCTCTGCAACAGGAGAAGCCACTGCAATAAGAAGCCCACACACCATGATGAAGAGTGGCCCCCGCTCGTGGAACAATGTCCACGTCTCTTTTCCTACCCTGCAAATAGGTTCATCAGTACCATTTTTCTAGATTCCATATGTATGCGTTAATGAACGATATATTTTTTTTCTCTTTCTTCAATCTGTATGACAGACTCTAGGTTCATCCACATCGCTATAAATGACCCAGTTTCGTTCCTTTTTATGGCTAATACTCCGTTGTATATATGTACCACATCTTCTTTATCCATTCATCTGCTGATGGACGTTTAGGTTGCTTCCATGTCATGGCTATTGTAAATAGTGCTGCAATGAACTTTGGGATATATGTATCTTTTTAAATTATGTTTTTCTCAGAGTGTATGCCCAGCAGTGGGATTGCTAGATCATATGGTAGTGCTATTTTTAGTTTTCTGGGTTTTTTTTTAATTTAATTAATTTATTTTTGGCTGCGTTGGGTCTTTGTTGCTGCGCGCGGGCTTTCTCTAGTTGCGGCGAGCGGGGGCTACTCTTCGTTGTGGTGCACGGGCTCCTCATCGCGGTGGCTTCTCTTATTGTGGAGCACGGGCTCTAGAGCACAGGCTCAGTAGTTGTGGCGCACGGGCTTAGTTGCTCCGTGGCATGTGGGATCTTCCCGGACCAGGGCTCGAACCCGCGTCCCCTGCATTGACAGGCGGGTTCTTAACCACTGCGCCACCAGGGAAGCCCCCTCCCCATTATTTTTAAAGTCCTGACACATCAGGATCATTTTTTAAAATTAATTAATTAATTTGGTTTTGGTTGTGTTGGGTCTTCATTGCTGTGCGCAGGCTTTCTTTAGTTGCGGCAAGCGGGGGCTTCTCTTCTTTGCGGTGCACAGGCTTCTAATTGTGGCGGCTTCTCTTGTTGAAGAGCACGGGCTCTAGCCGCGCAGACTTCAGTAGTTGTGGCACACAGACTCTAGAGCGCAGGTTCAGTAGTTGTGGCACGGGCTTAGTTGCTCCGCGGCATGTGGGATCTTTCTGGACCAGGGATGGAACCCGTGTCCCCTGCGTTGGCAGGCGGATTCATAACCACTGTGCCACCCAGGGAAGCCCTGAATTACCTTTTAATATTGGATTACTTTTGCTAAATGCTGAGTCACTGGGGTTTCCAGGCTACAAGGTCACAGTATTAGGTTTTTTTCACAGACCATGACCACGTGTGTTGTGTCGTTCAAGCTGAGCTGATGGTGCGCCCACAAAGGCTGCCTGAACAAAGTGCTGCATGAATGTCCGTGCCGACAAACGAGGCAATCTGTGCACCCTCGGAGTTGTTCCAAGGGCTTAACCAGCAACCGGCCTGGAACAGCAGCTTATGCTCTTATCAGTAACTATGCTACTTCAAACTGGAAAAAAGCAGGACATCTCCCAGGGTGTGAAAGTTTAACCTGCTGCCAAAGCAAACACACACACACACACACACAAAAAAAACTACAAAATGAACACACAGTCCTTATATTCTCAAAAAGAGAAAAACCCACCACAATTATTTAGTTTAACATTTACCCAGATCTAAAGAAAAAGATGTCAAAAGATAACCTAGGACATATACATACGCACGCACCCCTGACCCAGATAACCTAAAAGAAAAAAATAAGGGCAAAGTTCTGTCCAAGATAAATTTATCTTCGTTTCTGGAAGATGTTGCCACGTCCCATTCCACGTCCTCTCCCTCTTGCGGCCACTACAAAGTGGGGAAGAGAAAGGACAAGGCCAGGTCAGTAAGGACTCATATCACAGAGCAGCCAGAGCCCTAGGACATGGCCCAGGAAGGGGACTGAAAGGCCACCCCGTCCAGCACCACGCTCACCCCGTCACATTTCACGGGGTAAACAGAGACCCTGGGAGGGGCAGGTGCCTGGCATCAGAGCTGGAGAGCCCTGGACTCCTGCCTTCCAGCCCAGCACTGTTCCCTACCAGAGGCAAGGCCTTGTGGCAAAGGTGGTTTGGGGACCCAGTATGGGAACCATAGAAAAGGTGACTTCTCAGAGCTGGCCCAGGGTGAGCTAACAAAACATGACAGATGCATTTAATTCACACTTAAAATTCTGAAACAAACAGATGTTAAATGTTAATATCTATTAAATCTGGGTGAGGGGTTTTATTATTCTTTGAGCTATTCTGCAGGTGTGAAATATTTTGGAATGGGGGGAAAAACCAAAACCACTCCCCACATAAAGATTGCTGTTCTCTGTGACCCAAAGGTTCTAGGAGACCAGTGGCTTTGAAGAACAGGTGACAATATCCTGATGGCTACTAACTGGAGCCTCACCCCTCTCCTCTTACAGAGCCTGGGGCTGGCACAGGCACAGTGGCTCAGGCAGAGGTCAGCGGGCCGAGGCAGACTCACTGCCAAGTGCCTTCTAGTGCACGGCCACTGGGCTCCTCCCTTTGCTAGAGAAGATGGTATCGTTACACAGTGACAACGAGGGCAGCCCTCCTTGAGGAAGCAGAGAGAACAGCAGCTGTAGCACAAAGCTGGAACTTCTGAAAATAGTTCCTTCTCCAGGACAAAGGTCCAGAGCTTTGGTCCCATCTCCCCACAACTATCTCTCTTCTAGGAAGGGCAAGGAGATTCTCTGATCAGTTTTTCTGGAGGGCATTTTAAAGGGTTACTCTACTGAGTCTTTAAACTCAACATATGTACTGCAGCTAAAGATACTGACAGAGACGCTGGTGACTTTCCTGCACTGTAAAGCCTTTTACCAATAAATACTAAGACAGTTCCTAGCGACTGCATTTGCTTTCTTAGCTAATCAACATGGCAGAACTTTTCAGGACCCACATACAAAACTCTGGTTGGGCTAACCAAGAAAAGAGGTCAGACCAAGTCACCGGGAAAAGGCTAGTCCCACTTTTGGAAAGTGGTAAAGGAAGGACTTATTTTCAAATGTAAGAAGTTTTGAAAATGAAGTCAGCCCCCTTTAATGGGTAAAGATGGCTCAAAACTGCTTACTTATCTGAAAGTGGATCCCCCCCCCCATTTCCCTTATTTATATTGCGTATCAGGAGACATTCCCAGCCTCAAGAGGAACTATTATCCCATTGCTTTAGGAGTCAGCTAATCAACACCACAGTGCCTCTAGTCAGCAAACTAGGCCAGGGCAAGCTTCCCCCAGACACCCCAGAATTTCTGAAAACAAAGGGCCTCCTAGAGAGTCATTATAGGAGACTTATCTACTCTTTCATTTAAGTCCCCATCTTCTTTCTAAGGAGCCACTTTGGAGTTTGCATAGCTCCTGTGAATGGGATCAGGTGAGGCAGACAGAGAAGGCAGGGCACTTGGATCCCCCAAGACTGCAGGGAAAAGGGGTGGCAGTGGGTATGGAGTGGCTCAGGTCAGGTCCACCCCCATGCCCCAACAACAACAGGGCATTTCTAAAAGGTACACGACATACCCGCATGTCACAACCAGTGCACGAGGAGCACCTACCTTGGGCCTTCAGAATAGCAGCCTTTCCCCGACCGGCCCCCGAGCCTTGGTTTTTATTTTTCATGCTCTTTAACATGGGTGCGTTTTTCAGCATGTCAGGCAAAATCAGAAAGCGGATCTTGCTGCCACGGATGTACACCTGCTCCAGCTGTGCCACTCGGCCATCTCTGTATGTGACTGTGATGTTGGACATCTGGAAGGGAACCACCGGCTCATGAGTAAAGGCCAACAGCACCAGTGGAGAGCAGGGTACGTGAAGACAAGCCTTGGCAAAGAGGGGAGTCCAGAAATGCAGAAACTCACATCACTAAGTAAAGCTGGGGGAACTCCAGAGGGCCTAATGTGTGCGCCAGGGACTGTGCTCAGCACTTCACAGAGATGGTCCAAACAGTATGAGATTTCCCCCCCACACACCTTTTTTTTGTGTGTGTGTGGTACGCGGGCCTCTCACTGTTGTGGCCTCTCCCGTTGCAGAGCACAGGCTCCAGACGCGCAGGCTCAGCGGCCATGGCTCACAGGCCCAGCTGCTCCGCGGCATGTGGGATCTTCCCGGACCGGGGCATGAACCCGTGTCCCCTGAATCGGCAGGCGGACTCTCAACCACTGCGCCACCAGGGAAGCCCGAGATTTCCCATTTTTAAAGATAAAAAAACTAAGGCACTTGTCCAAGGTCCAACAGCCAGAAGGCAGGGGCTCCTGATTCAAACGCCTGGACTGGCCCCCAGAGCCCCAACTCTGCCATCCTCGCTCTCCCACCAGCACGTGATAAACTAACTGAAATGGCTTACAATTGCTTGTCCAAACCCTGTGTCCCCTCCCGTATCTGCCCAGCACATGGACTGCAAAGGCACCATGAGGGTTACGAGCGTGCACCAGATGCGGTCCCTGACCTCCCAGGGGACACACTCAAGTTAAGTGAGACAGAGCCCCTCTGGCTTGGGTGACAGGGACTGAGAAGGGGGGGTGGCAGTGCCTGCACGAATGGCTCAGAATACAGGACAGGTGTGAGGCGAGAGTTCACACAAAGACCAGACAGGACATGGAGCAGAGGAACTGGGACTGAGGGCAGGGTCGTCACCTCAGAGACTATGGGGCCATGCAAGTTTGTGGATAGAGGCAGGGCAGACAGGGCTAGGGCGGCACTTCGGACAGATGAATGCGTCAACCATGGGATGGGGGGTGGGGGATGAAGGGGGGCTTAGAGGAGAATCCAGCCAGGATACTGGCCGGGCGTGGGAACGTGACACAAACCTGCCAGTGCCAATCTCAACAGGCACCACGTTTATCAGATAAAGCAGCTTATTTTACCAGCCTTCTGGATGGAAAAGGACTACAATTTATTCAGAATGGGTCAAGCCTACATGGGAGAGAGGTGTGCTGGCTCCCCAATTTCTGCTGCTTGTTGTCACCTCAGCCTGACTTGCTCTTTTCTTCAAGTGTTAACTGGCCCCCGGGGCCTCTGCATGAGCGCCCAGCGGCAGAAAGATCAAACACGCTCTAAGGCTGCCCTGCAGCTGCCAAGCCGCCTCCCCTCCAGCACATCCTGGTACATCTCACTCCCTCCTCTGTCACTGCCTCCCCAACCCTCTCTGAGAATCCCTGACAGAGGCTGTTACGGAAGATCAACAACACTTACACTGAGTGCTTTCACAAACGGCACGTGTCCACCTGGGCTGAAGCAAGAAAGAGCCCAGCATCCCTAGTCCTATTACAGCCTAGGAACCAGGCGGGCCGCTGCCTCGCGCTCTCTCCACGGCACCAGCAGAGAAATGGCCGTGCCGTGTATCCCTCCGCCGGGTACACAGCTTGTCAACAAGCCCGAGCTGCGCTCGCATCATGAGCTAAAGGCAGCAACTTGTGTGAACTCGGTTTAAATGAAAGTCAGGCAGGAACACCCCGTCCATTCAACTCTCCCAAACAGCCACAATGAAACACAGATGGCATAAGCCAGGTGCCCAACTGCAATGACACTTTGGGGAGAGAAGATCTTAGTACAGACCGTCTCTGTACTCATTACCCCCATGTCTGGGGCCGGGGTGGAGAGTGCTGGGTGGCCAAGGATAGTCGGTCACAGCATCCCAGCTGCGGGGCACATGGCGAGCAGCCAGCAGATGTTCACCCCCTCCCTGTCCCACCATCCTCATTTTCCTGTCTGGAACCTGACAGTCAGAACTGAGGGCTTGATGCTTTCAGAGGCAATGGGATCCAACAGGTTTACTCTAGGCCTCATTTTAGAGACTGTCGCCAAGTTCACAGACTTGGGAGTCAGACACTTGGGTTTAGATTGGCTCCTTCCATGCTTGGTCACCCTGGGCATCTGGAAGCTTGTCCTCAGAGAGGTCCTGTAATGATTCAAGGACCTATTGTATGTAAAACCCCAGCATAGTACCTGGCACAGAATGTGCATGCAATGAACAGAACCTTCTGGCACTATTAAGCACACAGCCATTTGGAGACAGGTCCTAGTTTGACAAGTTAAACTAAGACTTCAAAATACTTAACAGCACCCAGTAGAATTTAGAGTTTGGTTTCTAAATTCTACTCCCAACCTAAAAGAAAGCAAGGCTCCTGAAGAAATGGCTGATTCCAGAGCTGGGTTAGGGAAGGTAAAAGATGAGCCTGTAACAAGCATCTTATACCAGAAGGTAGGGATGTGCTCCCCCAAAATGACCAGGACACACCAAAGGACACAGGAGTCAGCTTGAGAGGCTCCTACTGGTCAAATCTGGGATAACTGGAACATCAAAATAAACATTGACAGCAATGGATTGTAACACCCTTAACAAAACATATTGACAGTATGAGCCTATATTGATAGTAAATGAATGGATAAATGGGGGGTAAGGGAATGCACTTCCATACAGCAGACCCAATAAATACAGAAAGAATGATGGAGGAAAAACAAAAATTATTCTTTGCAACCGTAATAGTAAAAAGATTCAAGCAAGAATCTTCACGGGAAGCTAAATGGGGCTGAGGAATGGGACAATAATGAGGAACAGAATGCTCACAAGGTATTTACTTCAAGAACCTCCCCACAAAATTCTCATTAGTTACAAAAGGAAAAGGAACATACAGTGGAGAGACCACATAACACCTTAACCAAAAGATCAAGGTTAACATTGCAAACAAGGGGCAAACAGGTGTTTAGGCCTGACTGACCCTCTGAGGAGACAAAAATCACACAATAACAGCCCATAAAAGCATAACCCAAATCTAATTAGGAAGAAGCATCAGAGAAACCCCAATCAAGGGACATTCTAACAAAATAACTGGCCTCTAGTCTTCAGAATCATCAATGGTGTGAAAAACAAACTTGGAGGAACCGTCCCAGACTAAAGAAGCATCAAATGAGTTGACAACTAAACCCAGGAGGCAGAGAGGACTACACGGCCATAAAGGACACACTGTGCACCTGTAGAAACTGGATACACTGCAGGTTAAAGTACTGACTCAATCTTGGAGTTCTTGAATAACTGTACTATGGATACAGTAAGAGGAAATATACACAGATATACACAACATATTATGCAAAAAAGGAGTATGATGACTGCAATCCACTCTCAAATAGCTCAGAAGAAACATCTAGGTAGATTTTTCCACAGACCATTATGCCACAGCCAAGAAAACAGTTCAAATAGTCCTGTCACTGACAGGGTGATCATGCCAAAGCCCCCAAAGCATCATTTCTGCAGAATCTATTAACTATCACTTTTCCCCCACCAAAACGTCTAGGAATTATGTCACTTTAAAGATAATGAAATTTTGGATTTGGCCCTTACTCTCTTTTTAAAAAATAACATTTACTGTGCTTTATGATCACAAGCTTAACACATGATTGTCATTTTAAGGTAAGAAAAATATTTTTTTTAATTTAATCACATATAATTTCCCACAAAAAAACAACTATTCACTTTGGTCTTCCTCAAAAACCTTTTTTTGTTTTAAATTTTATTTACTTATTTTTTTGGCTGCATTGGGTCTTCGTTGCTGCGTGCGGGCTTTCTCTAGTTGCGGTGAGAGGGGGCTACTCTTCGTTGCGGTGCATGGGCTTCTCATTGCGGTGGCTTCTCTTGTTACGGGCTCTAGGCACACGGGCTCAGTAGTTGTGGCTCGCAGGCTCTAGAGCACAGGCTCAGTAGTTGTGGCACATGGGCTTAGTTGTTCTGGGGCATATGGGATCTTCCTGGACCAGGGCTAGAACCCGTGTCCCCTGCATTGGCAGGCAGATTCCTAACCACTGCGCCACCAGGGAAGTCCCCCACACCATTTTTATAATAGAAAATGTTATTAAAACCCAACATCAAATGGCAAACACTGAACTCCAGCTGCCCTCTAGCAAAGAACAAGCAGAGAGAGAGCCAAGAGGACACTCTCATCCCCAAAGGGCACACTTACTGGGACTAGGAAGAAAGGAGAACAGCAGGCACCATCGGCCTCCCAGCCCGGGGACATGTGAGTCAACTGTGCTGGGTGCTCATCACAGTGGGCTCAGCTCCGCCACAGCCTGCTGGGGTCTATCCAACGCGCCAGGTTTCGCTATACCCCGTGAGGCCTCGAATCTTGGCATGGGCAGGGTAACAGGCTGAATTGTACCCACCCCCCAAATTCATATATTGAAGTCTTAGCCCCCACCAACATGACTGTATTTCAAGACTGGATCTTTACAGAGGTAACTGGGCCCTAGTCCAATATGACTTATGTCCTTATAAGAAGAGATTATGATACGGACACGCACAGAGGGAAGACCACATGAAGATAAAGGAAGAACACAGCCATCTATAAGCCAAGGAGAGAGGCTTGGAATAGATCCTTCCCTCATGGCCCTCAGAAGAACCAACCTTGCAACACCTTGATCTCGAACTTCTAGCCTCCAGAACCCTGAGAATAAATTTCTGTTGTTTAAGCCACCCAGCATAGGACTCTGTTATGGCAGCCCTAGCAGATTAACACAGGTGGAAGGAGGTGGCAGGCCCCCACTGTCTGACACGCAACGGCTCATTTATCCTGCACTACAGTCCTCAGGCTGAGGTGCTATTTTTATCCCTGATTTAGAAAGGAGGGAACAGAGGGTGAGGGAGGTCCAAAGCTCACGACAAGTCACACCAGGTGGCAGGCTGCAATGATTCCAGATCCATCACAGGGTCTGTGTGCTTTACTTCACACTGGCTACCATTAGAGAGAACACCAAGGGCACCCGGTCAGACACCTTACCTTCACGTTATAGATGGGAAGTCTGAAGCTCTGCAAACTCAGGAAGCTATCCAAATAAACAGCTGAATAAACAGACGAAGATTCCCATCCTAGTCTTGCATTCTACTCACCAAACTGAAGCACCTTAAAATGGATGAGGATGCCTTCAGCCAGAGGACTGGACCTATGACAGCCATACCTCATGAAGGCAAAGGAGGCCTGGCCCCACCAGACCTGCAGAGAGGCCACCCACCCACCTCTGTGGCATTAACACCGAGGAGAGAAACCTGCAGTCAACAGATGTCTATTTCCCCAAACACGAGGGAACCCCCAGCTGGTCAACCTGGCAGGAAGAGGATGCTCAAAGCTACAGAGAAATCACAAATAAACCAATGAACCCTGTGAAACAATGGATACTTAGGACACCTGTCCTGCAATATGACCTTGGGTAAGTCACCTCACCTCTCTGACCTTCAGTTTTCTCACCTAGAAAATATCAACAGGTACCATATGTTGACATTTACAATGTGCAAGGCGCTGAGCTAGTTGCCCCCCCCGCCCCACACACACACACACTCTCTCTCTCTCTCTCTCTCATCTGATCTTCAGAACAGCCCTGGGGTGGGGGTATTACCCCAGTGGCAGTCTTAGGAGTGCACTGCTCGGACTGGGATCCACCACAGCATTCACCCTGAAGCCACTCTCTTGTCAGGCTGCCAGCCAATGATTGACCACAGTGGGGGTATAGCGCCAGGCCACCTGTGCCCCATGCTAGACTCTTCCAATGAGAAACCTTCCTTTGCCTGGCTGAGACTTCCTCAGAGATACATTCCTACTCAACCCTCCTTCCTTTCCTCTCTCCTTTCCCCAGTGTCAGACCAGCACCCCAGACTGAAAGCTCTCCTGCTCCCTCTCCTTTACCCTTTATTGTTAGCTTTCCCAGTCAATCTCTTGCAGAACTAATTCTGTTCTCATTTTACAGATGAGAAAACTGAGGTGATTAACATGCCCAAGGTCAATCAGAATTCAAAGCCACATCTGATTCCAAAGTCCAAGCTCTTAAGGAGAAATTATGTTACACTTTGTAAAGCGATGCCATACAAATCCACCTGACTATTAACAAAAAGCAATGCTGTGCCACGGGAAGGGCACCACATCAAGAAGTGGCTCCAACATTTATTAACAGTGACGTTCAGTAGATGAGTCCTTTAATCTTATTCTTCCTATCTTTTTTTTTTTAAGGTTTATTATTTATTTATTTTATTTATCTCTGGCTGCGTTGGTTCTTAGTTGCGGCATGCGGGATCTTTCGTTGTGGCTTTTCTCTCTCTAGTTGTGGCGCACGGGTTCCAGAGCACGTGAGCTCTGTAGTTTTCGGCACATGGGCTCTAGTTTAGACATGCAAGCTCAGTAGTTGTAGCACTCAGGCTTAGTTGCCCCATGGCACATGGGATCTTAGTTCCCTGACCAGGGATCGAACCCACATTCCCTGCATTGTAAGGCGGATTCTTTACTACTGGACCACCAGGGAAGTTCCCTATTCTTCCTATCTTATGGATGATGAAACTATCACCAAACCTGCTTATCTCACAAGGTAGTTGCTATAAATGCAATCAAATGAGATGCCTCCCCCAAGAAAAATGGCAATAAACACAATATGTGAGCGGAAGATTCTGCTAACTGCAAAGCACTATGCAAACATATGGGGTAAATGAACAGTGGCCCCGAACCCGATGGTCCTCTTGAAGGTAGTGTCACTTTTCTTAAACAGGTCCCCAAAATATGGGAGAAAATGATTATGGGATTGGGAGACACAAAGAACAAAGTTAAATATTCCAAACTTCCGAATGGCTCTTATTTCTACTCACATCCCCAGTACCTGTAGCAGTGCCTGGCACACATTAGGCACTCGGTAAATAACTGCTGAATGAGAACTTCAAAAAGACCCCCAGCCACCATCTTTCTGTCCTCCAAGGCACAGGCTCAAGCTTCCCCCACAGCCTCAAGTGCAAAGCAGGATACCTGGCAGTTCATGTTGTCCTCCGCTTCGATGAGCTTCCCTCGATACACCTCACCAGTGTTCGTCTCACATGTCACGATGTGACCCTCAGCCTCATGCAGGACTTTAATCGGCACGCCAATAGACATCTCGGCAGGAAAAGAGTTCTACAGTGAGAGAGACAACAGTTAGTTCACCTTTCAGAGCCCAAGAAGGTATGTGGCAAACACCACGCCCTCAAGGCCTGAAACTACACAAAACTTAGACAAGATGCCAAAGGTGCGTTTGTTATTATTATTATTATTTTTTACAGAAAAAAGTAGCTTAATTCCTAGCTTGAAGGACCTATCTGGCAAACACATGCAAGATGTGGGTGGGGAGGAACAGGGGAGCTAAAGGGAAAGCTAATGGGAATGAAAAGTTCCTCCCATCTCCCTCCCACTGTAGATCGCTTACTTTTCATCAAATAACTATGTGCTCCCCAATACTGTGTGTTGGAGAAGAGAAGGTTGAAATGCATGTATATTTGTCAACCCTCAGTTGTAGGTAACATCTCTTGGAGAACCTATGAGGCAGACCTGAGCTGTCCAAGGCAGTAGCCACTGTCTGCATGCAGCTACTGAAATTAAACTCAATTAAAGTGAAATAAAATTAAAATAGAAAATTCAGTCCCTCAGTCACATCAGCCACGTTTCAAGAGCCCAATGCAGTGGGCACTAAGCAGTGCAGATACAGACCAAAAGATCCAGGCAAATCGAGAAGAGGCAGTGCATTTAATTCAACCCATTAACTGCTCTCTGACCCTCCACTTACTTCACCATCAAGGCTAAAGAGAAAATAGCAAAGTGTTCACAAAGTGACAGTGTGCTACAAGCAGGAAATGCTTATCTTGGAGGAAAAACATAATCAGGGCAAGAGCCCGACTTGACCTAATTGAAAGGGAAAAGCAGTGGACTTTTTCCGTTCCAAGATGGGCACATCTTGTGTGGTCAAGAGAGGAAAAGGAACAGGAGAGGTTGGGAAAGACAGGCTCCCCTGGTGCGGAGCCTTAGGAGTGTGGATTTTATGCTGAACGCAGTGGGGGAACCACGGCAGTATAGGAATTATCCGATGGAAAGGCATCCGCACTTACAAAATGAATCGAACACGATTTAGAAGCAGAGAAACTTGATAAAAACTTGTGTAACAGTGTAGAAAGCATGAAGGGACCAGGGTCTGAAAGGGGGATGGAGGCTGAGATGCAAAGGGCTTTGAAAAGGATCACCCAGGTAGGATTTGGGGGAAGGAGGCAATCAGTCAGAAATGATCTCAAGACCATTACCTGAATGATTCAAAAAACACCGGCCTGGAGAGATATAGAAACTGAAGAGCATGTACTTTGGGGAAAAGCTAACGAACTCACTCCCAGGCGCTAGTGAGGCGACGCTCATGTTTCGATGGCCAGGCTTCCCGCTCTTCTCCCTCCCCGAGCCCCGCAAAGCTTCCCGGCAGCGCGTCCTCCTCCAGTCCCCGGCTCCTCGCGGGTACCTCGGCCTACCCTCGCCCGCCCCCGGCCTCTCCTCACCGGTTCCGGTCTCCTCTTCCTTTCTGGTGCGGAGGTAACTCTTGCGACTGCGAAGGCGTTAAGCGAGTGAATGGCGGGTCCCGCGCTCCCAGAATACCACGCGTTCCCAAAATGCCTCGCGCAGGGCCCGCCCCCTTCCTTTTCCTAGTGGCGGGCGCGGTCTCGCCTCTGCTTTGTCCTCACCCTGCCGGCTGGGAAACTTGGGCTCTGGTATAATAGTTCCGGGCCCGGAAGAGAGGGCTGATGACCGGACCCAGGTGCCGCCGGAAACATCGACCCTTGGGCCGGCAAGGGCAGAAGGGGGTCGCGTTTCCAAGCACCCCACACCAGCGACGGGCTGGACGGCAAGGTGGGCATCGGGGGCGAGAGGCGGTGGGGCCGAGGGTCAAGACCCGCCCTCACAATCTAACCTTGAGAACCCGGCAGCGCCAGGTAAGGGGCGCCCTGAGCGAGGTGAGTATCGCACCATACGGATAGGGAAACAGGGACGGAGCGGAGCGGGGGCGGCCTGTGACCGTCCCTCCAGGGGGTTGGAGTGGGGCTTGCTCTCCCGGAGCCCCGCGCTCTGCCTCGGCCCGAGGCTGGCGGAGGAGCTGGCCGGGCAGAGGCGGAGCTTGCTTGGGGAAGAGCCTCTGGGGAGCCCGCGTTCGCCCGGGCCTGGGCGGAGCTTCCGGGGAGCCGGGCGGGGAAGGGGTGCGAGGCCCGGGAGGCCAGGGGCGGGGCTCCCGGGAGCCGGGACCGCTAGCGACCGGACGAGCTGAGATCCCGAGCCCTGGGGCCTGGAGGCGTAGGAGTCGGGGCGGGGCGGGCCGCGGCCTGGAAGGGCCAGGGCGGGGCTTGGGGCGGCCCAGCCGCTGCCTCCCCTTCACCCCAGCGCGCTGGTGCTGCCGGTGGCTGCCCAGGAACCCGGCGCGCACGGGTCCCGCTCCAGCCCCAGTCAAAGCCGAAGCTGCAGCCGGCTCCGGGCCGGGGCCATGGGAGCCCCCCGCCGCCCGCGTCATGAGGACGGAGGCGGAGGCAGCGGGGCCGCCGCTCGAACCCGGTCAGTGCTCCTCGAGGGCTCAGCTCTCACTCCGGGGAACAGGGGGGGACCCCGCCCTAGCGCGGGGCAGGGTCCGGCCGCGCGACCTTGGGCCGACGGCCGCCGCGGCCCGGGCTGTAGAGCTTTGAGCGAAACCTGGCCAGGTGTGCACTCCGCCTTGGCCACCCCACCGCCAGCCCCGGTTAGTTTGGGTTTCCTGATACTTCCTGGCCTGGGACCCCAGGCAGCTCTGATTGCGATCATGGTGGGAGGGTCCCCGTTGAAAGTCAGGAGCGGCACCTTCCCCAGAAGCGAAAAGTCCTCCTGGGGCTTGGAAGATCCTGTCCCCTCGGGTAGTTAAGGCCTAGAAGGGCTGGGAACTGGCTGGGAGTACAGAGCAATGGGGGAGGGCCTTCCCCTGGCCTTCCCGACTCAGCGTTTTGTCTTGCTACAGTTCTTCACTCTCTAGTTCCTCTGCCCCAGGTGGCCTGAGTTCCTTTGGGGCGGAAACACAGACTGACCCGTTCAGTGCGGCGGGCCTCAATTTGCTTTTCTAAGTGGGGGAGGGGGAAAGCAGTGATTCCTGCTCTGCTTAAGGCACAGGGTTGATGAGAAAGAGAAAGGGCTGGTAAACTCTAAAGTGAAGTGCCAACACACTGGAGAGGTCAGGAGCACAGGAGACCCCAACCCTAAGGCATTAGTGGGACACTGTGATTGCAGCAAGGAGTAGGGCCCGGGGCTACCCTGGGATTTGCCTGCCTACTCCTCCAATTACCTAACTCTGTGATCTTGGATCAGACACTTGCCTTTCCTGAGCCTCTGTGGTGTAGTGACTCACGTTTACAGGGAGCTTTCTGTGGGCAGGCACTGTGCTAAGTTGTTTACATGCAGAGCCTCGTTAATGCTCATAATGACAAAGTCGGTTACCAATGTTATTTGCACTTTTGCAGATGAGCAGACTGAGGCCGAGAGGGGTTAAGTATTCAGGGCCAGTGAACTATCTTCCTTCCTTGGCAACAGCTGCCAACTGAAGCCAGGCCAGCACCTTCCAGGCAGACCCTAGCTCTCAGGTGGGACAGTCCCTTGGCTCCAGGCATCAACATCTGGCAGCAGCTTTGGGCTTGGAAGGCCTCGCCTACTCTTATCACCCCCCACAGGAGTATCTCTGGGTCCCTCTTGGCTGACCTGCTTGTGCCAGGATTCGGGATGGCCATGTGGGGGACGTTTAGCCACATTGGGGGTGGGGTAAGGATAAAAGAGTTAGAGATCAGGGCAAGAAGAGAAGGGGCAGCAGAGTTCCCGAGGGCCCTAGAGAGCCGCCGACCCCTGCGACGTTTACAGCTTAGGCATAGGGGAGGCACAGGAAGAGTCAGAGCCTGGCCAAAGATGGCCCAGCTAGCCAGTGTCAGAGCCCAGGCCACAGAGCAAGGAGGGAGCTGTGAACAGAGGGGCACAGTCTGGAAGCCTGGGGGAAAGGGGAGTATTGTGACACGTGGGCCTGGGTATCTCGAAGGATAAGGTCTTTTTGAAAAAAACTCCTTTCATTCGCGATTCAAGCATGTGTGTGTGCCTGCTGTGGTCTGAGGGTTGGGAGGAGGCAAATGTTGTCTGCCTGCCACTGAGGAATTCCCAGTCTGTCCAGTGGGGAAGTTACACACCACCTCCAATCCTCCATATAAAGGGCCTCAGGGAGGGAAAGAGACCAGAGCATTTGGATGGGAGACCACCTTTCGGACTAAGGGATATGCAAGAGCAAAGGCTGGGGAGTAAACAGCCCATGTAGAGAAAAACAAAAAGGCAGTTTAAAGCCACAGTGAGGGGTTCTTGAAGAGGGAGGCACCCACCACAAGGGGACAGCACACTGCATAGGCTTCTCCCTCCACTCAGCCCGTTGGGAGATTACTTTAGGATGTGAACACCTGGAGGGCAGGGCTTGGTCTCAGTTACCTGTAATGTCCCCAGAGCCTGGCACACAGTGGTGCTTAATAAGTTCGTTTTTTTTTCCAGCAAAGGTTTGATTTACTACTAAGCATCAGACATTAGGCACTGGGAATAACAGTGAACAAGATTAGCACATTCTCTGCCCTTAGGAAGCTTACAGCCTAGTGGGGAGACAGGATAGCTTTATTTTATTTTTCTTGTTTTTGTTACTTTTGCTAAGTACTGTGAAGGAAACAGGGAAATACTGTGAAGAAGAGCCCCTTCTCCCAAAGGTACAGTCAGAAAACGCCTCTCATGGGAGGAGACTTTGAGCTGGGACCTGAATGACAAAAAGGGGAAGACTTGAGTACTGAGGGTAAGAGAGTTCCAGAGCTGCACATATAAAGGTCTTGGGGTGAGGGCCAAGGTGAAGCGAGTGAGGTGGGCCCTACAGACCTTAGTAAGAGATAAGAACGTTATTCTAAGAGCAATGGGAGACTGGAAGGGATCCCTCCAGATGCTGTGTACAGAAACAGGAGAGGGGCTGGGGGTAGAAATTGGGGCAGAGGACAGGCAGAAGTCAGGCAGGATGGAGCCCTGGGGGTTGAATCCATGGCAGTGGATGGAGGGAATATTAGAAGGCCTCTAGTCATGGCCTGGGTTCCTTTTAGAGCCAGAAGGAGGGAGCAAAGCCTGAGCCTGCCTGGTCTCAGTGTGCCACGCCCCAGCTGGATGGAGATCAGGACTCACGGCAGCGCCTGTGAAGGGCTTCGCACACATTCTTGCCCCAAGTGCCCACAGCACCCTGCGGGCTGGGGTCTGTGAGAAAGGAGCGGGCACCGAGAGGCCATGTGACTCACCCAGCTGGTGGCCTGCACTCACCCGTGCCATCCTGCCTTCCAAGGGCCCCGCAGGTGAGGCATAGGAGGAGAGAGGACAGTACAGTGCAGCGAAGGAGCAGTCACGGGTCCCTGCCTCCTGGGAATGCATGACAGCCCAGTAGGGCACAGATGAGCTCCATGCGAGCGTCTCCTCCTGTGAGCCAAAGCATGAACTCTGGCCCGGCAGAGTGCAGATTAGGGAAGGGGCACGGCCAGCCTGGCATCAGGGAAGGCCCCAAAAGTGCTGGCATCTGAGCCAGGCCTTGAGACCGGGGAGTGTTTAGACATGGGGAGTAGGAGCTTGGGACCCACTCCAGGCAAGAGGCTGCCTGGACAAGACCAGCAGGTGAAAGGCCAGGACAGACTCCAGGATTCATGGGTGGCCCTCCTGGTTGGTGCACGCGGAGGAGGCCAGGGCAGCTCTGCACAGACCAGTCGTGGGTTCAGGAGAGTCCCCCGGAGACCCCTGAGGCAGGGAAACCACATGGGCTGAAAGGCCGTCCTAAATGAACAGAGTGCTCACAGCCGGAGAGAAATCCTTCAGTTCTTTAGACTCTAAGCTCTGTCCAGATTCACAGGATCCCAGGGCAGGAGGGTCCTGCAGGCCGCGTGCCAGCTTGCCTGCCCCAGCCCTGCCTGGTGCTCCCTGGCTCTCCTCTTTAAGGCACACCCCCCCACTTCCCCTATCCTGGCCCCTTGTTCTTCTCCTACGCTGCTTGTTTTTGCTGTCCACCAGGGCAGGGACCTGTCTGTGTCACTCACGACCATCTCTGGTTCACATGCCAGGCACTTACTAGGCTCTTGGGAATTATTTGTTGATTGAACAACTGAATCAGACCAAAGTCCCTACTTTAGAGATGGCCAGACTCTGTCCAGCATGAGGGAGTCAGTGGCCTAGCCCACAGCCGGCCAGTGGCAGAGCCAGGGCTGGAATGCCAGAATGCCTAGGTCGGGCCCTTTGTGCTCCACCCAGAGTAGCTTTCCACATGCAGACACGTGACCGTCCCCTCCTTGTAGCCCTGGGGGCTGTGGAGTCAGGGGCCTCAGGAATTCAGACATGAATATCTGCTGAGTGCCTCCCGGCTGCCGCCCTGTCCCTGCCTCCTTGGAGCACCCACCACAGAGAGGGCTCTGGAGAGGGGCCTGTGGGGCTGGGAATGCATGGAGTGGGGGGCCAGGCACAACAGGGGTCGTCATGGAGAAGTGACGTCCGTGGACAGGAGTTAGCTGGTGAGGATGCGGGGAGGCGAGGAAGCAGAGGGTGCTGGAGCAGCAGCCATGAAGGCCTTGTCCTGGGGAGGTATGGGAGCTAGCCCACTGGAGGGTTTTGTGTAGGGCTGGCCTTCTCTGACCGGCATTTTGGGGAGATCACTGCCATGGTGAGGAGAATGGATCAGGGGGCCTTTTGTAAGGCAGTGCACTGGTCCCTGAATGGCTCCTGCAGGATCTGGGCAGCAGCTGATTATGGTGGGAGTGGCAGTGGTGGGCCCTACACCAGGGTCTGTGACCTCCGTGTGTTTCCCTGCAGGGGACTTTGTGCAGCTGCCCGTGCCCATTATCCAGCAGCTCTACCACTGGGACTGCGGCCTGGCCTGCTCCAGGATGGTGCTGCGGTGAGTGGGCAGGCCTTAGCCCTCCCAGTCCACAGCACCTGCTCTTGCGGGGTGGCACACAGGGAGAGACCTGGGTGGGATTCATCGTCCATGTGGCTCTCCTCTGTTGGGGCTTGTGGGAGGCCCAGCTTCCATCTAGGCTCCATCCCACCTGCAAAAGCAAGCAATGGTGGACCAGGCCTTCCAGGTCTGTGTCCTGAGAATGCCAGGGCTCTGGAATGGCCAGGAAGTCCCAGGTGCCCGGGCCTGGCCCACAGAGTGACCCCATGATTGAGATGTGGTGTCCTCCCCACTCCTGGCCTTGGACTCTTGGGAAACTGAGTCACTAGGGAGCTGACCGCTGAGCTGAGGCTGCGTGAATATCACAAGAACCTTGACCACTGGGGCACGGAGGGACCATAGCCATCTCCTTGTCACAGAGTTTTCAGGCAGCAGCCTAGAACGCCAGGGCAGCCTCTCCCTTACCCATTTTACCTCCTGGAATTCCAGGCAAGATAGGGTTCAAGAAAAGGATTCTGTACCTAAAACTTAGAAAACCACTGATGTGGTCCAAGCACTTAGATGGTCCTAGAGATGAAGCTGGCGAGGCCAGAGAGGATGGCAAGACTTGACCAAAGTCACAGCCAGCAAGAGAGGTCAGACGCAGAATCCAGGCCCTGGACTCCGTGGCCGGTGCAGTGCCCCCAGCAGCCTCGGGTTGTGCCTGGCAGTGTGTGGGCAGGACGTAGGAGTTCATGACAAAGGACAGAGCCTTATGGGGGCACAGGAACTCAGACAGTGGCTGGCAGGCCCTCGGGTAGAGGGTGACCCGGGCCAGCTTCCCTGACCTCAGCAGCCCATCTGCCCACAGCTACTTGGGCCAGCTGGACGACAGTGAATTCGAAAGTGCCCTGCAGGAGCTGCGACTGACCAGGAGCATCTGGACCATCGACCTGGCCTACCTGATGCGCCACTTTGGCGTGAGGCATCGCTTCTGCACCCAGACCCTGGGCGTGGACAAGGGCTACAAGAACCAGGTGAGCGCCGGCCACTGGCCTTCACCAGATGTGGTGATCAGAAGAGGGTGTGGTCCAGACCTGGACGCCCAGGTGAGCACCCGGTGTTCAGAGACCAGGGAACCAAGGCAGACGTGCTAAGGGCAGAACTTGTGAGCTGTCGGACCAGATCACCTTGGGTCCAGCTGCTCAGAGGACCCCAGTGGTGAGCCGGGTCCCTCCTGACACCCCCACCACAGACACCCGCTGCCTGCCTTCGACAGCACCTGACGATGCACAGAGGAGCGTCCGGGTGACCTTCCTGTGTCCTTCCCTGTGTCCCAGCATGAGCCGGGCCAGGCCTCAGAGCACACACTGTCCTCCTCTACCATCACTCACCGATTTTCTTCCTTCTCATGGGGACAGCTGGCTCCAAGTTGGGTCATTGGTGTTCTGGAAGAAAAAACAATATACTGTCTTTCATTTCTTTTATTTTTCTTTTTAAAAAGAATGCCAGCATAGCCTTTCCCATACCCCAGTGCATTTTCCCACCCTGCACAGCTGGAGCTGGTCTCACCTGCCTCCCGCAGGGTGGATCACGGCCCATGCTCCAAACTTTGGCAGAGCAGAGTCGCTACTGGCCTCGCTGGCAAGAGGGTTGTCGCACGGTGGCCAGTGCTCGTCAACCTAACTCTCCTTTGAACCTTCTAGGCCAGGGGAAGAAGGCTGACAGATCTGGCTTGGTCAGCGTGGCCGCGAGGCAGAGGAAAGGGCCTAAGAGCAGGGTATTTTCTGCCTCCCCCACAGGGGCTCTGGCCCCCTTAAGACCCCTGCACCAAACAGAGATTGTTCCTTGCTAACATATACTGGCTGAGCCGAGTGGTGGCTAGATATCCAGGGGCCTCAGCCGGCCCGTTTGCTCATTTACTCCAGACTCCTGCCCATCAGGGTACACAAGCCCGGGACGGCTAACCTTCCTCAGGGTGCCAGCCTGAGCCTGCTGCCCACCCATCGCCTGAGCATCCTCCTCATTCTCTGTGTGGTCCTGCACTCCCGGCCAGCCGCCCTGCCCACTTGGGACAGACACAGCCTTCCACCCAGGCATGCTGCCTGTGCTGTCCCCCTGCAGGCTGGGCTCCTCTGCTAACTCCAGAAGGTGCTGTTTACTTCATCCAAGTGGGGTGAGGGCAGTGGCCTCTCCAACTGCCCTTCTCTCTTCAGTCCTTCTACAGGAAGCACTTCGACACAGAGGAGACCCGGGTGAACCAGCTGTTCGCACAAGCGAAGGCCTGCAAGGTGCTGGTGGAGAAGTGGTGAGTCCACCCCACCCCTGCCCTTCCTTGTGCACCTGCTCACCCACAGACTTGCAGGTTGGGGGGAGGCCTCAGGAAAGGCTGGGGAGTCAGGCAGAACTGGGGTTTCCTACCCAGCTGGCCCTGGGCACTGACTGACTTGCCCCCCCTCCCCAGGCCTTAGTTTTTCCATCCATAAAATAGGGACAAGTGGGGCTACATGACCTACTATACACAAAACTCTGGCCTGGGGTAGATCCTGAGTGGGGGATGGAGGGACAGGTGAGCAAGACAGACACCAGCCAGCCCTCGGGCTGCTCACAGAATGGTAGCATGGGACAGAACACAGGGACCCTAATAAAGGGGTGACGGCCTGGAGAGCATGCTGGCACGGTGACGGAGGGTGACAGGGACAGCCCAGGGTGACACTGTCTAGGGAGGCCTGGCTGCCAGATCTCCCCACGGGCTGCTCGACCTTATGTGGATCCCGCTTCTCAATCTACGCGTGGGGGCAGGACTCAGGAGACCCCACGAGCGACTTGGCCAGATGCGAACCATTTCTTTCCCTGGGCTCCCTGTAGGTAATGCGCCCAGGCCTGCTGGCTCAGACCTGGGCTGGGTCCCCCAGACCTCCCTTGGGTCTCCCATTCCCCCCAGATTTCTGTTTTCATTGTAATGTAACCTAGGCACACGAAAGCCCACTGGGAAACAGGGAAAATGTCTCCACACATCCTCGGGCCCCGTGAGCACATGTTGGAGGGAGAGGCAGCCGATGTGTGCTTAGTGGCACTTGACAGGTGCTTCCTTGTTGAGTGGAGAGCTGGGGCTGTCCCCGTCCCACAGGTGAGGAAACTGATGGGAAAAACAGTGTGAGCCACCGTGGCCACCCCAACTCAGCCGTGCTGTGACTCGAACCTGGGACTTGCACCCCCGGGGTCCCATGGAGTCTGCCCTTTTCCTTCCAGCCCAGCCCCTGCTTTTCCCGGTAGCTGAAATCCCACCCTGGTACATACCGTTGGCAACTCAGCCAGCTGTTTCATTTCAAAGACCAAATGGAAAAAGGGCGTATTTCCCTGGGCCAAGGCAACAGACCAGACGGTCCTGTGACTCAGCGTGGCTGGAGTTGGGCCAGGCCATGAGGTGCTAATGTGTGCTCCTGAGGAGCTTGTAAGGATGGAGGGCCCAGAGTGGGTGAACGTCCCCCCCGTGAAGATGGTGGGGCCCCAGGCACAGAGGACCCTTGCAGCCCTTCTCCCCTCTGGGTCTTACTTGGACTTGCTTCCTTCTGGGGGCATTGGAGGGGGGCTGTGCCTAAGAGTCTGGAGCAGCTGGCTGAACTGAGGGTTCCCCTCAACGTGCTGCTGACCAGTCCTTCCTGGGCAGCCCCTTCTGCCACGAGGAGCCTTAGAGAAAAAGAAAAATAACCCTTTCACAGAAACACTTGGTTTTGAAACTGGTGAAGGCGTGCTTGACTCAGATTTTGGGAAGCAAATTAAACCAACAGTTTACATTAATCACGCATCATTTAGGGTAAAAGACCAAGGCAGGGGGTGCTTGTACAAAAGAACTCACTAACCAGGTCAAGAGGTGGGGTGCTGCGCCAGTGGCCCTTGATGGGGGTCTGTCTGGAGCTGAACTGTCACCCTGTGAAGGGCCTGATGGGTCCAGCTTGTCCTGGGCACGCTCAGAGCCCTCCATCCCTGGTCCCATGCTTGGCCCCCATCTGAGCCTGGGCCACCGTAACAAAGCAGGACATTCCCACCTGCAAGGAGCCCAGGGCAGACACGAGCCATGTCCCCAAGCTTTGTGACACAGGACAGGACGGGTCCAAGTGGGGGTCCACTTGAGAGACGGGGAATGGGCCCCAGCGGCGCCAGCTGACCATCCTCCTGCCCACAGCACAGTGAGCGTGCAGGACATCCAGGCCCACCTGGCACAGGGCCACGTGGCCATCGTGCTGGTGAACTCAGGGGTGCTGCACTGCGACCTCTGCTCCAGCCCCGTCAAGTACTGCTGCTTTGCCCCCAGTGGCCACCGCTGCTTTTGCCGCACCCCCGACTACCAGGGCCATTTCATCGTGCTGCGCGGCTACAACCGGGCCACTGGCTGCATCTTCTACAACAACCCGGCCTATGCTGACCGTAAGTGTGGCAGGCGGCAACAGTGGGCAGGGCGGCCCCTGGCCCCCACGTCTCCTCCCATTCAACCTGGTGTGGCCAAGACCTACCTCAGTGCCTTCTCCCCAGAGCCCCTCCTCCCCCTGGACTCCCTCATCCTTGCCACCCCTATGGCCATGCAGGAAACCAGCCACTTCTTGGGGCTGTGCCAGACTCCATACCCCCGTCATCACAGGCCAGCCCTCTCTCCCTCCCACTGCGCCAGCCCCCTGCCACCTCCCGGGGCCCACCCTGCTGTCTCAGCTGCACAGGCCGCAGTTTCCATCTCCCCCAGGCCAGCCCTCCGAGGATAGCCAGCACACTTCTCAGAAAGGAAAGTCTGCCCAGCCCCGGCCCCAGCCCTGGCTCCAGAACCCCCCAGGGCTCCCATGGGCCTGGGGATGGGGAAGGACCATCCTGACTCACACAGACTTGTCCCGTGCGACCTCGCGCGTGTTTCTTCCTCTCTCTGGGCCTCACTTTCTCCATCTGCTGAACTGGGGAAAGGTCAGAGAACAAGCTCACACAGGCTGCAATAGGCAAGGAGGGCTTCCTGAGCAGGGAGGGGCAGCCAGGCATGTGGGATGTGGCTTCCCTGGGCGCTAGTCAGGCAGGTGCTCGCCTCACCCACTGACCCTGCTCTGCCCCTCGTGCCCCAGCAGGAATGTGCAGCACCAGCATCAGTAACTTCGAGGAGGCCAGAACCAGCTACGGCACGGACGAGGACATCCTCTTTGTCTACTTGGACAGCTGACAGCAGGAGCCTGGTGTGCCCAGGCCCTTGGACCCCACCCTGCCCTGCCCCAGCTGGGCCCGCTCAGGAGGCCCTGGCCCAGGTCTGGGGCTGCCAGGGCTCAGATGTGGAACTGTGGCTCCGGCTCATGTGACCAAACCCCAGGGAGTTCTAGGAGGCTGAGTCCCACGTGCTTAATCCACCAGCGCTGAGCCGTCATGCCACTTACCCTGCACTCCTGCTGGTTGCTGGGTCGTCCCCAGAGCATCTGGGTGGAGCCTCCCCCAGGACCCCGAGGCTGACTCCAGCTGTGCTCAGGGGACATCCACCCCTACGGGTGCCCTTGTTGCCTGTGAGCCAGACCCAGGGCAGAGGGAGAAGCCTGAGCCCATCTCCGCACAGACCTGGTGAATGAGCCCTGAAGAGAGATGTTGCTTGTCTGTTTGGAGACTGTGTAGCTGGCCTGGGCCCCGGGGCTGGGACTGCTCCAGCCTTGCAGGGACCTGGAAGTACTGCAGACCCCCCTGGGCCTTTGGTGGATGCTGCCGCCCCCTCCCACCTCCCAGTGGGACCAGTTCCTGCAGCTGATTGCAAGGCTTCTGGCCCCTGGGGAAGGCTGGACCTCAGGCAGAAATGACTCTGAGGCCCCTGCGGCCCTCCAGGTACTCCATCTCCTTGGGGTGGAAACCTGGGCTGCAGGTGGGACCCTGGCTCCTGCTGGCCAGCAGTGCTCACAATGCCTGACCCCAAGGGCCAGGAATAGCTGCCTGGTCCCCAAAGATGCTCACACCCACGAGGCTTCCTGACTAGGCAGGCAACGGGGCTTGTGTCTGAGGGCGGGGAACCCCAAGTTTCGCAGGGTTGGTTGCTGGGGCCCTGGGCCTGCGTGGCTGATCAGTGGCTGGGTGTGTGGGGGGTACTGTGACCCTCCACTACCCGCCCTGGTGTTCACATCAGGACCTTTTGCACAGAACTTTGGGTCTCTTCTATCTGACAGGAGGGGTGTTACCTACCCAGGATCACACAGCACGGCACCATAGCATGGACTAGAGCTGTTTTCTTTTTCTTTTTTTTTTTTTGAGAGGGGGAGGGTGGTGTTTTTGAGATTTAAGTTCTCACTTTATGGGGGTGAGACTCAACCTCAAGTAAGACAATAATAGTGAGATTGTAGGTACTTTGGAACCACTGACACCTCTCTTCACAGGACAGGTAAGCCAGCCCAAGTTCTCTTTCAAAGGGGCCTCTCACCATATGGACAAAATCTGGCCCAGGAGAGTGGTGGAGCTGGGTCTTGAACCTGGGTCTGCACCTGAAAAATAAGGACAATGGATCATTCCCAAAAGGGCTGGGGACACCCATGCCTCGGGTTGCCTCTGGCTAGGGGGAAGGGATGCCCCAACAGCCACACCGCTGCAGCACCCTGCATCTCTGTCTTCCGGTGCCTGAGGCATGATGTGGGGCAGCTGCTGCCCCTCCCTCAGACTGCCGACCATGGCCATGCTCCACGTCTGCCCCCATGGAGCCATGGCTACTCTGAGGGGCAGGGGTGGGCTCTGCTGACAAGGGCTGTCAGACCACCTAACCACATTGTTTCTCAACACCAGACGGCCTTGACCAAGAGGGAGGCGTTGTTGGCTGGGCAGCCACCCTGGGTTTCAGAGACTAGTGCTGCCTGCAGACTGGCCTCGTGTCCGTTGCCTTAATGCTGGGTGGCCCAAGATCCCAGGGAGCGCTGTCCCACGCCCAGGTGGCTTTGGGTTTGGGTGTGCTCAGGAGGGGTCCAGGTAACACTGGTGAGGACATATGTGTCAAGGGAAACAGAGGAAGTGAAGCTTTCAGGATGGCTCCCTGTGAGTGAGGCTGGCACAGAGAGCAGCCTCCACAAAGAGCGGTCACGGCACCTCTGTCCATCAGAGACACTCAATCCCTGGGCTTGGAGGAGGGCTTCTCAGGGCAAGCACAGGTTAGAGGTCACCTGTCTGGAAGATTCACAAGAGCCACCTGCCCCTGGGGTGGTGCCACCTGCCTGGGGAGGGTCATGGAGGCAGGACACAAACCTCATTGTGTCGTATTCTCGCACAAATCATGAAAATGGGGCTGGAGATAGAGCCCAGACATCAGGAACTCTGCCTATAGCACGTGGCACCACAACCCCCTGGCCACACACAGGGGGCCACGCTGGACAGTTGGCTCTGTTCACTCCAGCCACCTGGGGACAAAAGGGATCTTTTGCATTACAGAGATTTTATACATATATTTTGTTTGTAATGAGCCATTCTCAGTAAACATTATCCTCACTGCGAAATGAGTGATTCCTGTCTTCTCCCCGGGTTCTCAGCACCAGTGCATGGGAACCTGAACATTCAACCTGCCACAGCGGGTTTAGCTGGGACTGGAATAGCTTCCTGCTTCTCAGACTTGCATCCCTTCCAGTGCCTGTGGAGGCACACACAAGCGGAGCTGGAGGTGGAAGAGTCTTGGAGCTCAGCTCGACTTTGACTATGGGTCTTGGAGAGGGCCTGGATGATGCATAGCTGTGGGCAGGAGGAGGACCTGGGAGGGCGGGGGAGGAGTGGGGGGACAGTGGGGCCCACAGGAGGGCATGGGGGGTGCAGAGGGCAGGACTACAGCCTTCCCTGCACCCTGAAGCCTTATCTGCTGGCTACTGGACTCCTGGCATTTTGCTTGATAAGAATCTACAGAAAAGGACTTCCCTGGTGGCACAGTGGTTAAGAATCCGCCTGCCAATGCAGGGGAGATGGGTTCAATCCCTGGTCCAGGAGGATCCCACATACTGCGGAGCAACTAAGCCTGTGCACCACAACTACTGAGCCCGCGTGCCTAGAGCCCGTGCTCCTCAACAAGAGAAGCCACCGCAATGAGAAGCCTGTGCACTGCAACCAGGAGCAGCCCTCGCTCGCCGCAACTAGAGAAAGCCCGCGTGCAGCAACCAAGACCCAACACAGCCATAAATAAATAAACAAATAAATAAATGTTAAAAAAAATCTACAGAAAAAGGAAGTGTTTGGAAATCCTGCCTTATCTGGCATCCTCAGACCTGCCCCAGGTCCTACAGAGAGCTGATGGAGCCGGAGCCTGTAGGTCCTGGTCTCCGGCCGGTGCTCTCATGCTGGCTGACTGCTGCTCAGCCCCTCCCCAAGCCCCACATTGTGGAGACAGAGGTCTGTAAACTGGAGAACAGCCCTCTGGACACAGCTTCAGTCAGGGAGCTGACCACCTGAGGTCAGTGTGCCCAGCTAGTGTGCCAGGCAGCAGGGCAGGTCTCCTATGAGTGTAGCCAATAGCATGTGAGCCCTGGCAGGGAGCGCACCCCTCTGCACTTGAGCATGAGCCCTGACCATTTGGGGAGAAGGAGCCCATCCTGAATGGACATATCATGGGTCGGGACAGGCATGGGAGAGATTGGTTTGGGGCCTCTGAGTGGCCCCTGAATACAATTATGGGAGGAAAATGACAGAATGAGGGAGGCATTGAAGCAGGAGGGACCAAAGGGGGGGCGGGGCATGGTGAGTCCTGGGTGGAGTACGTTGCCCAGAGCATGTGGACGGGGGGCATGGGGGGGGACAGGCTGAGGACTCCTGGGAAGGGCCCCACTGGGAGCCAAGGGGCCAGACCAAAGCAGAGGTTTGGGTGCAGGTAAGCTGGCGCCTTTTGCCCAGGGTCACTCATGGGGTTACATGAGGGTCTCTCAAGCTGTTGGGCAGGGCTGCAATTGCCTCAAGGCTGGACTGGGGCTGAAGCATCTGCTTCCAAGCTCACTCATAGGGCTGCTGGTCACAGGCTGCCTGGGCATCCTCATGACATGACAGGAGGTAATAAGAGGGAGGGAGGGAAGGAAGGAGGGAGAGAACAAGAGCACGAGAGCATGAGAGCAAGCGTGAACACCAGGAGGCAAGGATCACTAGAGGTCCCATAGACCAGAGCTAGGAACGTTCCGGAGACAATCCTCTCTAGCGTGTCCTGAGCCACGCCCTTTAGAATACTAATGGTGAGAAGTTCTATATGACGGGGTGCCCTGGTCAGATCAGCTTGGCAAATACTGCATGCTGCAGCCCCCGCCCAGAGATTTAGGATGTGCAGAAAAGACTCTATAATCCTGCGGCAGGGTGACCCCATTCATTTAGGGTTTCCCCAAACTGCTTTGCCACAGAGTTTGTTTCTGTGGAACACTAGTATTCTGTGAAACATGCCCATCCTTGGGTAACCACTGGTCTAGTCCAGTGGGGAGACTGCAGCCCAGAGAGGGGAGTGACTGGCCCGAGGTCATCGTTCAAAGAGTTATGGACAGAGCTTGACCCAAACCCATCATTGCTGCTTTCCCAACCCTTGGCCCAGGTCACGGCCAGAAGCAGACCAGTGGCCCTGCAGGAGTGAGCCGTGCCAGAAGAACCAGTAAGTGAACTCTGGGTTCTGGAGCCAGAGCTGGGCTGCACTTGTCCCGGGGGTCCTGTCTCCAGGTAGGGAGCCTGGCATGTGGCCCCAACACTCTGGAGGAGCACAGATCCTGTTCTCTGACTCACCTCCGTCCAACCTGCCCCAGCTGCAGTATCCAGGGACCCACATCATGGATTTCCCCTGGCCCGAGGGACACCTCAGCTTTACCTGAAAAAACTGGCAGCTGATCCTCCAGGGGGAACTTACATCCCCAACTCCTTCTACCAAAGCAAAGCCATTGGCTCTATGGTGACCTCAAGTTCCCCCAAATGCCTGGGTCTTATTCACCAATGGGTCAACTAAGCTGAAATCCAGTGGTGTCCACTGGCTGCTCTGCTGTTTACCCTCAGCAGCACGGCCCAGAACCAGAAATGGATGTGAGTCCTCTGCTCAGTGCGAGAATCCCAGGCCATTCTCATGCACTAGGCCAATCCTCCACTTGGTAAACCCTGATGTGTTTTTACTGGCTCTTGGGCTGTTGTTGGGTCTGCCACCCCGCAAACTTCAAACTGTCTAGATCACTCATGTGGATGCCCAAGCCTGTTCTCTGATGCGACCAACTGGGATAAGGCTGGTGATTGCACCCCTGGGCCACCTGACTGCCACCTGGATTCATCACTGGGCTGGGTATGCCAACACACCCACCACCTTGGACCTGGCGCAAAGGAAAAATGGTTTCTGATGTGGAGGCCACCACTGCATGCTGGAGTTGTGATTCCTGCCAAGGGCTGGCCCATTTCTCTTGCAGGGAAGGAGGTCACCTTGCCCACCTTGCCCGGGCGGCACACCTCCGACTCCATCGTACCTCCCACCTGCTCTCGGGGCTATTCATGGTGACTCATCACGGTTGACACTTTTTAGGGTTATGGAGTTGCTGTTCCGTTCCAATCAGCCAACTCTGGGCACACCGTTGTGGCCCTTGAAACTAATCTGTGTGGTGTTTTTGGCTTTTGGGGCCATTTGCAGTCTGACAAGGTGTACCTTTCATCACAAAAGCTAATCAACAATGAGCAGAAGTCAAGATATGCTGTGGACCCTCCACACTCCCTGCCATCCAACCACAGGCCTCTGGAAGCATTCAACACTGGAATGCCTCCTCAAAAATCAACACAAAAAGGTTTCTGGCTCTACTTCCCTCACTGCCTCCTGCTCCACACACTTTTGTAAAGCATTTTGGCCATTGAATGCACCTGTCCCCCACTTCCTGGGGACATCTGGATGAAAGTGGTAAGAAGGTCATAAGGACCTATTTTGAAATTTGGGGATTCAGACTTGACTATTCCTGGACACCTTGCTTCTTTCTTTCCCCTGAGAGCAGCTCTGGGCTGGCCTGGTTGGCACATTTTCTAGGTGAAAGCCAAGCCAAAAGGGGGCCTAGGGATTCAAACTTGATTCTGGTTCAGCCACTTTGATTCTCTTGATGGACTGGCATGGTCTTAGATCACAAGGACCACAACCACTTGGGTGAGGACATTGCTCGAAGAGAACCCCTATGGCGGCCCATGCGGGACAAAGTGGGGAATATATTGGGTCTCTCTGCATTTTATAAAAATGTCCTTTTCTTCTTGCACCTGACCCTTCCAAACAAAAGGTTTTGGTCTGAGAAGGAGAAAACTGGGGAAAAAAATTTAACAGGTGACATTTTAGCTACTGGAGTTTAGCTATGCTGATTTTGGAGGGGGAGCAGCAACTCTGGCCCCTAGGTAGGAAACACCTTAGATCCCAGGAGATAGGTAGAGAGAGGCATTAATCACGAATGATCTTTGCCTTTCATAATTGCCTCTGGAGCCTTCCAAAAATATGCCCTGGTGCAGTTCTCCCAAACTTCTGCAAGCACCTTAAATGTAACAGGGTTTGCCCTCTTCCTGACCAGATGGTTTTGACTACAGTGTGATTCCTGTTAACCTCACCAGAAGTCCATTGGAAATGCAGGGGATGTGGTTGGCTCCTGTATCTTCCAGGAAAAACTCCTGCAGTACCACCAGATGCCTTCCCAACCCCCATTCCCATAGAACGCACTCAGTCACCCTGTGGGGAAGAAGAATGCCACCCAGCTGGCGGCATGGGCAAACAGAATAGATTGGATGACTGCCCTCAGGCAGTCCTTCCAAACATGAGGATCAGACTCAATTATTCAAACTCAACTGGGAACCCAAAGGCCTACCAGCTGGCCAGGAGGCCACACTAGAGGCATTATCAACCTCTGTCTTGACGGATGGAGGTCCCTCTTGGGGGACCCCAACACTTGTAAATAACACTTTCTTTCTAGGGGCACCATGTGTGCCCTGATGACTGTACTTGTGTGGACGCCATGCATGAACTCACCAACCTCCCTGAACAGTGTCTTGCATCTTTATGGTGGTTATAACAGACCTTCAAGTGTTTATTTGTTTTGTTTTGTTTTGGTTTTTTTTTTTTTGACTGCGCCGTGGCTTGCAGGATCTTAGTTCCCTGACCAGGGATCGAACCTGGGCACTAGGCATTGAGTGCGCAGAGTCCTAACCACTGGACCGCCAGGGAATTCCCCCTTCAAGTGTTTAAACAAGTACCACCAGTAGGTTGGGTAGCCCACAGACAACTGTGGAGACCTCACTGAAATGAGGCTATCCTGAGTTACCCTGGGGAGCTTGCTGGACCAATAACTGACCCATTATTTAGGTGGACTCTGTGGGTAGTTATCCCTGTGATGGTAGTCATTGATTAGAAACAGTGATGCACAATTTGTCCCTGACTGTAGCTAAAGTGACCAGTGATACCACCTTGGCCCTGGAAGTCATTCAGGTCAGTGTCAACTTACTGGCCAGAGTGGGTACGAATGATAAACTTGCCTAGGCTTCTTCCTTGTGGGCCAGAGCGACGACTGGGCAATACCTAATACATCCTGCCATTCTTGGATTAATGACCTAGGTTAAGTGGAGAGGTCAGTATTTGAGAAAGCCATTTGACTTTTTCTAAGATAGACCTTGATGGTTTATGGGATTTGTCCAGCCTGTTGGGTCGAGGACCCAGGGGTGGGGGGTGGGTGGGGGAGGTGGGATTGAGGTTAATACTGCAGGTGGGACTCATTCTGCTCCTTGAAGTGCTGTGGGTGAAATTAATTAAATGCCAAGAGACAAACTGAATTGATTTAGTCCAGCTTCTGTTGATCAGATTAATGAGAGCAACTGTTGGCGTGGTACACTCATGGGGATGTTGCCAGAAGTCAAGATGGTGTAGAAATGAGGGGTGGACATTTTTGGAAGTTATCGTTGTGGGTCTCTCACATTTCTCGAATTTTTGCATGACTTGCGAGCTAAAGCCATGAATGCCTTTGTCCCAGACTATTTTTCAAGGATGTCTGCTGAGCCAACAGCCTTGTAAGATATAGTTCTCCCTCCAGAGCAAAGCACAGGTGTTCTTGAGACCTTGGTAGAGAGGGGCAGCGTCTGTCTTTAGAACAAGGAGCAGACATACTTTACCGTCCAGTATAAAAGAGTCAAATACTCTAAGCTCTCATCTCTCTTTTTCCCTTTCTCTCCTTCATGCAACTCACTGTGTGTGTAGGAGCCACTTGGCCCTCTTTGTGTTGTCTTGTGGGAATTGGGGCTCAGGGAACTCCTGCAAGAAAATGCTGGTCCTCTGGCTGCTGCTATTGTTGTAACGAAGTCCTTTGTCTCTGATCCAGGAGTGTTGGTATCTTTTGCGGAGCATCCATGAAACTGAGGTCAGCTAACTCATCAGCTTGCACGTAGGGTAAGATGTCAGATTCTTTCCAGCTCTCGACAAGACGTTCATGCTTTTCAACACAGTGAATTCCATTTCTTGGGACCTATCCTAAAGAAAACAATAAAATTAGACTAATTTAGCCATGAACGTATTCATACCAGCATCATTTGTAACAGCAATGAATAAATACATACATACATACCTTAATGTCTAACGTAGGGGAATAATTAAATAGGGGGCCATCTACATGTCGAACACTATGCAGCTGGTAAAGTGTTTAAAAACAATTTTTTTTTATAGTGAAGGAAAATGTTCACATTACATTGAGAAACAGAAGGGAACACCACAAAATTATATGGACATTATGATCCCAATTATGTTAAAATAGGCATAGTCCATAAAATAGTACTGGAAAGAAATATGCCAAAATGTTAGCTATGATCTATCTCTGGGTTGGAGGACTAGAGATGAGTTTTTTCTCCCTTCTCTGTATTTTTCCTTATCTTCTAAATTTTCTATAAAATATTGGCTCACTACAATCTGAAGAAAAAAGCCGATTTCTCTTTTGAATACCACAGTCCCCAGCCATGAGATCCTCTGCCCAGGGTCCAGCTGAACCAGCGTGCCTTCCTTTGCTCTACAGAATTTCCCCAGGGGCCTGTTGTGCATCTGGAGCTGGGGACAGGAGAAACAAGAGCAGAAGCGGAGCCCTCAGCCTGCACCATGCAGACATCTGCATTCCAGGGCCCATGACTCGTCGTGGACTGAGGCGTGTGACCAGGAAGGACTTCCCAGCACAATCATTTAATGGGTGTTGTTGGGTTTTTTGGGTTTTTGTTTTTTTAAATAGTAACTAGCATTTATTGAGCTCTTACAAAGTGCCAGACTATTCTGAGTGCTTTACATCCTCATAACAAAACTATTAGGTAAATACTACTAATTTTTTGTTTTTTGGCCACATTGCATGGCTTGTGGGATCTCAGTTACCCAACCAGGGATTGAACCTGCGCCTTCGGCAGTGAAAGCGCAGAGTCCTAACCACTGGACCACCAGGGAATTCCCTGTAGTTTTCATTGTAGAAGTCTTTCACCTCCTTGGTTAATTCCTAAGTATTTCTTTTTGAAGCTATTCTAAGTGGAATTGTTTTCTTAATTTCCTTTTCAAATTGTTTAGTATATAGAAATACAATGGATTTTTGTGTGTTGCTTTTGTGTCTTGTTGCTTTGCTAAATTCATTTATTAGTTCTAATACATTTTTTTTTCTAATACTCTTTTGGTATGAAATCTTTAGGGTTTTCTACATACAGGATGTCATCTACAAACATGATTTTACTTCTTTCAAATTGGGATATGCTTATTTATTTAATTGCTCTGGCTATAACTTCCAACACTATGTTGAATAGAAGTGCAAAAAGCGGGCATTGAGTCTTTCACCATTAACTATGCATGATGTTAACTGTGGGTTTTTCATATATGGTCTCTGTTACGTAGTTTACTTCTATTCCATGTTGAGTGTTTTATTCCGAGTTACGTTGAGTGTTTTTTTAAACCATGAAAGGGTTTTCAATTTTGTGAAATGCTTTTCCTACATCAATTAAGTTGATCATCTGAGATTTTAATGTGGCATGCTACATTGATTTTTGTATTTTGGACCATCCTCGCATTCTGGGAATGAATCCCACTTGGTCAAGGTGTATAATCCTTTTAACATGCTGCTGATTTCAGTTTGCTAGTATTTTGTTGAGGGTATTTGCATCAATATTCAAAGGGATATTGGTCTGTAGTTTTGTTTTCTTGTAGCATCTTTGTCTGGCTTGGGTGTCAGGGTAATGTTGGCCTTACAGAATGAGTTAAGAAGTGCTCCCTCCTCTTCAGTTTTTTGGAAAAATGTGAGAAGAATTGGTGTTCTTCTTTGAATGTTTGGTAGAACTCATCACTGAAGCCTTCAGGTCCCAGGCTTTTCTTTTTGTTGGGAGGGTTTTGATTACTCCTTCAGTCTCCTTAATAGTTATAGGTCTATTCAGATTTTCTATTTCTTTGTGACTCAGTCTTTTTTTTTTTTTTTTTTTTTTTTTGCGGTACGTGGGCCTCTCACTGTTGTGGCCTCTCCCATCACGGAGCACAGGCTCCGGACGCGCAGGCTCAGCGGCCCTGGCTCATGGGCCCAGCCGCTCCGCGGCATGCGGGATCTTCCCGGACCGGGGCACGAACCCGTGTCCCCTGCATCGGCAGGCGGACTCTCAACCACTGCGCCACCAGGGAGGCCCATCAGTCTTTTTTTAATAAATTTATTTATTTTATTTATTTATTTTTGGCTGCATTGGGTCTTCGTTGCTGTGCGTGGGCTTTCTCTAGTTGCGGTGAGTGGGGGTGCGCGGGCTTCTCATTGCAGCGGATTCTCTTGTTGCGGAGCACGGGCTCTAGTCGTGTGGGCTTCAGTAGTTGTGGCACACAGTCTCAGTAGTTGTGGCACACGAGCTTAGTTGCTCCGTGGCATGTGGGATCTTCCCTAATCAGGGCTTGAACCCATTTCCCCTGCATTGGCAGGCGGATTCTTAACAACTGTGCCACCAGGGAAGCTCCTGTGACTCAGACTTGATAGGTTTTGTATTTCTAGGTATTTGTCCATTTCATCTAGGGTATCCAATTTGTTGGCGTACAATTATGTTGGTTCACAACCTCAGGAGTTCCCCGGGTGAAATTTAAAACTGGCCCCTGCTCTCGGAGGGCAAGAGACCAAAGAAAGAAGCATCCACTCCAGATTGGCAGGTGGCAGTTTTAATAAAAGGACTTACATAGGAAGCTTGTCTTGGGCGGCTGCAAGATGAGTAGATCTCTGCCACCTGCCTGTCAGAATCTTAAGAGTTTACACAGACGCCTTAATGGGGTTCAGTCACTAAATACAGTCCAGATGGGCTCAATAACACACAACTCTCTCAAGGCTGCATCACCGATGTCGCTCCTAATGTAGGAACCGTGGGCAGAATGGACATTCCAAGGACACGGAAGAGGGTAAGAGCCTCCAATTGCCCAGGTCCAGCTCACAGCTCATCAGTGCCTTTAAATCCAATCGAATTAGAGAAGAATTCCAGGAATCCTAGAACCAACACAGAAGACTCATCCTTGAGATTCTGTTCCTCTAGAAACAGTTCCAATACCAGAACCTATATCAGTTGGGGTCCACCAAGGAAAGAGAAACAGGGGAATTCCCTGGTGGTCCAGTGGTTAGGACTCTGAGCTCTCACTGTCGAGGGTGCGGGTTCAGTCCCTGGTCAGGGAACTAAGATCCCGCAAGCTGTGAGGCATGGCCAAAAAAAAAAAAGAAAAAAAAGAAGGAGAAACGGTACGACACATATTAAGGAATTCATTGCAAGGAATTGATTTCAGTGACTGTGGGGTCTGGATGGACAAGCCTGAAATGTGGAGAGCAGGCTGTCAGGAAGGGCAGACTGGAATGCTTGGGCCTGGGCTGAGGCTGCTGTACACACGCGAATCCCTGAATCCCTTCCTCATCCGGGAACCTCAGCCCTGCTCTCAGGGCCTTTTGACGGATTAAATCAGGCCTACCCAGATTATCTAGGATAATCTCACTTGCTTGGTTAACTGGCTATGGGCTTTAATCACATTGACTAAATACCTTCACAGCAACACCCAGATTAGCGTCTGATTGAATAAATGGAGACTATAGCCAAGATGACTCTTCCAATGACTTTCCCCCTGCCCGCAGCCACCAGGCGCCTCAGTGACTCTGGTCAGCCTCACCTCCCTCTAGTGCATACACTCCCACGCTGACCCTCGAATTGCTGCCAGTCTAAACGGAGAAGCGGAGAAACTCAGGACTGGGGCCTCCCACCTGTGTAACTTCAAACCAACCTGCACAATGGGTGCCTGGGAATGTCTTTATTTATTTTTTAAATATTTATTTATTTTGGCTGTGCCGGGTCTTCGTTGTGGCACACGAGATTTTTTTAGTTGCAGCATGCGGGCCTCTTAGTTGCAGCATGCATGTGGGATCTAGTTCCCTGACCAGGGATTGAACCCGGGCCCCCTGCATTGGGAGTCTTAGCCACAGGACAACCAGGGAAGTCCCTGGGATTGTCTTTAATTGAATTTCTAAAATTCACTTAACAAAGTTTAATCATTTCAAAGTGAACAATTCAGTGGATTTGGTACATTCACAATGTTGTATAGCCATCACCTCTACCCAGTCCCCAAATATTTCCATCACCACAGAAGGAAACCTGGTACTCATTCGACCCTCCCCACCCAGGCACTTTAAAACCAATCTGGGCAGCAGTGCTGTCAGGGCATCAAGCAGGGAGAATTTGGACACTAGAGCCCAGAGCCCAGGCTGATCTGCTGTGGGCAGAGGTGCCCTCCTTGGCGGGCAGCGGCTGAAGCCTGTTACTCTTTCACAATCTTGGGGCTGTAGTTGGGTTGGACAGCTTCGGCAAGCTCCCGTGCGTACATCTCGTACCTGCCTGTCATCTGAAAGCGAAACACAGACTTTAGAGGTTCCCGTTTCATAACCGCCCTCATTTGCTCACCACCACCTGCTGCCACTGGAGGGCAGCCATGGGACAGAAATGCATTAGGAAGGCTGGTTGACAGGACAGTCTCAGAGTATAATATAGAGGCACAACCCCCGTGTAACCTTTTGGCAACGATTCCGGGGCTGTGGCGAAGATCACGGATGCCGGTGATGACTCACACCCCCTAGCCCCTCCTGCTGAAAGACCTCTGTGATCTTCGGCCAGAAGGTGTGGTGGCTCCAAGTCAGGAGGGAGGAGGGCTTGACCTGCTCCCGGTCACGAGCCAGGAGTGGAGTTGCTGGGATTCGCACCCTGGTCCCCTGGCTCTGGAGGCCCATCCATTCCACATGGCATCTCATCGTGGACACAGACAGAGGCTGGGGGTGGGGCCGGAAAGCCCACCCAGGGTGCTCACACCCCAGCATTCCCTCCCTCCCTCCTTTCCAAAGCCTTGTCGGGAACTCATGCCCATCACCACAGCTTGGGAAGGCTTCCGCTTTCAAAAAGTTACTAATGAGGGCTTCCCTGGTGGCGCAGTGGTTGAGAGTCCACCTGCCGATGCAGGGGACACGGGTTCGTGCCCCGGTCCGGGAAGATCCCACATGCTGCGGAGCGGCTGGGCCCATGAGCCATGGCCGCTGAGCCTGCGTGTCCAGAGCCTGTGCTCCGCAACAGGAGAGGCCACAACAGTGAGAGGCCCGCATACCGCAAAAATAAAATAAAATAAAATAAAAATAAAAAATAAAAAGTTACTAATGAGAAACCATTCTGTTTATTGGTTCCGACTTCTAATTTGTGTGGAATCCTGCATTAATCTAAGCTTCCGGAGGAGGAGAGATAGGCCGGGAGACTTTCATGTGGGCAATGCCTTCTCTGTCCAATGAGAACTTGGGACTCAGGAAACATGCCCAAGGACCCACCCTCACATAAACAGGGGAGTCAGGCCTAAAGCCCACATCTGGCTGGATCCGAGGTCCTGGTCCCTCCCAGACCTGCTGGGCAAAGTCATTCCGTCCTGACAATGCGATGTTCATTTGTGTGTATGATTTTCTTTCTTTTTTTAATTTAATTTTTTAATACAGTATGTTCTTATTAGTTATCTATTTTATACATATTAGTGTATATATGTCAATCCCAATCTCCCAATTCATGCCCCCCCACCCCCGCCCCCCCCACCCCCCCGCCTCTTTCCCACCTTGGTGTGCATATGTTTGTTCTCTACATCTGATGATTTTCTTATAAGTGGGTGCAGAGTTGGTGGAAATACTGCTAGACACTAACACAGCAAACTCCATCTGTGTCCTTGATGAGATGCCATATTTTTGGGGGGGTCCCAGGCTGCAAGCACCCTACCCCAGGAGGTGGGCACTTATACTCCTGTGGTGTCACAGGGTATTGGTCTCCAAGGCCACCTGGGGCCTTCGAGTTCAGCCTCTTGTTTTACAAATGGGAGTACTGAGGCTGGGAGCAGAAGGGGCTTGCAAGGCAATGGCAGAGTCAGGCCTGGATCCCATTTCTCTGCTTGACCCACTTCCCTCCATTGTCAAGGCCTAGACTCGGGGCATGGCCACAGGCAGAGCCAGACATCCACATTTACCTTGTGATAAGTGCAAATGCCTGGAAAGGAAAACAGGATTAGCGAAGCCAATCCACTCTATTCTCTGGACAAATGAAATTGAGATTAATTTGCTTGAAGGTGCCCAGAATCTAAATCAGATGAGCAGAGAATTTATTGAGGCCGGCTGCCTGGGCATCGTTTGACCCAGTGGTTCCTCCCCTGAGCACTGGCCCTGGCCTTCAAGGAGGCAGACACCAGGCCTTCTGCTCAACTCAGAGCCTCACGCGGCTGTCCCTGAGGCCCACAGCAGCCGCGGTTCCCAGGGCTGGGGGCAGGACGGGCCCACGCGGAGGAGCAGGGGACTCAGAACCCACCTTGAAGCCCCAGATGTCATTCACCTGCCGGCAGAGGTTGAGGTCGAGCTCGGTGACCAGCAGCCCATCCCGGTTGCGGGAGAGCCCAGGGGTCCGGCTGCCATCAGGGGCCGCCACGTAGCTTGAGCCGTAAAAGTAGCCGAAGTCCTGGTGAGCTGTGAAGGAGCAAAGGCAAGGCCCCGGTGAGCTCAGGCAGACATGGGTGGACTCGGCAGGGGGACGGGTGCACCAAGAGACTCCCAGGACAAAGGGTCCCCACCTCCCTTCCCAGTGGTGGCCAAGGTCCCAAGGACCTGCCTCCCTCCTTGTGCCTGGAGGCCCAGCAAGTGGCTGCATGTCACCCTCAGAGCCCTCACCTCTGCCCCAGGAACCTTTTACAGGTCACCCTAGTAGAGGTATTGGCTTCCGGCTCCAGCATCAGCCACCATAGCCCAAGGGAGTTGCATGGCTCTGCAGGGCCTCCTGTGGTGGCCCCGCACGGTGAGCTGGCAGCTCTGCCCTCGCCAGCCGTGCCAGCTGTCACCCCCACCCTCCCTCCACACCTCGGTCCCCTCACCAGTAAAGCAGGGTAACAGCCACCCTGAAGGTGTGTAGGGAGCATGTGGGCGCAGTGCAGGGCCCAGCTGGCCTCACTTTCCTGCAGGGAGCTAAGTGAGACTAGAGACTCATGAGGTCTCCAAGGCCTCACGTTGGAGGGGATGTGGAGCCCTTTCAGGAAATGCTTTTCTGGGAGACAGACCCCCTCAGCACCCCCTGCTTCCCAGGGCGGGAACCATGAGCGAGTTCAGACACCTCCTTGGTGAGGGGGCAGCCCCCCTCCCACATTCCAGGCTAGAGAGGTGAGGCGGGGGGTGGGGGTGGTGGTGGTGGCAGATTCCTAGCAGAGGTGAGGTGAGACCTGCCCTCAGATCAAAACAAGCTGTGGATTCTAGGAACCCAAGGCAGCCATGCTGGGCTCTGGGGCATTTGTACAGCTGGGGAGTGAGGGGTGTGGACGAGGACAAAGGGAGGGGAGAGTGAGGTCTGTGGGGTGGATGATGCACCCCTATTTCAGGGCGCTCACAAAGGGCTCCCCCACACCTCAGTCCATCTTCACCCTAGTCCCGGGGGAGGGATGGAGTCTGATCCGATCTCTACTCCATCCTCATCCGGGGAATGAGGTGGTCACAGGCCCAGGAATGCCGATCCACATGGGAACACAGCTGTGCAGACACAGTCTGTGGGGTAGACCCTGCCCGGAAGCGGCAGATGGGGAAGGAACAGTGAGGCCCACCCCTCATATGCAGTCCCACGGAAAGTTACGGGACATACCTTTCTTGCCATCCCCAGAGGTGAACTCGTTCGGAAAGAACTCCTGGGAAATAAAACCAAGGTAAGACACACCTATAGGGGGCGCTGCTGGGTTGTTCATCAACGTCAGGCTGGGGTGAGGGAGTTAGGAGTTAAAGTGATGTGGACCAGCCTGAACTTAACTGGTCCCTGCTGAGTCCCAGCCCCAGGCCAGCAGGCGGCCAGCGGGGCATCTGACTAGCCAGGGGAAGACCCGGATTTTGCCATCTGCTGGGAGAAGAGAAAGTCATTGCAGAGAGTGGTTCCCAGGGCCGTGGAGGGCGTCTGAGGCTCGCCTGCTAGAGTCATAAAGTCCAGCCTGGGGTCTGCGAAGGCAGCGGTGGTGGTGGGGGTGGTGTCTGCTCGTGGCTCTCAATATCTTCCAGAAGCCTAATGGAAACTGCGTATCCAGCAGGGACAGGGATACGCGGGCTAATTAAAACACCAAGCCTCTTTACGTTGTCAGAAATTAGACCGACTTAGTGTTCTCTCTGACTGATCAGATGCTCTGATTAGAGTTTGACATCTGATTAGTAAGAATGAGGAAGAGGATGTGTTTTGCAATAAATACATGGCGTGTGTAGTCAGAATCCTTTGGTGCATGAGGTCAAGGGTGGGTGGGGAGAAATTGGGTACTTGGTGGTACTGAGGTGAGAGCCTTTCAAAATGGTTTCAGCTAAAGACAAAACAGACAAAAACAGGGGAGGGACAGTGCTTTCTTCCAAAGTGACAGAAGCCAGTCTGCCCCCTGCTGGGACCCTAGCATGTGGGGTGTGCCTGCATGCAGAGAGGAGGTGTAACAACAGGTGTCCCCAGCAGGGCCACAGCAACAGCAATTCTTTCCCTTGTGGCTTTTGCTGCTCTGAAGAGGCTGGGCCCCGCTGGCAGGCAGGTTTCGCGGCAGCTGCAGGAGGGCTCTCTGGAGGCCAGGCCTCGGGCACTTACCTCGCCTACCCGGTTGATGGCGCAGGTGAAGCAGTGATTGGCGATGGCTGCGTTTCTGGCCTCGATTGGCCACAGGGACTCACTGTGAGAGCGGAAGGAGAGGAACCAGGTTGCCGACTTCCCAGCCAGGCTCAGAGGATGCTCGGCCCCGAGCTGCAGCCCAGGTGCCAGCCTTCCAGGCCTGCAGTGGAGATGGCCAGGGAGACTCACTGCATCCGTGGGTGACCCCAAACCCACAAACAGGCCGGCTCATCCCCGGCTCAAGCCAAAGCGGCCTTTTGGAGAGGGCCCAATGCAGCAGAAGCAGCCCTGGATCAAAGCCTCATCCTGACTCAGTTTCCTTTTCTGAAACTTCCTCAGAGACCATGCAGATGAAGCTTCTGGGGGCGGGGTGGGGGTGGGAGGCTGTGTGGCAGGAACCCCTTAACTGCTGCTTCTCACTCGTTCCCTCCTCCCAGGTGGGGGTCAGGAACCCACCTCCCAGGCTGGTAAATGTCAGAAGGGAGCTGGGGCCCTGGTGGCTTGTGTGTAACGTGTCCCCCAATCCCTACCCTGCTGTGCTGCCTTGCAAAGCAGTCTCTCCAGGGGGAGATTTCAGGCCTAGCAAACAGAGCACACCTGAAAGGAATTTAGGTTGTAGGTGGGCATCGCCTCCCCTGTGCTGGCTCCCATTTCTCAGTGCCCCCCCATCTCCCTCTTCTGAACCCTGAGTCTCACAGCCGAGGCCCCCTGGTTCTCCTACGGGCCCGGGAAGGAGTCATCCCACAGGCACAGCTGAGCTGCAGGCCTCCCTCAGTCCAGCACCTGCGAAGTGGGGACAGGGTGGGAAACTTCGCCCCAACCAGACAGGTCCTTCCCCAGCCCACCAAAGAAAATGTGCCGTGGGATTCAGTGGGCCTCCTTGTCACTAATTATCTGTCTGAGGAGCAAGGCGATTAGGATTCTGAACTGACAGATGTAATGCCCACTTAGAAACGCTGAGTGACTGGGAGCGGGATGCCCTGGAATCTTCCTTCCTGTCAGCATGCACCTGGTTTAAACCACAGAGTAGGTGGAAGGGGTGGGTGGGTGCTTGTCACAAGCCTAATTCTCAGGAGGATTCACGAGTCTGGAAGAAAAAAAATCACAGGCTTGATTGAGGGGACTCATTTTGCCGCTTTTCTCCCCCCTCCAGCTGCTAAGCCGAGCTGACAAAACTTTTAAGAAAGGATTTTTACAGAAACACACCCGTCAATGACATTTTCGGGAATTAAACAGACAGTTGCAGAGCGAGTGCCATAAAACATCATTCTTGCAGTTCTCCAGGGAGGGTGCGGAGTGCAGGACTCAAAACCACAGCTGGCAATAAAACGGAGGCTCTCAAAACAAGCAAGGGGGGGCTTCCCTGGTGGCGCAGTGGTTGGGAGTCCGCCTGCCGATGCAGGGGACGCGGGTTCATGCCCCGGTCCGGGAGGATCCCGCGAGCTACGGAGCGGCTGGGCCCGTGAGCCATGGCCGCTGGGCCTGCGCATTCAGAGCCTGCACATCCGGAGCCTGTGCTCCGCGACGGGAGGGGCCACAGCAGTGAGAGGCCCGTGTACCGCAAAAAGCAAACAAACAAACAAACAAACAAAACAAGCAAGGGAAAGGAAACCGGAGGTTCGTGAGAGCCGGGGCATGTGGGAATCGTGGAGAGCCCGGTGGGGGTATGGGGACATCTGCCACTTTCCCAGCGCGGTGTACACAAGCCCCTAAAAATAATCACAGTGGGAAGGGGAAAGGCATCGAGGGGTGGGGATGGTGGCTTTCCTATTAACACACATACGTGGTAGAAATCCTTGACCACACAGGCTGCACGGTTTGTCAGGATGACTCAGTTCGTCAAAAAGCACTTTGCCGGGGCTTCCCTGGTGGCGCAGTGGTTGAGAGTCCGCCCTCCGACGCAAGGGACACGGGTTCGTGCCCCGGTCTGGGAGAATCCCACTTGCCGCGGAGCGGCTGGGCCCGTGAGCCATGGCCGCTGAGGCTGTGCGTCCGGAGCCTGTGCTCCGCAACGGGAGAGGCCACCACAGTGAGAGGCCCGCATGTCGCAAAGAAAGAAAAAAGTACTTTGCCTCCATTGGGTGCTTGGAATTGTGGGACCCACAAATGAGGATACCCTTCCAATCTGTGCATGTGCACGTGTGTGTGTGTCTGGGGGGCTCTGATACAGGAGGTGGGAGATGCCGGAGAAGGGGATGGATGCTTCCAGAAGCTGTGAGCCGATGCTTGTGCGCAGCTTGTGGGGATCTGCCTGGAATTGTGCTTGCCATCAATTCTACAAATAATCATTCAGTATTTTAAGAAACTCAGAGTTGCACCATCCTAGTGAACCACCTGTTGTAATTTTCCCACGCTCTACGACCATCCTCAGTCTTTGCAGAGTTCTGATCCCAGCCTGGAAACATCTTTTTCTCACAGGCTTTCATCATGGTGCTGCAGTACCTCCATGAAGATTTGTTTTAGTGGCTGTACGATAACCCATGGAAAAGACGGGCTGGCACTGACCTGACTCTGACCTCTCTCTCCCTTCCAGCTTTTCTTGTAATCAATCATGCTGCCATGAGCATCTTCAGGCAGGCAGCCTTCCCCTCCTCTCTCAGATGCATCCTCAGGCTAAGGTTCTCAGACTATAATTATCTGGTCAAGGTGTGGACACTGTGGGAACTTGTGAGACATGCTGCTTCTGAAAGACCTGTCAGAGTTTTAACTGCCAGCAGAACCACATCCTTGGAGGGCACCAGTTGGACCACTGTTGGCCAAGGAAGGAAGATCGATAACTTAATAAGCCAAGGACATGTGTGTATTACGTTGAGGTGCTTCTGTTTGCTTAATTGGGGCTGATAAAAGCCTGGGGGCGCTTGGTTGGAGAGGTGACCATCTGATTCCAGGCCACAGCTGTGCCCGGCCCAGCCTGACAGCAGCTGTACCCGGTGGGGCACTGGCTTCAGGATCCACCAGGGACCCCTTTGGGAAGATGGAGCTTGCTGGATGTCTTACACATGGCCAGCAGGAGGGGCTGCTCTAGGGCCCAGAGGTTCTGCCCAGCCTTGGTGGCCCGACGACCAGGAATCACCCTTTGTCGCAACTGCCAACGGATGTTGTCATAGTGGCCATGCTGCCAGGAGGCCCCCAGAGATTCTCTGAGGGGAGATCCAAGACTCGAGTGTCCCCTTCTGCCCGACAGTGCCCCCCTAGACTTAGACAAGATGGGGTGCATGGATGGGGCAGCAGGTCTGGGGTAGCAGAGGGGGGTCTGCGTCCTGCGAGGGACCTGCTGTGCAGATCAGAACACTGAGGGAAGTCACGCTGTGGAGGGGGCATCACGCTCAAGAGAAAGGTAAAGTGAATGTCACATCCTGACTTTTAGAAGAAATTAGACTGAAATTTCACGGAGAGCGAGGACAAGAATGACAGGGGTGGGCTGACAGGGAACTCAGGGCTGCCCCCCAGAACTCCCCCAGCTGACCCCACGTGGGGACCGGGACTCCCCCTCCCGGCCCTGTCCCGCTGACAGAGAGTGAAAGCCAGTACCTCCTGACCCAGCAATGCTGCTTTGGAGGAAGTGAGCTGGGGAGAGAGGTATTTGCACACAAATTCCTAGAGCTTTGGTACTTGATGATGCAAAGCTGGAAACCACCCAGAAGCTCAGCCTTTGGGGAGACAGAAGCAGCGGAAGCGCAGTCGTGCTGGGTCATCTCAGCCGCCTGCTCTTATTCAGTGAGGGGCCCAGGGCTTGCCCAGGAGCTCAGGGGTGCCAGGCCCACCCTCTACCCTGGTCACAACAGTTTTATCTACTCGGGGGTGAGGTTAACACCCAAACACGGGTTCTGTGTTATCAGAAGGAAACACTTGGTCGGCTAAAAACAGGTTTCAGAGCCACCTGACTGATGTCTTAAGGACCCTCTCAGCTCCGACCCATCGTCTGCTCCTTCTCTCGTCTGGGTGTCTGCCCTCCGTGCTCCGGACTCTGCAGACAGGAGACTTAGGACTCCTCATTCGTCACCCCACCTCCCAACCCCCCAGGAGCACAGCTGTGACAGGAGGGGGAGCTGAAGCTGGCCAGGTACCTCCGATGCTCCAGAGCCCTTAGAAGGGGAGCTTTTCTGAATTCTGTCAGCGGTGGGGGAGATTATTATTACCTGAGACACCATCATAGCCAAGGACGGCATTTTGCAGTACAGCACAGCTCTTTAGGAGGGATCGTAATTGACACTTGCAGTATTTTTTCCCAGAAAAGTTGGCACCATCCCAGGATTCGGATGACCTGGTGGTCGCACCTGCCTGCTGTTTCCCAAACCTGCCTCCGCGCCCTGCAGCCTGCCCCCAGAACCCTCCCAAGTCCCCTGTGCCAAGTGACCTGAGCACTCCGATGGTGGCCGAGGGGTTGAAGATGATCTCAGCACCGTTGATGCTATACATGAGCCAGTTGAGGGGGTGGTGCCGCCCGTAGCAAATGTTCACGGCGATCCTCCCGAACTGAGTCTGGAACACGGGGTGGCCCAGGTTCCCCTCCATGTAGTATGTGGACTGGAAGACAAAGGGTCATGTATGGATGCCCCTGAGCTGTCAAGTTTCCCTTCCCTTAGACTTGACAGAAAAATGAAATGTCACCCATACTCCAAAAGGGATGCTCCTGGTATGACTCTACTTTAAGTTCCAAAATTTCAATCCACTTAAAAAAAAAAACCCAAAATCTGAAAACCCAGACACAATAACAAGCAGCTGACCCAAGGGGAAATCACCGTGGCTTGAGCACTTACCCACAATTTCTTTTGTGGGATGTTAAAAAGTCCCCAAAGCAACTTCCCACAGTATTTCAAAGATAAACTTGGTGAGGTTTCAATCATGGTACACCTAGAGGCTGAGGTGTATGGTCAGTGTTAACACAAGTTGGTCAATGTCCTCACCAACCACCTGTTCCCATAAGAAGGTTAGAGCTGAAGGGACGGGGGCTCGTCCAGAGTAGCTCTTACCCTGCTTGGGGGGAACAGCGTAGCCCAGCGGACACAGGACCTGCCTGGCTAACGAAGGCCAATATGAGACTAGAATCCCACTCTGAAAGTGCTCTTCTCCACAGAGCTCCCTGGGCACTCTGCCTGGGGTCAAGGACGTCCCTGTGTGGCAGGCAGGTGGGACACAGTCCTGCCAACCCTGCCTCTCCGCCTGCCCCCTTGGGGTGCTGGTCAGGGTCTCACACAGATCTGCTTCCTGCCTTCTGCCTCCTCCCATTAATTTCAAAATTCGTCAGAGTCGAGCAGCAACCAGGATGTGCACACAGGGTGGAAGCCAGAGCAGATCCTTGTGTGTTGAGACAAGTCTGTCACTATCTGTGGGGAGCTAAAGATTAATCCCAGGGTAAACAGGTGAGGGGCACATCTTCCCGCCCTCACCTCCAGCTGTCACTGGGGAATGCTGGCTTCTTATTTCTCCCCAGAGGGCCTTGGCTCGCTCTGCACATCCTTTCTCGTCTGCCTGACCAGCCTGAGAGTGGCTGGGACCCCCACAATCAGGGAGGGCGGCGAAGGATGGGGATATCACATCCTGAACAACTGTACTTACTGCAGATCAAGTTCAGACTTCATATCTTAGGCATTAGGTGGAGTTCATTTCCCTCCTTCAAACATCCACCTCCCTCCACCTACACACCCATGATGGGCATTAACTGACCAGAACAGCTCCCCTGACTTACAGCCTGATTATGGGCACCAAGCCCCAGCTAACACACCTGTGCACAGACACACATTCCTCGCTGTCACCTGACATGTGGACGTGGCTGACTCAGACCCCATGGGAGCCATGGACAAGGACCTCTCCCCACCAAACAAGAACTAGACTGTGACGGACGCGGAGCTCAGGGCCTGAAAGGGGCCACGGGAATCATTTCACGCTTGTGCACTATTGATTTTGGTTTTAATTTGTATATGACTTACTTCAAAGAAAAATTCCAGGAAGCCAAATCAGGTTATATTTTTTAAAAAATAGCCCTCTGCGCTAAAGGCGTTTGGGACTCACCGGGAATCCCGCTGCATCCCATCCGCCTGTGTGATGCAGTGCAGTGCAGGGAGGCCCCCAGCGCTGCTGCCACACCGTGCTGCAGCTGCGCTGGTCATCCGAGGGGCAGCTCACCTCATTGAAGTCGCCCACTCTGGGGATGTGATTTTTCCTCGTCTTGCCCAGGACGGCTCCAGAGTTGGAGATCACCACGGCTGTGTTCCACAAGATGTCCCCATGCTCCGTGTCTCGCTCCAGGATGGGGGACACCACCACCATGTCATGCTTCCTCGCCAGCTGGAAAAAGGAGCACGGCACATTCCTATTTTCAAATCAAGTGTCATACATTTTTATGGAAGAATCTAATGGTGCCCCTAGATAGTTAGACGGGGTTCTGAGCTCTCCCTGCATCTGTTCTTTGAAGACTAAATGCCAGCGTTGTCCTGACGCCCAAGCTTAGCTAAACAGGAACCAGCATCGTCCTTGTGCACTGTTGGTGGGAGTGTAAAAACGGTGCAGCTGCTGTGGAAACAGTATGGCGATTCCTCAAAAATTAAAAACAAAACTACCGTATGACCCCATAATGTCACTTTTGGGTATATACCCCAAATAACTGAAATTAGTCTTTTTTCTCTTTCTGATACAAGTGAGAATAATAACTATTTATTCATTCACTTTACCATTTACTATATGTCACGTGTGTGCTAATAGGTGAAATGCATTCTCTATTCTTAAGCAGTCTAAACTTAAATAATTCTAGTCAGAATTAAATCACTTGAAATTTCAATTAGCCTAGCAACCCTAATGAGAGGGTGTATGGGTTATATCAGGATTTCTGAAATATTGAAAATAGCCCTGGGGACCTTTTTAGTGTGGATAAGGCTGATTTCCTAATTCTAAAGGGTGCACAGAGAGCTAAGTCTTTTGTTTTCCAATGCTGTGAGCCCTATACAAAGATCACAGACCCTACAGTACAAATAAAATAAAAGCAAGACTTAAAAGCCACTTCCCATAGACCTTCAGATCCAGAGGCAATAACAAGACAAAACAAAAAAGAAGGTAACAAGCGTTGACAGGATGTGGGGAAACAGGAACCTTCATAAACCGCCAGTGGGAATGTAAATGATGTCGCGTTCCTGGCGGAGTTAAACACAGCTACCATAGGAGCAGCAACCGTGCAGGAAAGTAGATTTTCACACCGATGTTCTGAGCAGCGCTATTCACAACAGCCAAAAGGTGGAAGCAACACAAGCATCTAAATAAATCGTGGTGTATACATGCAATGGAGTATTATTCAGCCTTAAAAAGGAAGGAAATCCTGGCCTATGGATGACATGGCTGTCATCCCTGACATGGATGAACCTGACGACGTTATGCCAAGTGAAATCAGCCAGGCGCAAAAGGACAAACACTGCAGGAGTGCACTCATGTGAGGCATCTAAGCTAGGCAAATTCACAGAAACAAAGTGGAACGTCAGGCACCAGCAGCTGGGGGTGGAGGGGGTTGTTCCATGGGTGGAGGGTTTCAGATTTACAAGATGACAAAGTTCTAGAGGTTTGCTTCACAACACTGTGAAGATACTTAACATGACTGACCTGTACACTTAAAAATGGTTAAGATGATTAATTTTATGTTATGTGTTTTTTACCATAATAACAAAGAAAAAAGGGATTTCCCTGGCGGCCCAGTGGTTAAGACTCTGCGCTTCCATGGCAGGGGGTGTGGGTTTGATCCCTGGCTGGGGAACTAGGATCCCACATGCCATGTGGCACAGGCAAAATAAATAAATAAAATAAAATAAAATAAAATAAATCAGATGTCTAATCTATACAAAAAAAACCCAGAACCAAACCAAACATAACTCTTGACACCAAATTCCTTTTGTCTCAAATAAGAAGTTCAGGATCTGGTGACCAGGATGAGCAGCCCCAGCTGGTCATTTGTCATCAGCTCTTACCAGCCCGTTGCTACTTCTGACCTTAATGACAGAACAGAGGGATGGCACGGCGGGCAGAAGGGGATGCTATGAGCCACGTGGGGGCAGCTGTGGTCCCGGGGCCCTCGATACAGACAGGGGTCCCCTGGGACCAGCTCATCCCCATCCTCCCTTTGCTCTTCCTTCCTCCCACCCTGGTTCAGGCACGCCATCTGCAATCACTTCCTGCCTCGTAGCACAGAATCAACAATCTGGTGGCTGAGAGAATTTTCCCTACAGCCTGAGAACAGGGATGTTTGGAATCACAACTCAGTATTGATAGAATCACTATGATTACAGTTCTGCTCCAAAATCCCCTAAGTACATGTAGAAAGTCTGAAATGGGACATTGGAGAAATGAAAGGAGTTATTTTTTTCGAGGTGAGAATAAGTATAAGTCACCATTTGTAACCTCTTGGAATATCATTGGGGTTTTCTGGATGACCGCTTTATTAAGATACAATTCACGGAGCATAAAGTCCATTCTTTCAAAGTGTGACATTCAGTGGTTTTCAGTACATTCAGAGTTGTGCAACCAACACCACAAGCTAATTTTAGAACATTTTCCACACCCCAAGTGGAAACCCTGTCCCCATGAGCAGTCACTCCCCATCCCCTCTCCCCACCCAGCCCCTGGCAACCACTAATCTGCTTTCTGCCTCCAAGCATTTGCCTACCCGGGATATTTCATATAAATGGGATCATAGAACATGTATTATGAGGTTTTAATAAAGAAAAAGGAAGCCCAGTTTCTACACTGATGAGACGGTCCATGCAGAGATGCTTCCATAACTCAGGTGAACAGCAAGTGGGGTAGCAGAGCTGTGGACACAGACTCGACCTTGACCTCAGTCCCCGAGTGCCAGCGCCACACTTGCCAGCTGCAGACCCTACTACGGGAGTCATCTCCAGGACCCCCTCCGTGGGCTGCAGCCCCCTCACTTAAAAAGCCATTAAGGGCCCTTCCGGCTCTGAAACTCTGATTTTAAGTGAAAGTACACTAGGGACTTCCCTGGTGGTGCAGTGGTTAAGAGTCCGCTTGCCAGTGCAGGGGACATGGGTTCAAGCCCTGGTCTGGGAAGACCCCACATGCCGCAGAGCAACTAAGCCCGTGCGCCACAACTACCGAGCCTGTGCTCTAGAGCCCACGAGCCACAACTACTGAAGCCCAGGTTCCTAGAGCCTGTTCTCTGCAACAAGAGAAGCCACCACAATGAGAAGTCCGTGCACCGCAACGAAGAGTAGCCCCCGCTCGCCACAACTAGAAAAATTCTGCGCGCAGCAACAAAGACCCAACACTGCCAAAAATAAATACATAAATAAATAAATTTATTAAAAAAAAAAGAAAGTACAGTAAAAAAAGGGGGGCAGGGGCAGTAAATAGTCTTATCTATTCTTACCTGGCAAAGCAAGAGCCAAATGGGTGCGTTTTCCACGGAGAAGGGCCACCCCTGGCAGCTGCGGCCTCTCTTTGTGACCTGCCCGTGTTTGGCTGCTGCCAGAGGTTAGTTAACAGTTAAAGGTAGGTTAACATCCTACCTCTTGACAGAACTTGGTGGTGGGCCCGTCCTCTGCTGACTCGGCAAATTCCGTCCATGGAAGCTTCTCTCTCGTACAGAAAGCAAAGGGCATAGCTGTGGAGAGGATAAAGGTCAGAATCACATCCAAGCTCATGGTGTCTGAGGTGGGTCCTTGGCCTGGTGGGGGAGGGTTTCCACAGGAGACCCCAGCCCCAAGAGCCTTGGCCTGCCTTCTGAAGCCCATCCCTGGCTGTGGGGACGCCTCCCCTTTAGGCTTCATGGCAGAATAAGAGGCAAGGACAAATGTCCTTCCTATGGTCTTAAAAACACTTGCAACAGAAATCTGAACAGATACTCGCACACCCACGTTCACAGCAGCATGATTCACAACAGCCAAAAGATGGAAATGACCCAAATGTCCATCAGTGGACAAATGGATTAACAAAATGTGGTCCATCCGTTAGATGGAATATTATTCAGCCTTAAAAAGGAAGGAAAGTTTGACACTTGCTACAGCATGGGTGAACCTTGAAGACATTATACAGATTGAAATAAGCCAGACACAGAAGGACAAGTGCTATATGGTTCCACTTACATGGGGGACCTAGTATAGGCACGTTCACAGAGACAGAAAGTAGATGGTCGGTGCCAGGGGCTGGGGGAGGGGAGAATGGGGAGATGTTTAAGGGGGACAGAGTGTCAGTTTGGGAAGATGCAAAGGTTCTGGAGATGGATGGTGGTGATGGTTACACAATAATGTGAATGTACTTAATGCTACAGAACTGTGCATTTGAAAGCGGTTAAAATGGTAAATTTTACGTTATGCCTATTTTACCACAATTTTAACAATACATATATATGTTAAAATTTTTTTGCAAAAGGTATAGCCAGAAACTGTTCCCAACCAGCAGATCCTGAGCTGCTGGCCAATCTGCTGGTTGGTTAAGAGCACAACCAAGGCTCCTTGGGGACAGCGTCAGAGGGCCACCGAGGATGGCGCTGGGACCCTCACGCATCACCATAGGAATGTTCATTGTCCCAGGGACTGAGGCTTGCTCAGGAACAAGAAAAGCCATTCATTTAATGACACCATCAGAAGTTTGGGAACCACTGGGTACGCTGAGCACTCCCCAAGGATAAAAGCATTACTTCTGTGACCTCTGGCTAGATGCCACCATCTAGGGGGCTAATTCAATAGGAAATTTCATTAACTCACTGATTTTTGTTTGCTTAAAAAAAAAAAAGCAGGTACATATACACGCAGTAACAATTCAAAGAACGCCATGCACACCAGATTCTCAAGGGCAGTTTCCTTTGTGGGGTGGAGGGGGCTGCGATGGGGGTAGGCACCAGGGACCTCTGGCTGAGTGTGTCCCACTGCTCCACAGCCTCGGCCACGTGCATCCACACCGGCCGGTCTAATGCTGTGAGCTGGGATCTCATTGGGATTAGATATGCGTTTCCCGTGTCACCAGTGAGGTGGAGCACCTGGCCACATGGTTGCTGGCCTTTCTGGATTCATCCTCCAGATGATCTTGTCTGTACCCTTTGTCCACTTCCTGCTGAGCTGTTTGTCTTTTTCTTCTTGATTTGGAGTACTGAATTCCTTGTTTGGACCAATTCCGCATAGAGTTGGCCCTCTGCATCTGCGGGTTCCCCCAACAGCAGGCGGAAAATATTTGAAAAAAAATTCCACAAAGTTCCGAAAAGCAGAACTTGAATTTGCCACACACGGGCAACTATTTAATTGGCATTTACACTGTATCATGTATTACAAGTAACCTCCAGATGATTTAAAGATTTAAAGTATACGGGAGGATGTGCGTAAGTAACATGCAGATACTACACTATTTTATATAAAGGACCTGAGCATCCCTGGATTTTGGTCTCTGCAGGGTTTGGGGTCCTGGAACCAATCTCTGTAGATACCGAGGGACGACTGTACTCTTTAGATCTTCCTCCTCCCAATAACCCAAGTCCATTTCTTTTAGGAGGATTAGCCTAACGGATGTTTCCAGGTGCTTGCTACTGTTCCGGTCACTCTGAAACTCAGAGTGCAAGGAAGGTTTGTAGGAAGCTGTGTGATGTGGCTGGCGAGGACTACCTGGCCGCTGCATGGGTTGTGTGGCCTGTTTGGGGGTAATAATTGCAACCAACCTTTTCCAAACATGGGCCATGTGCATGCCAATTTTGCAAAAAAATTTTGCAAATTTTGCAAAAAAATTTTAAGGTGCCAGGCCTGGTAATAGGCAGCATGTCCCCAATACCCCTGCGAAGTTGGTGTGACTCCTCATTTCACAGAGAAGAGAAGCATCAGCCTCCAGGTTCCTTCCAGTCCCTGGAAGCCTGGTGCTATGATGGCACCACCACCATCTCAGCTGCCAGGGCGGTAGCCCATGGAGGCAGCTAAGTGGGCAGCAGGCTCTGCCAGCACCAGCCCAGGGGGCCCTGGCACCAGGATCAAGATTCCCCAGGTGCCATCGGTGAAGATGGATGAGCTATTTTAAGGAAGCCAACAAGAAAGCTGTTGATAACAAAGAACAATCCTTAATGACCGTTGTTCACTCTCAGCTTTCAGAGCATTAGGAGAGACTCAAATGCCCCAAGAGAATAAAACCTCCCTTTTCGATTTCATTTCAGCTTGCTAAGCTCTCCAAATTTCTCCATTTCCATTTTAATGGCTTCTTTTCCTGTTTTCACAACTGCTGTAATGTAAACAAACTTTCGAAAGAAGCATGTGGAAGGGAGGTTGGGGGAGGTCGGCTGTGAATTTCCAACTACAGTTTCCAAATTAGAGGGGAAGGGGGTTCCACATTCACTGAACCAACACTCCATGAGGCAGGCTCAGACTTGGACCGGGCCCTGCCCTCAGGAGCTGCCAGCCAAGATGGGAGCTGAAAGGGAACCTGTGTAGGGGAGTTCCCAGGGCCCCCCCAAAGGACGGAGTGTCCATGCTAGGCCTTGATGTATGTGCAGGAGTTTTCCAGATCCAAGAAAGAGAAGTTGGTTAAACCATCCAATATTTTTTAGTGTCTGTCATGTACCAAGGGTTAGTCAAGCCACTAAAGATAAAATCTGGGTAGGGGAAAGAATAAACAGAATGTGGTCCATCCAAACAATGGAATATTATTCAGCCATAAAAAGGAAGGACACTGACACATGCAACAACACAGACGGACCTTGAAACCATGATGCTCAGTGAAATACGCCAGACACAAAAGGCCAAATACCAAAGGATTCCACTTACATGAGGCCCCTAGAGTAGTCAAATTCATAGAGACAGAAAGTAGAATAGAGGTTATCAGGGCTGGAAGAGGAAGGGGAGTACAGAGTTTTGGCTGGAAATGATGAAAAGGTCTGGGTATAGATGGCGATGACAGTTACATAATTTTGCAAATGTATTTAATGTCGCTGAATTGTACACTTACCAATAGTAATAGTACACATATTTTACAATTAAAGTTTTTTAATGTTAAAAAAATAGAGGTGGGGATTGGGGTGGGAAAAATAAACACCACCGAGGCACTGATCACATGGAGCTTACGGTCTAATGGAAGAGGCAGACAAATCAAAAGCATCACACAAGAGTATACGTGTAACGAGAAATGTGAAGAACGTGATGCACTTCTGGGTACAGGTGGCAGATGGGACACACTCCTTTGCTCTTTCCTGAAACCCCACCAAATGAGAGTAAAGGGTTTTTTGTGTACAGGTATAAACCCACAGGGATGGGGCACGAGCCAGGGACAAAAACAACAAAACATGGGAGGCTGGAGAGCCGAGGGAGGTGGGAGATATCTTAGTGAATCTGAGAACACTGAGTCCCCTCCGCAGTGGAGGAGGCCAGGAAGCACCCCACTCTCCATCACAGACCCCTTGAAAGCTCAGGAGCCAGAGGCACCATGCAGCTCTGAAGGTGGGGACGCAGGGAGGGGCGACAAATAAGTAGGATGGTCAAAAGTCTACTTAAGAAGCAGTTAGAGCCCTTCTCTGCTCCAAGAGGCTGGGTTGAGCCTCTCCCACCCCAGCTAGAGGCTCACTCTCTAGAGACAGTTAAACAGAGGGTCTCTGGCCTTGGGGAACCCAGGACAAAGGTGAGTGGAGTGATAAAAACAAAGGGATTAACTAAACATAAGCATACTGGACTCCTGTCCTTTCCTCTTGGCAGGAGATTAGATGAATTTTCTCTGGGGAATCTGACCAGCCTGAAAAGAATGACCCAAAGATACTACCATAGGCGATTTCCTAACAAACAGCTAAATCCGGTCATCCTATAATGAAACTCAGTGGAGAAGCCCCTCCCACAAACTCAGAGCTTGCAATCAGCTTTTTAATCCCCAATTCTTAAAATATAAGTAATTGGGGCAGCAGCGGGGAGACCAACTTGGAGTAACTAGGAACCATGCAGGGAGAAAAAAAAATATTACTTAATATCCTTAGAGATAAGAGAAGATATTGTAACTATAAAACGAGAACAGAATGTGATAAAATAGAAAATTTCAGACCAAAAGAACTCTCATAAATTCAAAATATGACAGCAAAAACAAAAGACTAACTAGAAGGCTGAATGACAAATTAGATAAAATCTACCAGAAAATTGAACAAAAAGACAAAGAGATGAAAAATAGGCACAAATACAAAAGAAAATGAGGGATCCAGTCCAGAGTTCCAACATCCTAACAGCAAGGAGTATCAAAAAAAGAGGAGAGAAAAAAGAGGAGAAAATCACGAATGAAACAATCTAAGAACATCTCCTAGATCTGAAAGACTCAAGTTTCTAGACTGTTAGAACTCACTGAAGCGTCTAGAAGGATGGATTAAAATAGATACACTCCATGGCACATCATTATGAAATTTCAAAGTACTGGAGAAGAAGAGATCCTACAACCTTGTAGAGAAAAGCAGTCCATATACAATGGAGCATAAATCAAAATAGTCTTAGACTAGTCAACAACACCCAAAGCCAGAAGACATGGAGCAAAGTGTTCAAACTTCTGAAGGAAAATTGTTTCTAACCCAGAATTCTATACCCAACCATACTCTCCAGCAATATTTTCAGATGTGCAAGGTCTCAAACGGTCTACTCAACAAAAATGAGGGGGAAAAGCAAGAAAGAGGAAGCTGTGAGATAGGAGAAACACAAGAGCAAGGCAGAGGGACCCTCCCCTGGATGATGGTTAAGGGAGTCCTGGGATGGCAGAGAGGGGGAAACCAATTCAGAGCAGAGCAGCCAGAAGGCTCTGTGACAGATTCCTGTGAGGAGATGAAACCGATAGACTACTTCATGTGTCTAAACCTCTTAGGGGGATTTAGGAAACCAGCAGAAAGTTTGGGGTAGACTTTGTGGTAAGCATGTACAAAACAAAGCAAACTGCAGGGAAAACAGAAAGCTATTCAGGGAAAGAAATCAAAGCGATTTCCTCTGAATCTTGGTAGCAAATGGACTGGGGACAGACCAGGAAGGGTACATGTGCGTAGAGGGGGCAGGAGAGGGCAAAGGACTACACTGTCTCCTTCCATCATGGGAAGTCAATAAATGATGCAAAACTGAAAAATTAGGAAGCAGCAACACAAGCAAAGGTAAATTCCAAAAGAACCAGCTCAGAGAAGAAGTAGCTGCCTCTGGGGAAAAGGATAGCTATTTTTTGGTAACAGACCTTGTAGACCCATTTGAATCTAAACCATGAATGTGTATAACTATGACTAAAAATAAAATAAAGAGGTACAAGATAGCAGGAGTGTTTAATAGGGATGCAGCTTTACACAGGGAGGCAGGCTCTCAGCTGAGATCCAAAGGTCGAGCAGGGTTACAGGCCAGGGGAGAGGAATGCTCCAGCTCCAGCTCTGGCTCTGGGTGGAGGGAACAGTGGGCGCAGTGGCCTCGGGGGAGGGGAGTAAAGTATCAGAAGGTCAGGGCAGAGCCCGGCAGAGATGGGGAGGAACAGATGATGCAGAGCAGAGTTTTCATACAGATCTTTCCCAGAAGGTGTGGGCAGCCAGTTAGAAGGGGCCAGAGTGGAGAAGACCAGCTGGAGGCGATTACAGAAGCTGAGGAGATGCTGACATGCCTCGGATCAGGGCAGAGGTAAGGAGGTGAGAGGAAGGAGTAAACGGATTCAAGTTTGGGAGGAAGGCTGAGGCTCAGAGGAGAGACTGAGGCACACAAGGAGGAGGAAGGCTGGGGTTCTGGGGCTGCTGGTGTTGTTGACAAAGAACCTTTCTATGGATGACAAAAGAAAGGAGATTTTAAGAACTCAAGCAGCAGACAGTCCTGGCGACGTGGAGATAAGACAGCACTGAAGGCAGCAGAGAAAGCACCCCGAGAGAGACTTACTCCATGCTTCCTGGAAACAGATGATGTTGACTCCACACATGGCAGCCACCTCTACGATGGCCTCGATGCGTCTGTGCAGGGCAGTGACCTGGCAATTTAAACAGCGAGGATTAGTTGGTTGAGACCATCTTTAGAACTCAACACCCACGTGGCCGGCTGCAAGAGGATGAGGAGGGTGGGAGGTTCTGGTATGTTGGACTGTCCTTGGGTCCAATTCTGCAGTCAAAGGTGGCGGTGCAGAGGCTCTGGGGTCCCACACACACTCAATGCCGCCTCGCTAAGCCTCGGTTTCCTTGACTAGAGAATGGGGAGAACACTACCCACCTCGGGGGTTGCTAAGAGGAGGACGTGAGGATGTGAGTGCTTACTGCGAGAGGGGCCACACTCAGTGGGCCCACCACACACCACAACCATCCCCTGGGTTAACTGCTCCCTCGCCCCCTACCCCCCAGGACCCAGTCTGCTTATGACTTCCTGCATCCACAGCTTCGGGGACGCTTTGTCCTGCCACTTCTGTTCTCCCATATGTATGGTGTCTTCCAATGACTCACCTTTCCCAGCTGTGCCCTCTGCCAGAACGTGCTCCCTTTCCCCACCCAAAATTCCCTGGATGTGTTATCCACAACACGTGTTGCCCACAGAGGGGTAGCTCTTCCAGCAAGGGGCCGAGAATTGGGGTACCTGCATTCTCCCCGGCCTGTGTGTGTCCCTATGGTGGCGCTGTTCCCACTGTGCTGTCACATTCCTCCACTGACACTCCCATGACCCCACGAGCTCCTTGGGAGCAGTGTCCTCAAGTTCTCTGTGCTCAGCATGACGTCTGGCTCCCAGGAGACATTCAGAAGTGTTTGTTCAAAGACAGACCAGAGGAACCAGGCTGAAAACCCAGAGACCACAAATGCTTCCTGATGGACGCTCGGTCTCCCTCGAGGGACTGCGTGCACGGGGCCCCGCGGATGACTGCTGGGTGCCAAGCGTGCTTCTAGGCTCTGGGGGGTGGTGATGACAGCATCCCTGCCCCCCAATGACCTGACAACCTGGGCTGAGGAGACATATTCACAATCTGACCAATGTCTGGGGATCTTAGGATCCAGGCAGAGGGACACACGGTGGACAGATGGGTCCTGACTGGTGTGTGCCGGCAGGAGCCCGAGAGGCAGTTCCACAGAGAGCGCGTGAGTCACAGGGGCACCCTCCCAACTGGTAAACGGAACTTCAGCTCGATCGCAGGAGAGGAAGTGGAAAGGAAGGTGGACAGAATAGTGAGGAGTGAGAGGAAGGCAGAGAAAGGGTAGGAGCCAGAAGAGAAAGAAAAGCAAGAGACACGGCTGGAAGGAAGTGGGGGCCAGGGCAGAGCCGCTGGGCAACCATCCGGGGACAAGATCGAGTTCAAAACACAGAGCGGCCCGCTGCCCGTTTATGTATTTACAGTCAAAAGAGGCCAAACCTGTTTCACCACAGGGGTGTCCGCGGGGAGGGGGGTTCTGTTCTGAACAAGCCCCATGCGCACGGTCCGGGGCCTCCTCTGCTGCTCCGTCACAGCCTGAAAGGCATAGCCCTGCAGCTCAAAGTCCCCTTTGGAGGCGGCTTCAAAAGCCCTGCTGGGCAGGTCGAGCTTCCTAAACAGGCAGGAAAGAGGGGACATGATCTGCCTGAGGTCTGCTGCATTTAATGACCCTCCAGAGTCACTCCTCAGACAGAGAAGAGGTGGGAGCGTCCCGGCAAGAAGGCCCAGCAGCCGGCCAGGGCCAGGGCCTCGGCCACATGTGGGAAGCTGAGGCGGGGCTGGAGCATTGGGCCTGGTGGGTGGAGAACGGGCTTCCCTGGGGAGACTGGAGCTGGGAACAGCATGGTCAGGCTGGGCGGAGGAGGGCAGTGGGGAGGGGGCAGCAGGGAAACTAGTCACGAGGTTGATGCTGGAGCTGCTGAAATCAGGGGTGGTGGTGGTGGAGGTGGTGGTGGCGGGAATTGAAGTCTCAGCAGGCAGCACAGGAGAGAGGGAACAGATTCCCAAAAATGTCTGTGGACTAGAGTGAGAGGACCCTGCTGAGCCTGGGGGCTGCGGCAGGTCATGATGAGACAAAGGAGCTGTCGAGAAGGAGGCTGGGAGCCAGTTAGGAAGAGAGGCCAGGACGATAGCAGGACGGAGGGTCCCGTGGCCATTTGCCACTAAGGATTACAAGTCTTTGGTGACACCCCCACCCCATCCTGTCCTGCTTCCCGCCAGGGGAGAGGGCAGCTCCTTGCCTGATGCTGGGTGAGCGTGGCGGGGCCCAGATGTCCAGACCGAAGGCTGAAGGGCTGATCCCTGTTTGTGATTTATTAACAGAAGCAAGTGGATTATTTATAAAACCTCCCACCAAAGTGACCATGGGCCACATGGCCCGTTTTGTGCCTGGCCCAGGGGTGAAACCCGCAGGGGCATGGGACAGGGCCCACAGCCAGGAAGGCCTTACCACCTAGGGGCACGGTGGTTATGAAATACCCAGAGAATGCATCAAAAAATAACCTGACAACCATTATCTAATAATATTTCTCTCCTACTTTAAACCACTTTCTTAAAGACATTCCTTTCAAAATCACAGCCCTGTCAGCCTGAGCCCCCTGCCACCGCCCCCTGCCAGGCAGTTTCCCTGTGATGGCCCTGACAGCTCGGAGTTGGGTTCCACCCCTGACAATCAGCCTGCTTTTCAACTAGTCAGGGTTCCGTGTGCTTCAGCAGGTTAGAAATAGCAGCAGTGCCCACACTGCGCCTCCTGTTGCCATGACTGCCTCAGAGACAGTCCCCCACCTGCAGGCGGACGCCCCCACTCCCCCGGACAAGTCACCATGGTGGCCAGGACAAGAAGGAGGGCCTGGGGGCCGGCTGCCCTTGGGAGTGGTCCTGGTAGGCCGTCCTCAGCCTGCACTGTCAACCAGGAAGACATCAGGTGGAAAAGCTCGCCTCAGGTTTGCAAGCCCAGCTGTAACCATCACCTGGAAGGGGTCCTTCATCCTCTGGCTAACTCTCCCCACCCACTGACTGCAGCTGTCAGCTCTCCCCACGTTTCTACCTTCAACACTCAGCCCCGTCATTCCACGATGCTCGACCTCCCTGCTTCCATTCCCATCCCTGCCCACAGCTCCCTGCAGACACCCGTCCCCTAGGCCAGGCAGGCCAGGCCTCCACTACCTTCCGGGCTCTACCTCTCCCCAGCACCCCCCACTGTCTGGCCACTACCTGAAGGTTTCCCCGCCCTCCAGTTACCCTGGCATTCCTTCACCCAATCCTGCCTGCTTCAACCTGGAGAACCCAACTGGCCCTCGAGCCCCATTCTCTAACCATGTGCTGTGTCCACCAAAGGCTTGGCTCAAGGATGTGGCGTGGCACCGACCAGCCGTGGTGGAGACCAGCAAATGGGCCACAACCTCACAAAGGGGGCTCCGTGCTGCCCCCAACCCTCCCTTGGTCCCCATAGTTGGCTCTTGCCCCTCTGCCCCTCATCCTGATACTAAGGCCCCCACCCTGGGGGCCTCACCTACAACTTCAAGGAGGAAAGCCCATCACTTCCTGTCCTGGCTCCACACATCCCCTGGCCTTTCCCCGGGGCACCCCCTTTTCCAGCGAGGTCAAGGCAGACCTTGCCCAAGGGAGCCCAGCCCCAGCTTCCTTGGCAAGCTCTCGCTTCTGGAACTTCTCTTTCCCCTCTAATGGCTCTTTACCATCAGCATTTTAAATAATTAAACCAGAGCTTTGTTACAAAAGAAACACATGCTCATGGGGGGAAAAAAATCAAACAGTAGAAAATGTAAAATGAGTTCCCCTCCATCTCAGAACCTAGAGACAACCCCCTTAACAATGTCTTATGTATCTTTCCAATATTTTTGATATGCGTGTATGTTACACATACAAAGGTGTCCTTCTGTATGTTCTACTCTGCCTTTATTTTTGTTTTTGGCCGCGCCAAGCAGCATGTGGGATCTTAGGTCCCTGACCAGGGATTGAATCTGTGCCCCACTGCATTGAAAGCACAGAGTCTTAACCACTGGATCACCAGGGAAGTCCCTTCATGCCTTTTTCACTTAACGATATACCCACTTTGGACATCTCTCCCTGTCTCCTGCAGACCTGCCACATTCACCATGACAGCTGTTTGAGTCTCTCCCATTAAAAAACCAGAAAAAAAGAAAAAAGGGAAAGCGTGCTCTACACAGGCCTCTCTTGTTCTGGAACCACCAGCCTACTGGTTGCTAAAGCCAGTGGACTCCCTGCTGTTCCCATCCTTACAGACCTCCTTGAGCCACCTGACACTCTGTCCCTGTCCCAATCAGCATCCTTGATACTGGCCCTAGGGTCCCCCCCGCATCCTTACCTCTAGAGTCTACCACAAAATCTCCACCTCCTCTGCCCCTTTAACACTGGGACCCCCAGATTCCTACTCTGCACCCACTCCTCCACCTGGAACGACCATCTCTAGGACAATCCCAAACCCAGCCTCCCTCCACCCTGATGCCCACCTCTGCAGAATCTCTGTAGTGGGCTGACCTGTGGCCCCTCCAAAAGATATGTCCAACGTCCTAACGCTCAGAACCTGTGAATGGGACCTTATTTGGAAAAAGAGTCTTTGTGGATGTAATTAAGGATCTCAAGATAAGATCATCCTGTATTACCCAGGTGAGCCCTAAATCCAGTGATGGGCTAAGAAACGCCCAGAGAAGAGACACAGGGAGAAAAGACCAAGTGAAGACAGAAGCAGAGACTGGAGTGATGCTGCCACAAGCCAAGGAACGCCAGAAGCCACAGAAACTAGAAAAGGCATGGAAGGATTCTCCCCCAGAACCTTTGGAAGACTATTCCTGCCAACACCTTGATTTTGTACTTCTGGTCTTCAGAACCATGATGTAGGACAACCATCAAAAGACAGAAAGTCCCTCGAGAGTAGGAACCGTGGCTAACCCATCCTTGTACCTCTAGTGCCCAAGACAAAAATAAACAATAAATGTTTGTTGAATGAATAAATGTTTCTTGGTTCTGGCTGTCTTAAAACTGAGAGTTGATGTTCTCTGGGGATTTCATCTGTCTGGCACAGGCAAAGGCCCATTTAGCTCATTCACTTAGCAAACATTTACTAAGCATCATCTTTGTGTTGGGCGCAGCAATTATTGGGGTGGGAAGCTGGTCTTGTGTGGAGCAAAGGGGGAGTCCAGGGGAGGGGCTCAGGATTCAGGTCCACCAGGCATTCATAGAGGCAGCCATGCCCGAGACAGGCCATGAGAAGTGAACAGAAGAATTTTTAAATGACTAATTTTCTTTTCTTTTCTTTTTAATAAATTTATTTATTTATTTGTGGCTGCGTTGGGTCTGTTGCTGCGCACGGGCCTTCTCTAGTTGCTGTGAGTGGGGGCTGCTCTTCGTTGCATTGCACGCGCTTCTCATTGTGGTGGCTTCTCTTGTTGCGGAGCACTGGATCTAGGCATGTGGGCTCAGTAGTTGTGACTTGTGGGCTCTAGAGCGCAGGCTCAGTAGTTGTGGCACACGGGCTTAGTTGCTCTGAGGCATGTGGGATCTTCCCGGACCAGGGCTCAAACCTGTGTCCCCTGCATTGGCAGGCAGATTCTTAACCACTGCGCCACCAGGGAAGTCCCTAAATGACTAATTTTCTACCTTCACTTTGCAGTCTGTTCATAGCCAAATCCCACTCAATCACAAGTACAAAGGTTTATGCCCTAGAGGTGAAGCTTGGAAGGGGCTCAGTTCTGGGTGGAACAGAACCAAGAAAAGGGAAAAGGAGAAAGAATGGAAAAGGGGAACCACTTACTCAGTTATTGTGAGCCAAGCCCCAGGAGGAGGCCTGGTGGTCACTGATTAATGGAATTTGGCTCCCATTTTACCTCCCATTCCAATCCCTCCCCACCCTGGAGCGATCCAAATGTGCATACAAAGTCCCTTTTACAAGGCAGTCCTTACTCTGAGCTCTAGAATGGGTCCCAGCAAGTCCCCTACGTGGGAAACTTATTTCTATTTTCCTAAGACTCTCCCTGACACCCACAAGCTCTGTCTTTTCCCAGGGGAACATGCCCACCTCACCCTTAAACACCCTGAGACACCCCCTGCTTCAGGACACCTTCTTTAGGAGCCTCAATTCTAAGAGGCTTCCCCCCTGACAAGCCTTTACACATGTGGTGGGAAGCAGTAATCCAGCATGAGCACACTGGAGGGGACTTGAAGTCCCGGGCACCCCTCTTTGGGTACTAAGAGCCATTTTGGACAACGTTCTGTACCATGCCCACCCCGAAAGGCAGCTGTTCTACCTTTACCATCCACTAGCTATGAAAACACCTGAGACTCTGAGGTCTGGCCTCCCTGCAGGAACTCCACATCAGCTGGTGGCTGGGAATCTCTGATCCAATCAACACTCTCCAGTTTCAGGTGAGCTGATCAGGTTCCTGCCTCAAGGTCACTGCCACAAGGGCAGGGAGTGCGCAGTCTGGCTGGATTGGGGGAGCCCACAAATGGGCAAGAAAGTGGAAGGACGTTTAGTCAGGAGTTGCATGGGGTCAGAGTTTGCATTACATTCTAAGGGCTGTGGGAATCCCTGATAGAGTTTTAAGCAGGATATGATTTACATCTTCTGGTTGCTTTGAGAAAAGTGGACTGAAGAGAAACAAGAGTGGAAGGGGAAGTGTCTTCCAGCTCTGTATGCCCAGCGTCCAGCAGTGCACTGCCCTCAGAAAGTCCTAGTGATGCACACAGCTGGCTGGGAGTGGAAAAAATTTGCTCTGAGCATGGGAACTAACTCCTGTGGCTTGCCAGTGGGAAAAGTTCCTTCGCCAACCAGATTCAGAGGCCTCTCCCTCCAAGGGTCCGCCAGAGGCTGGGTCACTGCAGGAAGGAGGAGGTGGGGGCTCTGACAGGAGGTAATGACCTAGACAGACACCTAGAGGGCAGGCCTGGCTCTGGGGAAGAAGCTGGTCACTGGAAGCTGGGAAAGAGAGCTGGGTGGTCACAGAGAAAGCACAAAGAGTAAAAACCGTTCTTTCCCTCTAGGCTTGTAAAGTTCACTCTCGGTTGTGCAACTCTGAGCTCCCAGAGCTGTCACATCTATACCTCCTAGGGTCTCAGCTCGCCAATTCAGTACTTCACCACCGCCCTTGTAGAGCCCTTCTTATACTGAAGCACTCTGCCTGGTCCCCCAGACCCACACCCGCTGGCCCCAAGGTCCCCCACCTTCCCAGTCTAGGCCCCACACCTGGTCTCTTTGCCATAGAGAATGCGTTTGACCTCCTGCAGGTCTGCGGGTGGTAGATGCTTCTCCAAGCACCGCTCCAGCGACTCAAATCCAGCCCCGGCCATGGCTGAAGTCCGCACGTTTCTTTAGACGCAAACTGCCTGACGGCCTTTGCCCCCAGGAAGAGGAGCAGGCGGACAAGGCTGCGGCGGACAGCCAGGACCGCGCAGGCGCCATCCCCTCTACTCCAGCGCCCTCGGCACCCGAGAGCTCACGTGGGGACACGCCCCCTCCTCACACATCAGCAGCGCGCCTCCAATCAGCGCCCCAGGACGTCGCGGGTGGCACCGCCCCTTGTCCTTCCCGCCTCCTGCGGCACGCGCCGGCCACGCCCCGTCCACAAGGGACGCAGGAGTCTCTCGCGTCAGCGGTGTGGCTCCCGCTGGCCTGACTGCCTGACTGACCGTCCGCCAGCCGTCCTCGGAGGCCCTCGCTCAGGTGCCCGGGCCGCGTGCTTGTCTCTCGCTCTCCTCACCTCAGGTTCCCGCCCCGAGAGTCGGGACGGAGGACGCAGAGAGGCGGCGAGAGTGGCCAGGATGCGGCCTGCAGGACTGCGGCGGGCCTGAGGTGAACGGACCGTTGCGGGGCCTTCCCGTCAAGCCCTCAGGCTCCAGCGCAGCGCCCGGAGGCAGACGGAGGTACAGGACGAGCTGAGCCCCGGGCGGGATGCCTCACTACTGCCTTCCGGGGCCAGGTTTCTAGAGTTGAGGGGCCGGGCCGCGTGCCCCCACCCAGGGACCCTCACGCCGTCATGGGGCTGATACCACCAAGCGCGGGGCGGTCCGTGCGGGGCGGGCGGGCGGGTGGCTAGGTGTCCTCATGGCCCCCTGGGGGGGGTTGGGGCCGCCGCCCAGAGGCCACGGTGGGCCCCCCCAGAACCCGAGGAACCCCCAGGCCTGGCCCACCCGGCCCGACGGGGCAGGCGCTGGCAGGGACAACCTGGTCAGCCACCTGCAGGCCTTGATACCCCATACGCGGGGCTTCTGTTGCTTCTCTGTGGACCGGAATCCCGCTGCCGAGCGGGGTTGTTTAAACATCAGATAAGATGAACACACAGGGAGCTCAGAGTAGGTGCTGTGGGGCCCAAGGCTTTAGAGACGTTACAGAAGCCTCTCACGCACAGGTTTGGGTCATTGATTTAATGCATGTTCACGGGCAGTTTCCAGTATCTGATGGAGCCGCATTTCAAGAATGCAGACTTTGAAGACTTGCTGTGTCTGAGGCTCCGAGATAAGGGCATTGCACAGAGCAGCAAGACCTAGTACCTTTCCTCTGTGATTTAAGGTAGGGACAAACTTTGTAATTACTGCAGATTTAAATAATTCGGTGTGGAAACGGTATACTAGGTGCCGTGGAGCTCAGAGGAAGGGGTGATTTCTGGCTTAGAAGGGGAAATCGTTTAAGGCCTCAAAGGAGAGGATTCATTGCCGACTCAAAATGCCTCAGAGGGAATTTGAACCCCCCTTCTTCCGCCCTGCTCTTGTCTTCTGTATGGTATTTCCTAGTTTAGTTAATGGCCTTGTTGCCCACTCATTTGCTAAGCCTTTGGGAGTCATCCCCAACTCCTCCATGTTCTTTTTTTCCCCCATGCAATCAACTTCTGCTAAATTTATCTCCTGATTTTTGCTAAAATCCTTCCTTCTCCCACCTCATGCCTGCAGTATGTCATCTTTTGCTTGAATTGCTGCCAGTCTTCTAACTTTACCCCTTACCTCTGATGTCTATCCTTAGTTGTCCCTCTAAAACTAACATCTTTTTTTTTTTATTTTTTGTGGTACGCGGTCCTCTCACTGTTGTGGCCTCTCCCGTTGTGGAGCACAGGCTCCGGACGCGCAGGCTCAGTGGCCATGGCTCACGGGCCTAGCCACTCCGCGGCATGTGGTATCTTCCCGGACCGGCGCACGAACCCATGTCCCCTGCATCGGCAGGCGGATTCTTAACCATTGCGCCACCAGGGAAGGCCGAGGTGTTACTTTTAAATTCACAATGTATGTTAATTTTAATCCTTAGGGAAGGTACTTAAGGTGCTGTGGACTCTGCTCATCAACATTTGGAAGATTTGACGATTTTATGATCGTTGTTTGTGAGCAGTCCTTGCAAGGGCCATGACATGGAGACCCCATCTTCCTCTTTTCTCCTGTGAACCAGAGGGACTGCCTATGACCTCATTTAGCTTTACAGCACACAAAAGCTTTTGCCTCTTTTTGTCCCATTTGATCCTCGCAGTAATACTGTGAACTATGGGGCAGGAGTTCTTGGTATTTGTCAGATTTCCAAGTTAAACATGATACTGGAAATGAAAATACAGGGGCCAATATTTCACTTATAGTCAAGGGCGAAAAGATCTTAAGTGACCCGATTTCTAGGAAACTTTCTAAAGGTCCAGTGTCTGGGTTAACTTGTCCCTATATGGTGTTCCTTAGCTCAGAAGTAATAGTTCTTCTTTCTTTGCTAGAGTGTATTTTATTGTTAATATTATTATCCTTGTGTAGACTTTAAGTGGCTCACATGAAAGAGTTTCGGAATAACACAAGCTGCCTGAAAATGGATTTTGTAGCAGGACAGGGCCAGCCCAGCCAAAATGGTGACATGGAATTTCATTGTCTCCTTTTGAGCAGTCTGAACTTTTGTTCCTTGTTTTTGCTTTGAGTCCCTTGCTTCTCCCCTCATCACTAATCCTAACCATCCCTGCAAGGCCTTCTTTACTCCCAGTAAACTTTCATAGCCCATCTCTTTTTGGTTTTTTTTGGCTGTGTGGCAATGTGGGATCTTAGTTCCCCGACCAGAGATTGAACTCGCGCGCCCCTGCATTGGAAGCGCGGAGTCTTAACCACTGGACTGCCAGGGAAGTCCCTCATAATCCATCTTAATGTTAGCTGAGCAACAATAAAATGCAGTGATCACCTCCATTTTAGTGGGGGAGATCCTACAGAAGGAACCTCTGATGATTAAAGTGTCAGACATGAGAAAAAGCCCTGAGAGAAATATTTAAGTCAGGAGACCCCACCCCTCAGAAAACATTCAGTGGCCTCATTTTTTCTGGAATATGAGCTATCTGATACATCGTATACATTCCTATTGCTACTTATACATCTGTGTACAGGCTCTCACCATTTAAATTATTTCAACCAACATGATCAGTCTTCCCAACTTCAAATTCCTCCTCAGCCTTGGTTCCCAGGGTGATCTGTTCTTCAGTGGCACTTCATTAGTTTAGGCCGAAGTCCTAGAGGGCATGGCATCAGGCCCTCTGATTTGGCCTCATCTCATGCTATAACTCTTCCCTGCCCATACTTTGGGCTCCAGCACTGTCAGACGGTTTCTAGTTGCACAAACCCGCCATACCTTTTCATGCCTATGTCTTTGCTTGGCTTCTTCACCTAGAAAATTCTCACCCAAACCTTAAGATTCATCAGGTGTCTCCTATTCAATAAATCCTTTCCTGGCTTCTCAGGCTTGCTTGAGTTCCCACCTCTGTGCTTCCATAATATCGAATCTGTTAAGTTTCTTGAGGATAGAAGTATGACATGTCTTTGGACAAATGATTGTTGAAGCAAATTGAACACCACATCAATATTTATAAATGTTTATATAGTCATTTACCGGGTCCTTTTGTAGCTGTATATTTAGCCTGCTTTTTTTTTTAATTAATTATTTTGGCTGTGCCAGGTCTTGATGTGGCATGTGGGACCTTTTAGTTGCGGCATGCGAACTCTTTAGTTGCGGCATGCATGCAGGATCTAGTTCCCCGACCTGGGATCAAACCCACGCCCCCTGCATTGGGAGCATGGAATCTTACCCACTGGACCACCAGGGAAGTCCCTTAGCCTGCTTTTTAAAAAGACCACCCTTAGCTGTGGTAGATTCATAATCCTTTCCTTTCAGTAAGACTCTCAGCTGTCTTTAAACCCTGGTCATCTAGGACACAAGGAGTCCAAGTCCTTGAATGGTTCCAATACCAGTATTGCTGTTGGGGGAAAGAAGTCCACCCTTAGGGGCTACTTCATATAGCATAGCTCTGTTTACTCGGAAGTTGCCAGTTCAGTATGTCATGATTCATCCCTCTCTGATTATCTCCTGGCCCATAGTCACTTGGATTAGGAGTTTGGCAGGATCTTTAGCCATCACATTCTTGAGTTGTAGATAACATACATCAGACCTCATTTTCAGAAATGTCCTAGCTATAGGTAACAGAGAGCTGCCTACATGTATTTTGAGAAACAATATAGTATAACAAAGAACATTGAATTGGGTATATAAATAAGTTCTAATCCTGGTTTTGGTATTAGGTAACTGCAGCTTTAGATAAATTACTTGATATTTCTTCCTAATCTATAAAGTTAAAGGTATTGGACTAATTCTCATAAATTTTATGATTTTATGATTGCTAGAGTTTGGCATCTCTTAAGTGTTGTAACAACTTTTTATCTTTTCACTGAGACCTCTTTTTATCTGTATGGCAAGGGCAAGTAGAGCACATGTGGCTAACAGCTAATGGAGAACTCCTTGGATATTAGTGCCTTAAGGCCAGGACTGGGCCACCCTTGTGTTATCGAGTGCCATGGGAATTGCACTGGACTAGAAATCCAAGGACTTGGGGTTCACTCCTGGTTCTATGCCAGGACAAGTCATGACCTTTCTGGGTCTGTTTCTCCATCTATAAATGAGGATAATACCCACTCTACTTTCTTTGAACTAATCCAATAAGCTAAGTGGAAATATCTTTGAAAATCTTTATTGCTACAAGGTATTTTTAATCAGGGAAAAGGTATTTAGATATAATATTCCCATGGAAAATCATAAATATACCATCCTTAATGTACTGGATGCTTATCTTTGGGGTATTTTTTCCAGTGGTGGTAATGCCTTTGCATTGAATCATTTATACTCTTTCCGCCAGTTCTTCTGGTAATAAATAGCATACATTTGAAAGATGAGTAATTTTAAAGAAGGCTGCATTCTGAGGGAAGCCATGAAATAAATCAAAGCTGACTAGCCTAAGCTGAAATCTAGTCCATGACCCATCACTAGTTTGTCTAATCATTTGGGCTAGCAAACTAAGTAAGCACAGGCTGGTGTATCATTAGGAATGCAAAATCCCAGGTTGAGTTTTTGGGACCCAGATTTCATGAAGTTTCAATGTGGTAAATGAATCTTCTTAAATGAACCTTCCTCTCTACTTCCTGCTCTCCCTAAAACAATTGTATACATATGCAGTGGGATTAGTAGCAATATGTGTGGCATTTAGGGGTATTTGGCGGATTATAAGCTCAGTGTGAGTCAGCAGTGTGTTGTAGCTGCAAAAAAGATGATATAGTCTTAGGTTGCATTATGAGAGGTATAGTGTCCAGAACACACCTGTAATCTGTCTTGCTCTGGGCTAGATACAAGGCATGTAGATCATCTTGAATACATCCAGAAAAGAAAGAGATGATGTTGGTGAGAACATCTAACAGCAACAAACTGTTGAAGGCACTAGCAAAACAAAGCAGACAAACTCAGGAAGGATATTGTCACTTTATTCAGATATCTGAAGGGGGCCATGTATAAGAGGTTTATATTTGTTCCATATGGCCCTAAGGAGAGGAGCTGGAGTCAATGGATAGAAACTCAGGGAGGCATATTTCAGCCCCAGTTATTTCCAGCAGGTGATTCAAAGGTGAAATTGGCTGCCTCTGCAGACAGTGAGTTCTCAGTCGTTCTGAGTATTCAAGTATGGTCCTGATGACCACTTGGTGGGAGTGTTGTAGAAGAAAGTCAGTCATCAGATGGGTAGTTGAACCAGATAGTCCATGATTTGTATGTATTGCTTTAACATGAACCAAAAAAAACTTAGGGATATTAAATCCAAAGAGCCACAAACAGACCATGGACCAATACAAGATAGTTTGGTATCTGAAGAAGTGAAAGTCAAGAAGAGTGCTCTTACTGAAGAACCAGGTGATGGGAAGATTGTAGTAGTAGTAGTAGTAGTACTAGTACTAGTAGTACTAGTAGTATTTGTTGTAGTGTATTTGTTTGGTTTGGTTGGTTTTAATGGAAAAGGACCAATTTTTTAAAAATTCATTTATTTTTGGCTGCATTGGGTCTTTGTTGCCGTGTGTGGGCTTTCTCTAGTTGTGGTGAGCAGGGGCTACTCTTCATTGTGGTGCGCAGGCTTCTCATTGTGGTGGCTTCTCTTGTTGCGGAGCACGGGCTCTAGGTGTGCGGGCTTTAGTAGTTGTGGCTTGCAGGCTCTAGAGTGCAGGCTCAGTAGTTGTGGCGCATGGGCTTAGTTGCTCTGTGGCATGTGGGATCTTCCCGGACCAGGGCTTGAACCCATGTCCCCTGCATTGGCAGGCAGATTCTTAACCACTGTGCCACCAGGGAAGTCCAAGGACCACTTTTATTGCTAGTAGTGTGGACCTAGATTCTGGGACCTAATAGTGACAGGAGTTTTGGTCCCAGAATCAGAGGATGAAACAACTATCTTGTGGTAGGAAAGAGTAATTTCAACTTGGAAGTGGTTGTATCTGGGGATCAGTTAGGGGAGAAACACTGTAGTGGAATTAAGAGACTAGGCAGGTACAGCCCAGGGGTGAAACAAGTGTATAGAAAGAATTAGATATTTGTTAAGCCAGACCAAACAGTTTTGTGGTACTCTACCATCTATAGGTAACTGGTGTCTCAAAATCCTTAGCACTGAAGCCAAGTAGAATTTGTGCTCTGAGAGACTGTACTGTGTGTTAATTATCCATTGTGGAGGGTGTGCAGTATCGTAGTAAGGTGCCAGGTTCTCTGCCCCACCAACAACCTTACCACTAGCAAGTCCTGTTTTTAGTCCCAGAATCTGAGTTCCACTTCAGATTTCAACTTTGCTGCTAGCCCTGCCTGAATAATTAATGCCCCAAATCAAATAACTAGTCTGCCATCTTTGCGGCATTAAACCTGTTTGCACTATAGTTCAGTAACTGAATCTGGGTTTTGTTTCCTTAAATCCAGGTCTCTCTCTGGCATCCCAGTGCACTGCCCCTTTTAAACTTAGCACTGCCAAAGACTTGCATCTGGACTTTGAGTCTCATTCTGCTCACTGGGCCCTGCTAGCTGTTGCCAGATTCCAACACAGACTACTTCCTGCCACTGCCAAATCCCAGGACCTCAGAGACTCACCTTTGGGTCTCTGTGGGTGCTGCAGGTATAGGCTTCCATTCTCTAAGAATGAGGTACCCCCTTCATCATCAGGAGCCTTTCCTACAGTCCCAAATTTCTCCCTGATCAAGGGAGTTGGTCTGACCATGCCATCTACATGTGGGAGCCAAACTGATCCTGGCCTCTGCTCAGATCAGTCCTCAGGAGGCTGTCTTCTATAATCAACCTCTGCACTCAATAGCCAGCAAGAGCTTTCTGAACGTGGTACCATGCATCTAGGCGGTGCTTCCATGCTCCCCAGCCCCATCTCTGTTTACTTAACTGGGTACTTTTCCTGTCTAGACTCTGAAGAGTTAGTTTTAGCAGTCCATGGCAAGCTGCACAGCTTGTTTCACAAGGCTCGTATAGCCATTTAACATTTATTCTCTTCATTGGTTAGTTTTATAAACGTGTATTGAGTGAGCCAGACACTGTACCAGGCACTGGGGTCAAACATGAATAAGTCATATGGTGCTCGTTCTCATAATCATAATAATTGCTCCTATTTCTTGAGCACCTGCTGTGTGCAAGACACTGCTAGGCCTCTAAGTGACAGAATTCATAGGGGATGGGAGGTGTGTTGCGAGGGGGTAGGAGGAAAAGCTGGGTAGTTTGTATTACAGACATAAGACTCCAGGGACAGCACATGGTTAGTGCTTAATAAACAGTAGCTGTGTTTACAATGTTAGGTGATAACATTACCAAAAGTGCCACACAGATCCAGAGGTGGGAGAACAAGCATCTGAGCCAGAAGGATGTGTGGAGGACACAGGAAGGTCAATCCAAGAAGGAGGAAAAGCAAGATTGCAAGCAGAAAAAGGTGACCGTTGCAGAGTAGCCAGTCTGTCTGGGGCACCAGAGTAGATAAATGGTCGCACTGTACCAGTGTACAGGAAGATAGCTCGAGTTCTAGAGACGTGTGCTAAAGAAAGATTCTAGCCATGAAACCTTTTACTGTATTCACAGGAGAAAATGACTGCATGAAGTTGTAAAAACCGGAAGGGTAAGACAAGCCTGAAAATTATCTAATTAAAGGAAGGAAGATTGCAGACTGCTTAGTCACCTGAAGAGAGAGAGTAGACCTTACAAAATGAGAGAAGATGATTACATCACTTAAGTGAACATTGATCAACGTGTTTGGCAGGACAAGTGGAAATGTTTTTCTCTTAAATAATTCAAGCCTGCAGGCTTCCAACCCAGCTTAAGATAGTATAATCATCTGTTATATATAAATGTGGATGGTGTTCCAGTGGTGAAGGAGTAGAATTTAAAGGAGGAATAAGTAAAACTTTCTGTATTCAACAGAGGGTGCTTGAATAAAGCCCTGATGGCAAATACACGAGAACCTTCAGTTGAACACATTATCTGAGGAGAAGAAATTACTATTTGCTTGTTGACGTGGATTGTAACATACGTAAACCATATGATATAATCAGAGGAGTCAGGCCTGATGATTTAAAGACATTTCTGTTTCTAATGTTCTGTGTTCCTATAAGGTAGACTTAATTCAATATCTATGACAAGTTTTCATGGCTGGTTGTTCATATTTTCCTAAATTAGTAGATACAGAAAGTGGTTGGGAAAAAAATTAAAGGAGTATTAAAATCATGGCCATATGAGATAAGATTATATAGTAATGATACTGTTTAATAATGCTCCCATACATTGAGTTATTTTATCAAAAGCAATGTGATACAGTGGTAAAATCATAAGTTTTAAATTTTCCAACTCTGCTATGTATTTTATAACCCTGAGCAAGTTGCTTAACTTTTCTGGACCTTCTTTTACTCTTCTTTAACATAAGATGATAATACTTGCTTCTGTGGCTTCTTCAAGGATTAAATGAAAAGTGGGTCTGTGAAATAATTAGCAGTATGATGCCCCACTCTTGGTAGGGGCATCCCTTCCCTGCAGTGATGTAGCTGGTTCTCAGAATATTTGGAAAGCCTCTCTGGAAGTTGCCTACAGTCTGTGGCACAGCTTCTGGAACAGCTTTACTGCTGCTAAGCGTTTGTTTTTGTTTTTGTTTTTTTGAGGGTAGATTTTATTTTTGAAAAAACAAGAGCTAAATTATTGAGTGATGAGGTTGGAGGTGTTAACAGAGTGTGATGGTAAAGTTTGGATTGTAGATTGACCCTGAAAGCAGCTCCAACAGAGAAGTTCCAGAGAAGTGTTGAGCAAAAACAGCATTTTTGGAATCAGTTTTGGACAGATAAGTTCTTGTGTGTTTAAACTTCAGCTTTGTTATGTTATAATCACACTTCATTTCTGTGGAAAGGATGAGGCAAGACAGAATTGTTAATAGAGACTAGCAGAATGTGAGGAGAAAATAAAACCACAGGAAATACGTAGAGGCCAACCTAATGGCACAGAGTTCATTAAAATGTTTTAAAATTCTTTCGTTATGTACAACTCAAGCCTGGGTGCTAACAATGTAAAAAATCTAATTTCTAAATCTGACTATATTAAGGCCTATTACATTCTCCCAGAGCTGAATGGTCCTACTTTGTCTTCAACTCAGTATACCTTCAAATGAATTTATCTTTCTCTTACTAATGTCCTTCTCTCAGTTTCCCAGACTTAAAAATGTGTCTGATTCTCTTTTTCTTACATTAAACCTTTTCTGCTTTAGAATGGTTTGCATTCTGCCTCTTTTCCAGTCTTACTGCATCCACCATCATCACCTCACTTGCTGGATCTTGCCTGAATCACTGTATTAGCTAGGAAGCTAATTTCTCCAATTTCAGTGTTTTTGTCTCCTGTAGAGCCTTTTACTTTTAACCTAATACTTTTAGATTAATTTTCCTAAAATAACTCTCCCATCTTGTGTATATATTTGTTACATTACCTAACACATTGATGTATAAGTAATTGTTAATGAGGTAATCATTTGTGCCCCTGTCTCTGTTTGGACTTGAGATCTTTGAAAGCAGGAGTTATTTTCTTTATCTTTGCCTGTAGCGCTTAGGGGCTTGCACACAGCTGTGTGGCCCCAAGCAAATTATTTATGGCTCTGTGTCTCATTTTCTTCATCTGCAAAATGGGGATAATAGTGTCTGTCAAAGGATTGCTGCATTAAAAGAGTGTGTTTGCGTGTATATCAAAAGTAGCTTTTGTATTATTATAGTTTTTGTATATGACTGTTTTTTATTGTTAGAGCACTCAAAAAAGTTACTGCTTTCTTACTCTGGGCAAACTCCTTTTTCCTTGACCTTTGAGGGCCTCTTTTTTTTTCTTAATTTTATTTATTTTTGGCCGCGTTGGGTTTTTGTTGCTGTGCACGGGCTTTCTCTATTTGCGTTGAGCGGGGACTACTCTTCATTGCGGTGTGCAGGCTTCTTTCTCATTGCGGTGGCTTCTCTTGTTGTAGAGCACAGGCTCCAGGGCGTGGGCTTCAGTAGTTGTGGCACACGGGCTCAGTAGTTGTGGGGCACAGGCTTAGTTGCTCTGCGGCACGTGGGATCTTCCCGGACCAGGGTTTGAACACATGTCCCCTGCATTGGCAGGCGGATTCTTAACCACTGTGCCACGAGGGAAGTCCCAAGGGCCTCTGTTTTCTGACCCACCTATTCTCTCCAGGTTAGTCTCATTGGTCCCCAGCATAATTTCCCACTCCCATTAGGCCCATCCTTTCAGATCCTCGGGAAGCCTCTTCTCTGTGAGGTCTTCACCAGAAGTTCCACCTTATACTGACCTGTCTCTCTTCTGAGCTCCTCTGGTATTTAGAGTTTGTATCTCAGTTTAGGTACTTAATAGTTTCTTGTGTTTGTTTTGTCTCTCTAAAAAGAGTATAAGCTCCTAGAGGACAGGGACCACATCATATTTCTTTCATATTCTCTACATGCCATGATTCTGGGTTTATATTCATATAATAAGCTTTCTTGATGCATATTTAATGTACTCTACTAGGCAATGGGATACAGTAATTAATAAGAGGTGCCTTCATTCTAATGGGGAGCTAGAGATATAAATATTCAGGATTTCACCTGGTCACGGCTATGGAAGGTTTTAGAGAAGATGATTAATATGCTCAGATCTATTAATTAGATAAATCACGGATCTGTGCAGAGGGTGAGCAGGGTGAGTAACTGGAAGTAACTGCAGTATAAGCTGAGACATGACAAAGTCCTGATCTAAGTAAGGCACTGGAAGTGGAGAGGGTGAATTCAGGAGATACTGTGGAAATAAAAATCAAAGAGATTTGTGACCACTCAAACACAGAGTATGGCGTATGGAAGATAGGGATGTTCAAGATGAGTCAGGCTTCTTTCTTGAGCATTGGCTTAGTGGTGAAGCCATTTAGGAAACAGGAGCCGTAAGTGAAAAAGCAAATTTGGAGATTAAGGTGCTCATGAAACCTCCAAAGAGAGATCCCTGTGAACAGTTGGGAACTCAGGTCTGGGGCCTAAGGATTGGAATTTGAACTAGAGAGAGCAGGAGTTGGAAATCTAAGCAAATAGTGATTGTTGAATCCATGGGAAGAGATCACCCAGAGACAGGATGCAGAAAGATGAGAGGTAGAAAATGGTGAGACAGAAAGTTCAGAGGACTTGGAGGAGATGCAGAAATGAGCAGGTCACCCGAGGTCAGAGTGCTGGGCAGCAGTTAATGCTGCAGTGGCGTCAGTTCACAAGTGTGTATTGAATTCAGAGTTTGGGAAAGTATTGAAATGGGCTGAGCTGGTCCCTAGTAGGGTTCAGTATATAGTGGCCAAAATGAATTGAATAGGGGGAAGGAAGGGCCGACAGTGAGGATAAACTGTGAATATGGTTGGAATGACAGGAAGGAGAAAGAACAGTTCTTTGTTTGAGGATGAGTTAGGGCTTTTTGAAAAACGAAGGTCTTTGAACATTTTTTTTGTGAAAAGGGAAGGAACCGGAGGAGAGGAAGAAGGCAGTGTCAGTTGTGTGCTAGGTGGTCTGTTAACCCCTTTACATATTCTCTCGTTCCATTCTCATAATCACCTTGAAGTGGGGTCTCCTATCTACTTGACATATGGGATCAGCTCAGTCAACAAACTTGACCAGAGAGATGAAGATTTGTTTGACTACAAAGACCAAACTCTTTCTACCACATGTTGCTCTTTCTAGGCTCTTACCCACCTGTTTATGATCTGTTGGTCCGGATAAAGAAGGGAGTGGGAAAGAATGGGGCCATGGTCATCGTGTTGAGACTGCCTGGGGTGCAGTGTGGACACCCTCTCCATGACAGGAGGCAGGATGTGAGGAAGAACCTGTGCAGAGCGGGAACTGAAGATGGACACACGGGAGCTGAGGGGACATAACGAGCCTTAGTGGTCATCTCTTAAGAGGGAGGGGCAGGGAAGGATAGTGAGGAGATCAAAAGCACTTACTGGATGATTGACAGTTAGAAATCATAGCTGAATAGCAGTGTTTAAAATGCTTTGGTAAAAGAAGGGAAACTTGGTTAAAAGATTTCAAAGATTTAAAAAAAATCCTGTCTGGGCTTCCCTGGTGGCGCCTGCCGATGAGGGGGGCGCGGGTTCGTGTCCTGGTCCGGGAGGATCCCATGTGCCGTGGGGCGGCTGGGCCCATGAGCCGTGGCCGCTGGGCCTGCGCGTCTGGAGCCAGTGCTCCACGACGGGAGGGGCCGCAGCGGTGAGAGGACCGCTTACTGCAAAAAAAAAAAAAAAAAAATCCTGTCTGAAACTGCTTTCACTTTCTTGGGATTTAAAAAAAAGGAGAAGGCAAAAAGGAGCCAAGTTAAAGAAAAAAAAAAAGTCCCTAAAAAAGGGTAGGAAGAATTGAGGGATCAATAATTTATAGAAAAAGTCTGTGAAAGTATTTTTATGCTTATATATAGTTCCAATCCCTAAAAAATAAGGAATAAGATAGCAAAGAACTCCACATCCTTAAGGTGAATCAGAGAACCCGAGGCCTTCTGTACAGCCGAGAGAGCATTGAACCCTGGAGTAGAGAGACCAGCCTTGAATCCTGGCTCTGTCACTAGGCAATTCCCATCCTTCTCACTAGGTCTGTTTTCTCAGCTGCAGAATTTGGGAGTTGTTCTGTGATATCTAAAGTGCTTTTGAGTTCGGAATATCTGTACTGGTGTTGGATACAGTATGACATAGTGGTTAGGAACACAGACTCTGGAGTCAGAGTTTAAGGTACAGTATTGTAATTGTAGATTGTAGATGCTGTTATTCTGATACCCTTTTTGCCGCCACTGAGAGCACACTACTCTGCACCTACATCTTGCAAGGAACAGAAGGTAAATGGAATTAACCAGTTGGAGTTTGCCAGGTTCCCCTTTGGGAAAGGAATGAAAGGAATCTTCAAGGATTTGAGTAGTCAGGACCTCTGGGTTATGATTCAGCTGCAGTCAACTGTCAAATTTTCCCACAGCTCAGTGGAAAGTCACTGAAGGCTCCGTGAAAGCAGTGCCACCCCTCCTTCAGTGTTTCTCTTCTAGGACGCACCGCCAACCCTGGAAGTCTTGAGTCTGTTGGTATCCCAGCAGGGAGAGGATCTAAGCAGGTCTGGTAGACTCACCATCCAAAGTACTCATGTCTGCCATTGCTTCTGCTTTATCAACAATGCTGAAAGACTCAAGCCTGTGAGAGTTTGTTATCAACCCAACTGTGGGGCATCAAAGAAGAAAAGTTTGGGGTCCAGATTATTTTCCTAGGCAGGAACAGTGATGTAGTAACTGTCAGGTTATTTTGGAATTCAAAATCTCATGTCTCCATCATCCATGCTATTCCCTGCCTCTCTCTGTGGGTAAAGTTAAGATTATGGATGCTACCTCATAAGATAACATACGTTAGTGATAGTCACAAAGATTTTCACGTTTTCTCAAATTACCCCAACAGAAGCTTCCTCTCTATGTAACTGGCCATAGTTCCACAAAAGTGGAAGCATCTACACATCTGCTTATAGTTCTGACATCTTTTGAAATCTTCTCAGATCACTTTCCCAAATTTGAGTTCAGTGTTCCTTTTAGGAATTGAATGTTTCTCAAGCTTCGTGCTTTTACCCGTGCAGAGGAAACTTTAGTTAGCCCTAGCATGATGTTCATCATGATATTCAAGTAACAGTTGGTGATCTGGGCCAAAGCTCCTTTTATTTCTTACGGTTCTCTTTTCAAGAGCAGACAGGGTAGGTCCAAATCTAGCCTGGAATTTCCTTTGCATTGAGGTCTACTCAGTATAAGAATAGAATTCGAAACCTAGGTCTCTTGTCGAAGTGTGAACTCCCTTTATGGCTAACCTCAAACTTGACACTGGGTGCCATTCATCAACATTGTTATGACATTGTTTATCAGAACATACTTTTTGATAGCATTTTAGTGGTTCTGGCACCTCCAACCTGAAAATTTCTGCCTTTGGCCTCACTACTTCTCTGTATACTTCTTTGTCTTTAGGTAGATCATTGGGGTCCCTGCCCTTTGCAGAATAATCTACTCCATGGTGCTTGAAATGCCATATAATTTACAACATTTTTTAGGTAAAGAAATTGAGGCCCAGAAAAGGTAATTGATTTGCCCAGGTTCATATAAGCACTCATCAACAGAGGTCAAGCCCAGAATGCTGACTTCTCTAAATCCTGCTCCATACTGACTGTGTTAAACAAGCAGGCATCTTCTTTTAAAGGAGAGGTTAGGATGAGTGGAGGGGATAAGACCCTCCATGAAGAAAGGACAGGGCTGAAGGAGGTTAGAACCCAGGCAGGGGTAGGGCGCTGTGTAGGCAGAAGGCCCAGGTAAGCTGTGGGTGCCTGGCTGTAGGGGGAGCAGAGGTGCCACTGGTTGAGAAAAGGGCACAGAGAGTTAGGAGACCACCACCACACACTTGGCCTGCTTGAAAAATCTCACCCAGCCAAACAGATACAACAGCCTGTCCGGTTCTTATTATTTCTACAGCTGTGATTTAGCTGCTGCTTATCTTTCCTCTAGGAGATTCCTTGGAATGAAACCAATGGGAGATTAGGGTTTGGGAGAGTCTCATCAGAGCAGATGGGCCAGCAGCAGCCAGAAAGCTTGTTGCCTTTGGCTGAGAGCACCATCCTGGATCTGAACGTCTTGTGAGTAAACCCCAGCAGGCCCAGCCTTAGGCCCGAGTGAAATTGTACTGCTTCTCCTTGAAGAAGGACCTTGTGTACTCCCACATCTTCCCTCCCCTCTTGCTGATGTTGAAAATCACGTTCTCAGAGAACTCTTCAACCTAAAATCATGGTGCCGTTAGCAGCCCCCGGGCGGATGGCTTCTTAGTGCTTTAGGTCCCTGGGTATATTTGGAAGTAATACTGCAGGGAAGGTCAGGAGACCTGGGTTCTGATTCTTACCCAGCCACTAATTTTCCTTGGGACCTTAGGCATATTGTTCCTCCCTAGGGCACAGTTTCCTCACCTGTAAGGTTGTTTATAATAATATTAGCTCAATTTATGAAATGCTCACTATTATCTACCAGACATAACCTCATTGAATTCTTTCAATAGTCCTATGAGATAGGTACTGTTATTGTCCCATTTTACAGATAAGGAAACTGAGGCTTGGAATTCTCATACCCTGCCATCCTATTTCAATTGCCAGTCCCCACCCCTGACCAACACTCCTTTCTCTGCTTTATTTTAGCCATAGCATTTATTACCACCTGAAATATTACATATTTTACTTTTTTATTTGCCCTCTCCCCCTACAAGACTGTAAGCTCCATTAGGGAATGGATTTTGTCTTGTCGTCGTTGTTGTTGTCATCTATTTGCTGTGTTCCCAGGGCCTAGAATAGTGCCTGGCACACAACAGGCATTCCAATATTGGTTGAATGAAAAAAATGAATGAATGAATTCTTGATAGGAGTATATATTGGTAGACGCTAGAGAAATCGATTTAGAAATGTTAATATTTAACATGCATTAACCTTTTGAACCTATAATACCAGAACTAGGAATTTATTCTGTTGATGATATATTCATGCCTGTGTTTAAAGCCATAAGTGCAAGGATGTTTCCTGCAATACTGTTTGCCATAGAAAAAGGCTAGAAACAATCAAACCGTTCGTCAATGAGGGAACTCATTAAGTAAATTGTGATAGCTCCCTATAGTGGAATTCTGTGCAGAAGCAGAAAAGAATGAAGTAAATTTGCGTGTGCTGATATGCAACAACCTGAAATATGTTAGTAAGTGAAATTAAGCAGAATCCACAGCAGAACATCACTTCATCCATTTGCGTTAAAAGAAAAAGATATGATAGATTTCAAAATATACTTATGTCTGGACTGTTTCTAGAAGGAGAAACAAGAAATAGTTGCCTCTGGGGAGGGGACCAGATTCTGGCTTGGATTGGAGTATTTTCTCCAGTCTCTCACTCTTGTAGTATACTCTTTTTTTTTTTTTTTAGCAGTTTTATTGAAATACAATTCACCCATTTAAAGTGTATAATTCAGTGAGTTTTGTAATATTACATTATTAATTTTTAAAATTGTGGTAAATATATATAACAAAATTTGCCATTTTAACCATTTTAAGGTATACAATTCAGTGGTATTAACTACATTCACAGTACTGTGCAATCGTCACCACTGTCTATTTCCACAGCTTTTTTAGTCCTCAAATAGGAACTCTGTAACCTTTATAGCATAGTCTTTTTTTTTTTTTTTGCTGCGTTGGGTCTCTGTTGCTGCGTGCAGGCTTTCTAGTTTCAGCAGGCGGGGGCTATTCCTTGTTGTGGTGCGTGGGCTTCTCATTGCAGTGGCTTTGGCTTCACTTGTTGCAGAGCACAGGCTCTAGGTGCGTGGGCTTCAGTGGTTGCAGCGTGCGGGCTCAGTAGTTGTGGCTCGCAGGCCCTAGAGTGCGTGGGCTTCAGTAGTTGTGGCACGTGGGCTCAATAGTTGTGGCATGCAGGCTCTAGGGTGCACGGGCTTCAGTAGTTGTGGTGTGCAGGCTCAGTAGTTGTGGCTTGCAGGCTCTAGAGCACAGGCTCAGTAGTTGTGGCACACGGGCTTAGTTGCTCTGCGGCCTGTGGGATCTTCCTGGACCAGGGATTGAACCTGTGTCCCTTGTGTTGCCAGGCGGATTCTTAACCACTGCGCCACCTAGGGAAGTCCCTGTTATATACACTTCTTTATTTTTCAGACTTCACATATAAGTGATAAAAAAGAGTATTTATCTTTTTCTGAGTTATTTCACCAAGCATAATGCTTTCTAGGTTCGTATACATTGTTGCAAATGGCAGAATTTCATTCTTTTTATGGCTGAATAGTATTCCATTTTATATACACACACACACACACACACACACACACACGCATATCTTCTTTATCCATTCATCTGTTGATGGACACTTATGTTGTTTCCATATCTTGGCTGTTGTAAATAATGCTGCTATGAACATTGGGGTGCATGTATCTTTTCAATGAGTGTTTTCATTCTCTTCATATATATATATATATATATATATATATATACACACACACACACCCAGGAGTGGAATTGCTGGATCATATGGTACTTCTATTTTTAGCTTTTTGAGGAACCTCCATACTGTTTTTCATAGTGGCTACACCAAACTACATTCCCAAAAAAAGTGCATAAGGGCTCGCTTTTCTCTATGTCCTTGCCAACATTTGTTATTTGTGGTCTTTTTGGTGATAGCTGTTCTGACAGATATGAGGTGATATTTCATTATGGCTTTGATTTGCATTTCTCTGATGATTAGCGATGTTGAGCATCTTTTCATGTGCCTGTTGACCTCTATATGTCCTTTTTGGAACAATGTCTTTTTAGGTCTTCTGCCCATTTCTTTTTTTCTTTTTTTTAAAATTTATTTGTTTTATTTATTTATTTTTGGCTGCGTTGGGTTTTTGTTGCTGTGCATGGGATTTCTCTAGTTGCGGTGAGTGGGGGCTACTCTTTGTTGTGGTGCACGAGCTTCTGTTGCAGTGGCTTCTCTTGTTGCAGAGCACAGGCTCTAGGCGCCCGGGCTTTAGGAGTTGTGGCTCCTGGGCTCTGGAACACAGGCTCAGTAGTTGTGGTGCATGGGCTTAGTTGTTCTACAGCATGTGGGATCTTCCTGGAGCAGGGCTCAAACCCGTGTCCCCTGCATTGGCAGGCAGATTCTTCCCCACCAGGGAAGCCCCTTCTGCCCATTTCTTAATCAAGTTGTTTGTTTTTTGGGTATTGAATTGTATGAAGTGTTTATGTGTTTTGGATAATAACCCCAATTGGTCATATAATTTGCAAATATTTTCTCCCATTTAGTAAGTTGTCTTTTCATTTTGTCAGTGGTTTCCTTTGCTGTGCAAAAGCTCTTAAGTTTAATTAGGTGTCATTTATTTTCAATTTTATTTCTTTTGCCTTAGGAGACAGGTCCAAAGAAATATTGCCATGATTTATGTCAAAGTTATGTCTGCCTATGTTCTCTTTTAGGACTTTTATGGTTTCAGGTCTTATATTTAGGTTTTTAATCCATTTTGAGTTTATTTTTGTATGTGATGTGAGGAAATGTTCTAACCTCATTCTTTTACATGTAGCTGTCCAGTTTTCCCAGCACCACTTATTGAAGAGACTGTCTTTTTCCCTATTATATATTTTTGCCTCCTCTGCTGTAGATTAATTGACCATAATTGTGTGGGTTTATTTCTGGGCTCTCTATTCTGTTCTCTTGATCCATGTGTATGTTTTTGTGCCATTACCATGCTGTTTTGATTACTGTAGCTTTGTAATATAGTCCGAAGTCAGGGCGTGTTACATCCAGCTTTGTTCTTTTTTCTCTCACTAGTAGTAAAATTGAATTTGTAATAAAAAAAAAACCTCCCAGCAAACAAAAGTGCAGGACTGTACAGCTTTACAGGGGAATTCTACCAAACATATAAAGAAGAGTTAATACCTATCCTTCTCAAATTATTCCGAAAAATTGGAGAGGATGGAATACTGCCAAATTCATTCTACAAGGTCACCATTATTCTGATACCAAAACCCGAAAAAGACAACACAAAAAAGGAAAATTATAGGCCAAACTCTCTGATGAACATAAATGCAAAAATCCTCAACAAAATATCAGCAAACTGAATTCAGTAAATTACAGAAAGGATCACACACCATAATCAGGTGGCATTTATCCCAGGGACCTAAGGATGGTTTCAACGTATGCAAATCAATTAGTGTGATACAGCACATTAACAAAAGGAAAGATAAAAATCACCTGATCATCTCAGTAGATGCAGAAAAACCATTTGATAAAATTCAACATCCATTCATGATAAAAACTCTCATCAGAGTTGGTATAGAGGGAACATATCTCAACATAATAAAGGCCATTTATGACAAACCTACAGCTAACATCATACTCAACAGTGAAAAGCTGAAAGTGTTTCCTCTAAAATCAGGAATAAGACAAGGATGCCCACTCTTGCCACTTCTACTTAACATTGTCCTGGATATCCTAGCCAGAGTAATCAGACAAGAAAAAGAAATAAGGGGCATCCAAATTGGAAGGGAAGAAGTAAAACTATCACTATTTGCAGATGACATGATACTATATATAGAAAATCTTAGTCTCCACCAGAAAACTATTAGAAGTAATATAAATGAATTCAATAAAGTTGCAGGATACAAGATTAATATACAGAAATCTGTTGCTTTTCTATACATTAATAATGAACTATCAGAAAGAGAAAGCAAGAAAATAATTCTGTTTAAAATTACATCAAAAGAATAAAATACCTAGGAATAAACTTAACCAAGGAGATGAAAGATCTATACTCAGAAAACTGTAAAACATTGATGAAGGAATTTGAAAATGATACAAAGAAATGGAAAGATATCCCATGTTCTTGGATTGGAAGAATTATTATAGTTTAAATGTCTGTACTCATTAAAGCTATAGATTTAATGCAGTCCCTATCAGAATATTCGTGACATTTTTCATAAAACCAGAACAAATAATCCTGAAATTTATATGGAACTACAAAAGACCCCAAATTGCCAAAGCAATCTTGAGAAAAAAGAATGTAATATTTGATTGTTTAAAATCATGTGCATGGGCTTCCCTGGTTGCGCAGTGGTTAAAAATCTGCCTGCCAATGCAGGGGACATGGGTTCGAGCCCTGGTCCGGGAAGATCCCACATGCTGCAGAGCAACTAAGCCCGTGCACCACAACTACTGAGCCTGCGCTCTAGAGCCCGCAAGCCACAACTATTGAGCCCTTGTGCCACAACTACTGAAGCTTGTGTGCCTAGAGCCCGTGCTCCACAACAAGAGAAGCCACGACAATAAGACTGCGCACCACAACAAAGAGTAGCTCCCGCTCACTACAACTAGAGAAAGCCTGTGTGCAGCAACAAAGACCCAACATAGCCAAAAATAAATAAATAAAATAAATAAATTTATTTTAAAAAAAGTGCATGTATCACCTTTTAATTCTAAAAACTAATGTGAAAAAAGAAGTAAATCATGTTTAGAAAACTTAGTAACTTGTCTAAGATCCCACAGCTCCTACTCCATGGCAGCAACTACCAGTTTTATTATAAAATAATAAAAATACTTACAAAGAATCAAATTTTAGCCATCTTTCTGGGTACTCTAAGGGATGTTGGATATCATCCAACCCCTTCATTTTACAAATGAGATAACAGACTCACAGAGGTGAGGTGGCCACCCCAAGTCAGGCAGCTCATCTGTAGCAGTCCTCCCAATCCAAGGGACAGTATTCAGAGTAGGTCACAGAAGAGGTCTCTTGCTCCTTGACAAAAAGTGGGACTTGAATCCCTCCTGCCCCAAAGGGAATTAAGGAATCTCCCACTTGAGATCTCTCTTGTATGTCCCATGTACCTTTTCTGTCTAGTAGTAGGGAATGGGGCCATTGCACTCTGATAATAGTGTTTCTGTGTATCTAAAATTATGCAGCAAACCTTCAGGGCCTACCTCAATTTCTACTTCTAAGAAAATGTCTCTGATTGCCCTAGCACATCCAAATCCCCACTTGATTCTTAATTCTTATAAACATTATTATTTAAAGCATATAATTAGCAGTCAGAATGGTGTGAGACATTTTGTAGCTGTGTCAGTTTATGATTTTATTCTGCCCACTAGTGTAAGCTCCAGGAAGCCAGGAATTGGTGGTTGATTCCCTGTCATATGTACCCAGTAGATGAGTGATGGTTGATTGGGTTAACTGAGCTGTGCTGTTATGGAAAAAAAAAAAAAGCTATGGTATGAGATGTGAGTTCATCAAAGGGTTTCTCTTTGCCGCCCAGCAGAGACGCCTGTTGGATCACAGAACATTGGAATTGATGGAGGTTGCAAGTGTCCCTCAGTCACCAAAACCAAGTATGATCCTTCCTTTATCGTACTTACCTTGGCATTAATGACACCCTCATTTACATGACTAATTACAGTTCATCTTTTCCTCTTTTCCACTGCCACCAATAGACTTGAAATTCCATGAGAACATGGACCATGTCTGTCTAGATTCACCATCATCATATCTCTAGCACCAAGCCTGGTAACGTAGTAGGTGCTCAAAAAGTATTTGTTGAAGGAATGGATGAATGAATATATCACCTTGTTTTATAGATGAAGAAGCAGAGGCCCAAAGAGATTGGGCTTCTTAGTGACAAGACTAGGACAAGAAGTCAGGTCTCCTGCGTCCCTAGTGGGTTAGCATCCTTTCTATTGGGTCAGCCAAAAAGTTCGTTTGAGTTTTTCTGTAACATCTGATGGGAAAACCCAAATGAACTTTTTGGCTGACCTAATATTTTCCTTTGCATTCTGTCAGTATTGGAGTCTAGTCCAACCCTTTTGTTTCCAAATGGGAAACTGAGGCCCAGAGAGGGGAAGGACTCACCCAAGGTCACAGAAGAAGGCACCGGCAGAGCCAGGCCTAGAACTCAGTTCTCCTGACTCCTAAGCTAGTGCTCTTTCTTTGTAAAGGCGTAGAAAAAACAAAGCTGGATCGGGCTTATTGCCAAGCCCCTGTAGGAGGTCACATAGCCGAGCAGCTCTCAGAGTTCCTTGTCTATTCTTAGCCTGAACTTTTAGTGACTCTGGTCTTCAGCAGCCTTTTCCCCCTTTTTCCTTTGCATTTGGTTTTTTGTGTATATGTGGTATGTGTTTTAAATAAATGTGCTACGTGTAGGAAATGGGCTTCAGCACCGTCCTGCTACAGAGGCCCTGAAAAGAATAAACGTGAGAGAGGGGACCTGAGAAAACAATTAGCTTCCCTCCTCTGAAGTGACCCCAGTGCCCCAGAGCCACCCTCTCTGTTGCCTCTCACAACTGCCAACATAAGGCTAAGCTCCTCACACAATAAGAAGGAAATTGCCAGAAAGAATTTACAAGGAGGACTGACTGTTAGTATTAGCCACTGATGCCTCACATGGGTGAAGTCCAGAAATTAGCTCTTCCCAAGCTATAGTCCCTTTTCTAACTTCCACGTGTTTCCCACCTCCAAATCATTTATCTGTCAGCCACCAAATATGAACTAAAAGCCCATTTCTGCACAAAATTCTAGCCTCTCAAAACCTCTTTCTCTACTTTGCCAAATACTTGCTCTGAACAGGGACACACAAGAAATTTAAGCAGCTAGTGATCTTGGGTTACTTGGAATGGACCAGAGACACAGAGGATAGAAGGTAAGTAATGTTGCAAAAGTATAAAATGACCAGTGATAGCAGCTCTACAAGTTCACAGGAGGTAGAAGTTGCTTTGGACTAGGCTAGGTGAAAGAAACCTCGGCGGGTAGTTTGAACCAGGTTTTGTGTGTTAGTTGTCTGTTGCTGTGTAACAAATTACCTCAAAACTTAGTGGCTTAGAGCAAAAACATATATTATCTAACAGTTTCTGTGGGTTAAGGATTGGGTCCAGCTTAGCAGGGTGACTTTGGCTCAAGGTCTTTTGTGAGGTTGTGGTCCAGCTCCCAGCCTAAAGTCTCAACAGGACATAGAGGGGAACCCAGTTTCAAGCTCACTGAATTGGTCGTTGGCAGGCCTCAGTCCCTTGTGACACAGCCTCTCCACACGCTTCTTCAAGCCTTGGTGCTGGCTTCTCCCAGGGTGAGAGATTTAAGAGAGAGCAAGAGTGACCAAGATAGACACCGCACCCCTTTTGTAACCTAATCTCAGAAGTGATATCCTATCACTTTTGCTCACTCAGTGGAAGCAAGTCACTATGTTCAGCCCACATACAAGGGTGTGAATACCAAGAGGCAGAAGTCATTGGGAGCCATCTTAGAGGCTGCCTACCACTCCTTGCTGGATGGATAGGATTTAAATAAGGTATAGAAAGCATTCCAGGTAGGGAATAAGCGTGAAAGCACAGAGGTTAGAAAGGTTTGACTGGGGTGATTTGGTTGGAGCAAGGCATTTCAGTAGGAGTGTAGGCGGTACCTGGAGAGGTTGTCTGGGCCCAAATTAAACTGGGTTTTCAAATGCCAGGCCACAGAGTTTTATTTCTATCCTCTGGCTCTTGTCTCTATTCTCCCACTCAACTGTAAGCTCTGTAAGTACAGGGACTATGTCTATTTTATTCTTTTTTTTTTTTTTTTTTTGCGGTACGCGGGCCTCTCACTGTTGTGGCCTCTCCCATAGCGGAGCACAGGCTCCAGACACGCAGGCTCAGCGGCCATGGCTCACAGGCCCAGCCGCTCTGCAGCATGTGGGATCCTCCCGGACCTGGGCACGAACCTGTGTCCCCTGCATCAGCAGGCGGACTCTCAACCACTGCGCCCCAGGGAAGCCCCTATTTTATTCTTAGTATATCTCTGAGATTTACAGTAGAAGTTGGCATGTAGTAGGTGATCAATAACATTTGTTGAATGAATAAACCTATGAAGTCAGTGTTTAAGGAGAATACAGAGTGCCAGATTTGTCATTTTCATTCTGACAGGATTCAACATAATTACTTGTGGAGCTCCCAATCAAGATTCAAACATTGTCCCTTATTTCTAAGGTACCACTATTCAAATTGCATAGCACACAGCGAAGAGGAAAGTTGAGCTTTAATCGTGTGCTACATCCTTCCCTTGGACTAAAAGCTCTTTAAACAGCTTATTCTCTTGAGTCTCAGAATCTTGGTACATAGGCAGAAGAAGACAAACTTGGTATCTAAGAGCAGACAAAGATGGTTTCACTCACTCAGCAGTTCAGGGACATAACCCACAAGTAGACTGGGCAAGCTCCTAACACCTGGTCCTGACCACTTGCCATGCTGCCTCCTCCCTTTGCTGGCTTGCTGGAATGCCTCTGGGAACCACTTTTGTGTATTACCCTTCAGTGTGAAGGGAGAATCTGTTCTGGGGAAAGGAGTAAAGGCAGCAAAACTTAGGTGGAGTGTTAGTTTGCTCAGGCTGCCATAATAAAATGCCACAGCCTGAGGGGCTTAAACAATAGAAACTCATTTCTCATAGTTCTGGAGGCTGGAAGTCCAAGATCAAAGTGTCGGCAAGTTTGGTTTCTCCTGAGGCCTCTCTCTGTGCCTTACAGGTGGTTGTCCTCCCGCTGTGTCCTCACATGGCCGTTTCTCTGTGTGCTTACATCCCTGGTGTCTTTTCCTCATCTTACAAGGACAACAGTCCTGTTGGATTAGTACCCCACCCTTATGACCTCATTCAACCTTAATAACCTCTTTAAAGGCCCTATCTCCAAATACAATCTCATTGGGGGTTAGGGCTTCCTCATATGAACCTGGGGGGGACACAATTCAGTCCATAACAGTGGGCAAGGTTTATTATACATGTGCCTTATATCCTGTCATCCATGTTCTTCTAAAGGAATGATAATCTCCCATTTGCAGAGATGGTGATCAATGATTCTTAAAGATTCTTCACAGCCACCATCTCACATGATGTTACAGGAGTCTCCAAGTTAGTAGAGGTGGTATTATCTCTCCTCTACAGAAGAGGAAACCCACCAGGAGGGTTCACAGGTCCCCCCAGTCACGAAGTCTAGAGACCAGTTTCCAGATCATGGGCCAGCTCTCCCTATGCCCTGCCTTGGTGTAATCTGCTCTTGACCACTCAGGACCAGCCCCTGCAGCACCGCCACCTAGAGTCTAACTGCCCACTTCTTCCTACTGCCCCCTCCATCAGAACTTACCCCCCTTCAAGGTCCTTACATTTGATTTTCAAAGCGACAATTAGCTGGCTGAAGAAAACTGTCATTAATAATCCATGTTGATTTGTTAGTGCGAGATACTCAGGAGGGATGCTAGCCAAACAGGTTAACAATCTATGATACTTTATAGCTTGTAAAATATTTTTTTCATATACCATATCTAACTTACTTTCACTCTAACAAGAATTCTCTAAAGCAGATGCTATTATTATCCATACTTTTTAGACTCAGATAAGGTAGTTGGCCCTAAATCACACAGGTGAGTAGCAGAGGTGGGACTTGAACCAGATACTGTGTGCTCTTTTTACTCTATCTTGCTTCACTGCCCAACTTTACTAGTTAGTTCAGAATAGTATTTTGTTACACTGATGTTTTCCTCTAAATATTCCAATATGTGGCTCTTTCCCTTCCCTGTCTATTCTGTCCTGATCTACCCTCTATTGAGCTCCCACAGGGTTGGGACTTGAGACTCAGCTCCATTCCTGCTTAGCTGGGGTGACCACAAACACATGTGTTCCCTTCTCACTAGGCTTTTGTTTCTTCATCTGTGATGAATTTCATTGACTGGGGTCATTTTCCAGTTTTAAGACTCTAATAAACCGATTGTCTTTACCTTCCATTTCATCATTCTATAGTTATCGAATATCTGCTATGTGTCAGGCATTGTGCTACATACTTTTTTCCATTTCTTTTTAAAATAAACTTGGATCTTTGGGTGTGTCCTGCCAACAGAAAACAACAGCAACAAAAGAGAAAACCCAAAAGAATAAAAAATAAATAAAGAAAAAAAACTTCTGCAACAAGTTCTTCCCTCTCCCCCTTCCCCCTGCCCCACCATGTGAATGTGTAGACCTGGGGACCACAGCAGGTTTACAGAATGCAGCATACAATCCACCAGAACAAGACAGACACGGACCCTGCCTCAGGGTGTGTAGGGGGCCAGTATTGCCCCTTGAAAGCATCTAGTCAAGTACTTTTACAGAAAAGAAAAGTTGAGCCATGTGTATGAGTGACTTATAAAGCAAAGAAAGGGCACAAAGCAACAAGTGGCAGAGAGGAAATCTGGGAAGCTGGGTCTTTTCATTCCTAGTTTGGGTGTTTTTCTTCCACTCATATTGTGAGTTCTCCCTTCTCAGCTTGCTAATGAGACTGTGGCCTCTCTGATGGGTGTTTTTGCCGGAGATCTGGCCCTGTGCTGCTGCTGATGGTGGTAGCTGACAACAGGACTCATGGGGTCACCATTTCAGCATCATAAAGGAGAAACTCTCCAGTTTCCACTGAAATTTAAGACACAAGAGTGTAACAAACAAAGCCTGATGCTCAGGGTATGAGACAACTCATAAACAGGGCTTCCTTCTTGTTCTTTTCATGCTGCTAGGGCCAGTCTGTTAGCTACTAGAGGATGGCACGTTTTTCTGTCCCACTCACCACATTTCTACCCCCTGCTCTTCTCCAAATTAGGACCTGAAGCAGCTGGCTGTAGATCTAGGCTCTGCTCACTCTATTCTCTAGACATTTGCTTAAAAAAGCCTTCACCACTCCTTGCATCTGGTTTCTCAAGGAGACACCCTGAGATTTAGGCCAAGTAACTTACTGAGGAGGCAGTAAGCACTGTGGGATTAACCCCCGTGTTACTTTCCAAATGGACGCACCCTCTTCCATGTGTTTTTAATAAAACCATGGTGCCTACATGTGGAACACCTGTTTGCACTGCAGGCCCTCAATAAGTGTGAATTTCACCACACTCATTTTTTAAGTTATTATATTTTATCAAAGTTATACAGGCATGTAATTTATGTTTTTTTATTTTTATTATTTTATATTTTGGCTGTGCTGTGAGGCAGTGTGGGATCTTAGTTCCCCAACCAGGGATCAAACCTGAGCCCCCTGCAGTGGAAGCGTGGAGTCCTAACCACTGGACCTCCAGGAGATTCCCTGCAGGCACATAATTTAAAAAGTCAACTTCTACAGTGCTACAAGGTTTATTAAGACAAAGAGTGGTCCTCAGCTTCCCTCCACCACCCTACCGCCACTTTTCCTTCTCTAGAGGGACCATTTTCAACTTGTTTAGCTCATTCTTTTACCTATCTATAAATAACATGTTTGTATTGCTACTTCCTGATTTTTCAGGAAGATGGGAGATGAGGATTCAGCTCCCTTTTCTCCACTCACCCCCTCTACACATGTTATACTTCCTATGCCCAATATAGTTCCCAATATAGTTATAATGTAATTTTGGGTAGATCAGTAATTAGTGCACTTGTCATTATGACAACGTAAATCCCGTTCACAGGTAAGCAATGTAGTCAACTATGATTGGTTTTCCTTCCCAACATATCTTTTTGTTTTGTTCTTCTTGTTTTTTCATGCATTTAGGTTTCTAAGATCTTAGCACTAATTAACCCTAAACCCTGCCAGTTATCCAGATCTCTCTCTATCCAGATCCAGACAGTCTCTTGGAGGCTTTCTTCTCACCTGCTCTGGGGGTACTGCTGCCATCTCGGGAACCCCTCCCCCATACTGTCATCCAGGGAATTCCGAATTCCCTTGCCTCTTTCCTGTCTTGGATCACCTGTTTCTGGATCCCATGTGTTCTCATTTTTTTGCTTCCTTCCCTCTTTTTGATGACTTATATTTTCTAGAACTTCTGAGAGTGCATGAAAGGGAAATTTTTTGAAACCTTACATGTTGATTAAGTGTAGGGCCCTAGATAAGAGTCACTTGGTAGTGTGGCTCCACTGTCTTCTAGCTTTCAGGACTGCTGTTGAGGGCATTCTTTCTTTGCATGTGGCCTGGTAGGACTTCTTAGTCCCCAGCATTAAGAAATGTCACGAGGACATACCTATTGTGCTGGCCACTTGGTGGCCCTTTCAAAGGACATGAAAGCTCATGTCCTTTGATTCTGGAGTGTTTTCTTGAATTATTTTATATCCCTCGTTGTATTTCTAAAACTCCTGTGATTCAGCTATTGGGATTAATTTCTTATCTGTTCTTTCCTAGTTTCTATCTTTGTCTTTTTATTCTACTCTCTGGGAAACTTCCTCAATCTGTCTTCTAATGCTTTTATTACATTTTTATTTCTGATGTCATATTTTTCCTTTCCAAGAGCTCCCACTGGAGACTTTGCCCTAAAAAAGAATACTTTTTAATGGAGTTTTAGATATATTGAAATTAGACACGTGTTTAATCCACTATTTTTACTCAGTATCTCTATATACATTGGCTATTAATTCCTGCCTTCTGTTTGAATCAAATCCTTTAAGCTTTTATAATGGTTTCCTATTAGTGAATATATTTGACCCTCACAGCCTAGAATGTGATATCTGGATAGAACCTTGGGATTGTCTAGTTCATCCCTATCAACTTACAGAGAGAATACCCAGTTCTCAGAGAGATGAGGTGTTTTCTTGGAAAACACTTGCTTCTGTCAGAACTTACCAGAGGCGTGTGAGATGGGTGATTTGGCAGGCACACTGTACTCACGTAGCTTTTTTTTTTTTTTACTCTTTTCCAAAAAGTGTTATTGAGGTATAACTGACATACAATAAATAAACTGCACATATATGAAGTGTGTGATTTGATAAATTTTGATCTATCTATCTATCTATCTATACTTCTGAAACCATCATCATAATCAAGATACTGATCACTTCCCAGATTTCCCCATTCCCTTTGTCATTCCTCCCTCCTGCCTCCCCCCAACCTGCCCAGGCAACCACTGATATGCTTTCTGTCACTGTAGGTTACTTTGCATTTGCTAGATATAAATGGAATCATAGAGTGTGATCTATTTTTTTTGCCTGGTGTTTTTTACATGTAGTTTTTCTGTGTGCTCTGGAGGCTGCACCTGACTGTCTAGGTCAAAAGGCTTCAGCAGCTCCACCCCCTCTACATCCTTTCTCTTCTGCACGCTTCCCATCTTCCCTCTTACAGCCCCAGGGACTGCGCTGGCAATCTTCTAGCCTTCTAATCTCCATCCGAGCCTATTGTCAGGAAAGGACCAATTTATTTCATTCACAATTTTATGTGTATGATTTGTGTGATTGTACAGAAGACAAAAACTCACATTTGGCTTGTGCCAAAGAAGTAAAGCTCTAATGATGGATTTCCAAGCATGAGCAAATAAGTTTGGAAGAGATTTTTGGACAGAGGCCTCCCCTGAACCTCTGGAAGTGCACCCTGTGTAATAGAATCCCAATGTAAGACTGACCCTGCCTGCAGACAGGCAGAGTGAATTGAAATCCCCTCTGGTCCCGTTCAGAATTTTGGTTTCCTGAAATGTCAGCCATTGAGAGGCTAAGAAAAGAACTAATGTCTTGCTGGCCTTCCTTCCTTTTGGTCTATTTCTCAGAGAAAACAATCCTGTGTAGATAAAAGGTCACTCAGGAGGGCAGGGTTCCTGTGTTTAATCCCTATGTCTCTGGTCTGGGTGAGAGGAGGGCCACCAGAAGTGGCCACGGGCAGCCAGACCGAAGTCTAAGCTGGCAGTGGCCCGAGGATCGCAGTCGGGAGGGCCTGGCAGACCAGCCTGGCTCTGGAGATGCCTTGCCTGTGTCACTTCTCTTCTTACTTGTTTTCACATTTAATCTTTAATTATTAATTAATTCACATTTAGTTCTTAACAGTACTGTGAAGGGAGGAGAATGGGAAATATTTCTACATTTTAAAAATGAGAAGAGAAGTAGCGTGACCTCAACTTCGAAGCATTTCTCAGTGCCAGCCCTGTCCGTGGGGAACCCCAGGCCACTGCCCTTGCCAGGGAACATGGTGGTGTGAAACCTATGGGCAGCAGCAGAGGAGTCAGGGCAGGGAGCCAAGTCCCCGGCCCATACACTCCCTCCACTGCACTATGTGACCATCTCCCAGGTTTACCAGTGCTCCCCACAGGCCTGTTGGAAAAAGCACAGAGCCTGGGAGGGGAGGGCAAAGGCAGTGGTTCCCAAAAGCCTGTGGGAAGGGACCCATCAGACATCTTCCTTGTGAGCAAGAGGCCCAGCTCAGCACAATGCACCTGGTAAGGGAGAGATACACAGGCAGTACCTTGGCTCAATTCAGCATTTGCTGAATACGGACTCTGCCAAGATGGGGCCAGGCATAGTTTCCAACCTCAGGGTCCTTATACGTCTTACTAAATAGTGGGAAACCTAACAGTGGTGGGTAGAAGGGGAGGAGGTGGAACCAGAAGCCCTCCCTCAGTAACCCAGGAAAGATGTAGTGAAGCCTAGACCGGGAGAAAGGGCAGAGGGAAGAGATTTTGAAGACCAACTTGGCTAACTTCAGTATTTTGTCAGGACTGGCTGGTCCTGCCTCCAGTCTGTCTGCTAGTTTCCTGTGCCAGAGAGCCGAGTGGCACAGAGGTGACAAGCCAGATGAGGTGGGGAAAAGGTGTAGAGCTTCCAGAGTCCTGCTTCTGGTATAAGGCCAGCACCCCCCACTCCACTACCATGCTTCATGGCAAAATGCTCTACATCAAATCTCTTTACAAATTGGAAATCCCATGATCTCTGTAGCAAGAGGGCAGGCATTTATGCATCCTGAGAATAATAAAAAGTTAATAGGGCTTCCCTGGTGGCGCAGTGGTTGAGAGTCCGCCTGCCAATGCAGGGGACACGGGTTCGTGCCCCGGTCCGGGAAGATCCCACATGCCACGGAGTGGCTGGGCCCGTGAGCCGTGGCCGCTGAGCCTGCGTTTCCAGAGCCTGTGCTCCACAACGGGAGAGGCCACAACAATGAGAGGCCTGCGTACCGCAAAAAAAAAAAGTTAATAATTTCTCATTTATTTCACACATTTATTGCTTCTTATCCTTTATTTAACTTGATGCTGTTAATGAGGTCATGTGACAGCCAGGCAGAGATTATTGGCATCTAACATGAGAAAACTGAGTCACAGAGAGATTGACTTAACTGAGTCACACCGTGATTGAAAGGTGAAGCTATATCTAAACACTTCATTAGCTAGAAGTTGTAGCAGCTGAGACCAGGGCTATCCAGGGATGTTGAAAGGATGGAGTGCCCCAGGCTGGGAGGTGGGATAGATTCTGCATTTACCATTCTCTGAGATTCTCTGCAGCCTTACTTGAGATGAGGAGTCAGAGGGCTAGAGTTCTGGTTCTGCTTCTGGTTCTGCTGCTCATCTGACATGTGAAGTTAGCACGACTCAGCCTCTGTTGACCTTGGTTTTCCCATCTGTAGTGTCAGGATTAAAGGACTCAGGGATTTGCTGGGCTAAAAGTGAGGGGAAGGACAATAGCCATGAGCACTGGCACATAAGGCAGAAATTCAAGGCTTAGTTTGGAAATTGCTAGATAAATTTAACTTAGAGTACAGAATAAGTGTTGATATGTCGAGTTCATTCATTTTGTCTTCTGTATGACAGTTCCCTGTAGGAACAAACCACAGTTTATGTATCCATTTCACCTCTGAGAATTGCTTCAGCTTTTTAGTATTGCACTGTAATGAATGTCCGTATGCATGGTTTTATATATATGTGTGTGTCTTTATTGGAGATTGAGGCCTAGAAGTGGAAAATGATAGGATATTCACATCTCCAGCTGTACTAGGTATTACATACTTCTGTCTTTTCACATCCCCACCAGCACTTTTTTTTTAAACTTACAGTTTTATAATAGCAAAATGAATACAAATCAGGACCAGCCAAAAGAAGAGATGTATAGGGCAAGGTCTGGGGGGTCCTAAATTCAAAGCTTCTGTGTTGTCTCCCTGTGGAGTGAGGACACACCACTCTCCTGGCACATCAGTGTTTGACAATATGCACTGAGTATGTTAACCAGGGAAGCTCACCCGAACTTTGTTGTCCAGAGTTTTGCTTTTATTGGGGTTTTATTACATAGGCATGATTGATTGAATCACTGGCCATGATGTTGAATTCAATCTCTAGTCCTCTCCCCTCCCTGAAGGTCCCTTAAAGCCCCAACCCTCTAATCACATGAATGGGCCCCATTGACACTTTCAAATTGTTGCTAATTGGCTGACCGTGAATGGCCAGAAAATATATTTTAATTTGCCTTTCCCTAATTACTAGTGAGATTGAATTTTTTTTTAATTTTTAAAACTTCAAAAAATGGAATAAAGTTGACATGTAACGTGTAAGTTTAGGGTATACAGTGTTACTTTGATACATTTATATATTGTAATATGATTGCCAATGCAAAAATATTTATCACATTACATAATTATATTTGTTAAGGCAAATTATTGTCTATATTCATCATATTGTGCATTAGAACTCTATGGCTTATTTACTACTCATTACAAGTTTGTACCCTTAAACACCATCAATCTTACCCCCCCCACACACACACACACGCACACACACCCATCCCCTGGTACCACCGTTTTACTGTTTTTTTACAGGTCAAACTTTTTTAGATTCCACGTGTAAGTGATATCATACAGTGTTTGTCTTTCTCTGTGTGACTTATCTCACTTAACTCAAGGTCCACCTGTATTGCAAATGGCAGAATATTCTCCTTTTCCATTGTGTATATGTACCACATCTTTTTTATCCATTCATCCATTGATGGGCATTTGAGTTGTTTCATATCTTGGCTATTGTGAATAAAGCTGTGATAACATGGGAGTGCAGATATCTTGTTGAAATCCTGTTTTCATTTCCTTTGGGTATATACCCCGGAGTGGGATTGCTGGGTCATATGGTAAATCTATTTTTACTTTTTTGAGGAACCTCCATATTGTTTTCCCATATTGTTTTCCATAGAGGTTGGACCAATTTACATTCCCACCAATAATGTATAAGGAGATTGAACTTATTTTCACATGTTTATTGATCATTTAGACTTCTTCATACAAATTGGTTATAACTTCACCCATTTATCTAATAGGTTTTTATTTATTATAAATTTATTTTATTTGTTTACTTTTGGCTGCTTTTGTTCTTTGTTGCTGTGCGTGGCTTTCTCTAGTTGTGGCGAGTGGGGGGCTACTCTCCATTGTGGTGCACGGGCTTCTCATTGCGGTGGCTTCTCTTGTTGCAGAGCACATGCTCTAGGTGCGCGGGCTTCAGTAGTTGTGGCACACGGGCTCAGTAGTTGTGGCTCGCGGGCTCTAGAGTGCAGGCTCAGTAGTTGTGGCACATGGGCTTAGTTGCTCCGCGGCATGTGGGATCTTCCCGGACCAGGGCTCGAACCTGTGTCCCCTGCATTGACAGGTGGATTCTTAACCACTGCGCCACCAGGGAAGCCTTCTAATAGGTTGTTTATTTTCATAGGAGTTATATATTATGGACACTAATCCTTTATTGATTATATGCACTATAGTTACTTTCTCCTAGTTTGTGGCTTTTCTTTGTACTTTTTGAATGTTCTTTTGTGTGAAAAAAAGTTTAAAAATTTTAATAAGTCGATTTAGCAGCATTTTCTCTTAAAGCTTTTGCTTTGTGTTTTAAAAAATCCATCTTTCTTCAGAGATCATAAAGATATTTTCTTATGTTTGCTTTTAGAAGAGTTAGTTTTTTTGTTTTACCACCTTTATTTTGTTTTCAATTTTATTTTTCCATGAAGAAACTCTGTTGTCTCAGAACCATTTAAGGAACACTCTGTCCTTTTTCTGTGATTTGTAATGTGACCTCTACCATATAACACATGCCCATACAAGATAAATTTGCTTCTAACCTTTATATCCCATTCACTTTGTCTATTTGCCTGTTTGCCTATTGTAATGACTTGAACTTTAGATATGTTGAGGCAAATTTTCACCTTCTTCAAAAGGAATAAAAATATTTTAGCTCTTCTTGACCCTGCCTTTTTTTTTCCACATGATTTTTTTTGGATCCAAATTGTCAAATTTCATGAACACCCTTTTGGGATTTTTAAGGGAATTGTACTTGATATCAAATTAATTTGGGGATAATTTCCAGTTTTATAATATCAACTCTTCCCATCCATGAACATGGCACGTCTCTTCATCAGTTTGAGTCTTCTCTTTTGTGCATATTTGTTAGATTTATTCTTAGGTACCCTCTAGTTTTTGTTGCTATTGTAAATAATGTATTTGTAAATTACTTCTTATAATAGTTTTTGCTGATATATAGGAATGCTATTGATTTTTTATATTGACCATATACCCAGCAGCCTTGATGAACTCTCATTAGTACAATAATCTCTAAAGAAATTTTTTTGAATTTTTCAATACAGACAATTAATGAAAATAATATCACTTTATTTCCTTTCCCTGTCTTGTATCTTTTTCGTGTCTTACTGTGATCTCTCAGACCTTTAGTACAATATTGAATAGCATAGTGGGTTTGGTCTTTACTAGAAAGAGAAGGCTTCTAACATTTCACCACTGAGTATGATGTCTGCTCTAGGTTTTTGAAAAATACTGTTTATTGGGTCAAGAAAATACCTTTATATTTCTAGTTTGCTAAGAGTTTTTTAATATGAATGGATGTTGAATTTTTTTAATCATAATCATTTTCTGTGTCTATTGAGGTATGTTTATTAATATGAATAATATTGATTGATTATCTAATGTTAAGCCACCGTTGCATTCCTGGGATAAACTCTAATGGGTCATGATTTATATTATTTTGATACATTGCTGTATATGGTTTGCTAATATTGAGTATTTTATACCTAAATTCATGAATAATATTGGCCTCAGATTTTCCTTTCTCATGCTTTACTTACAGTGTATACCAGTGTAAGCCAACTATTTTTATAAGGATTAGAATCATTAGGATTAGAAGGGAATTTAAAGGGTGTCCCATTTGATCTTATTACTTTATAGTAGGAAAAACTGGAACCCAGAGAAAGGAAATAGCATTTCCAAAATCAAACAGAGTTTGTTAGAAACAGAGTTAGGACTAAAGTACTTGGCAGACCACTTACAGATTTCCAGTTACTTTCCCATTTATGATCTTACTTTATCTTCACAACAGCCTTGCAGGGAGAGTATTGCTTATTGCCCCCATTTATAGATGGGCTGAGGACCAGAGAAATCATATCATGAACTATGTGACCCAGTAGAGCTGGGACTAGAAGCCAGGCATCTGACTCTAGACCAGAACCCCCTCCCAAGTTTCTTTTGTTCTGTGCCCAACCCCTGGACAGATCCACTTTTTAGCCTGAAAGAAGGGAACCCTGAGACCTGCATCCAAAATTATTATTTTATAAGAGTCCAGCAGTATTTTCACAGGCATGTCAAACAAATGGCCCATCTGCAGATAAACCTCAGTGGGCAGGGATGAGGGCTTCATGATCCCTAAGGGTGATCTTGGTGGAGGGATACCCTCAAGGCCAGAGTAAGTCCAGGGTCTCTAAGAATGTCTCCTAAAGTGGAAATGGGTCCAAGGCCCCTAAATGGAATCTTTGTTACAGATTCAGAGCACAGGGTCCCTAAGGGCCTGTCCTTAATGTCCCCCACAGAATGGGGGCTTCAGTTTCCCTTCCATCCCCCTCCCCCACCCCTAACCACCACAACCCCTCCCCCATATCTCTCAGCAAGCTGCTTCCTGCACCAGCACCCTTGTTTTGCTTGTGCTGTTTGTGTCTGCTTCTAACAGCTGGCCCCAGCCTGGCAGCCCCTCGCTCTGAGGATTATCCAATTATCCCATTAGCCCAGCATGTCCTTCCTTCCTCCAGAGCTATTAGCTCCGCATCTCCCTCTCCCTTGCTCCCTCCAGGGGCTGTTCCATAGCTCCCCTTGCTCCTTCCCTAGCCAGGCCTAGGGCTGGGTCAGTCCGCAGTCACACAGACTTGGGGAGCACCAGAGCTGGAAGGGACGTTTTGCATTGTCCCTCTGCATCATTTTGCAGGGAAAGAAGCTTGCCACCATACTTAAAGTCATGTGACCCGTTAGGACTGCAAAGGGCTAAGAGCCAGGTCTCTCAACTTCATGGCCATGCTCTTTCCCACCATGTCTGGCCACCATGCCTTATCAAATGCTCACTATGCTTAGCCCTGGGTTGGAGGAGATGCCATTCCCACTCCACTCTCTGGAAGTCTATGGTTAGGATTAGAACTTATGGTCTAGGTAGGGAGACAGAACACACACTGTTGAAACCAGCACATTATCCAGGAGCTAAGTCATACCTTAGCAGAAGAGATGTTACCAGAAGTAGGTGACAAACTTCCAGTGCAGAGGACAGGCACTAAGTGCTAAAGGAACTGGGAAGAGGGAGATGAGGCTTCCAGCAGAGGGTTCAGGAGGGCCTCCTGGAGGAGGTGGCTCTTCAGCTGGTTGTGAAGCATGGGATGTGTTGAAAATAGGAGAGATTCAGAGAGTCAGCATTCCTAGCAGAGGCCTCCCTGAAAGGGAGAGGCAGGGAATGGGTTAGGAGGGAGGAGGGTGGAAGCTGTTCAGTTTGGCTCAGCTGGGGAAGCTGGGGGCGTGGGTGGAGGCAAGGCTGGAGAGCAGAGCTGTGGCCTGACTGCCATTCTAGAGGGAGGCTTGATGTGATATACACTGAACTTCTGAGCAAGGAGGGGCATGATTGGAGGTGCTGTGGGAAGGCTAATCTGACTTCAGGGGCTGAATCGATTACGGTAAAAAGAGAAATGCAGAGAGGTTGGTTTGGAGCTTATCCAGGTGGGTGAGAGATGGTGAGGCCTCAGCTAACACCATGACTTTTGGGGGGTTCCTGGGAGTAGGATAGATTGAACAGATTCAGAAGACATCTGGAAAGAGGAATTAGCAGGATACAATAGATTGGACTTGGGGAGATAAGGAAAGGATTAGGGCAGTTAGGAGTGGCAGTGGGAAGTATGGGGGTAGGGAGGAGGTGGGTGAGGACCCTCCCATACTTCACCCTCGGGCACTCATTGGGTAGAGTACTTCATAAACTGGCAAAGTCTGCTTAACCCTGGGCTGCGTGAAACCTTATCTACCCCATGTCCCAGCTCCTCAAGCTTCTCCACCAGATGTCCACATGCTAACCCGATAAATTACATGTTGCCCCCACCAGACAGCAGTGCACTTCAGCTGTCACCACCTGCTGTCACTGCAGGTGGTTCTGGTGGGAAGAATTTTAGGTCTTGGGTATATTCCGTCGATATAGGGCACTGGGCCCTTTTGATTCCTTTCAGTTCACACCTGGTCATCACCCCTCACCTATACCTATAAACTTGAGTCAGGTGATGGTTTTATTTTGTTTATACTTTGTCATTCCCTGTTCCTTATCGCCTATCTTATCCCCCATTCCTGATTCGGGCTTCCAGGATCCTGAGACAATTCTGGGCAAGAAAGAAGAGCCATCCTTATCTGGCCTTATGCCCTCGTGGTTCGGGGGAGGCTCCTCAAAGGCTCACAACGATGCCCATGCCCCTTGCAGGCCAGTGAGGCCTGAGTGCCCTTGGAGGGGTCTCCATTTGCTGCAGCCCGGTAGCCTCAAACATGAACTATAGTTGTTCCACCAGAGTTGCTGTGAGCCCCAGAACTCCTGTAGGTTGTCCTACTAAGCCTAGTTGTGCCCTTTGGGACAGCACATGACAAGCTGCTTCCCTCTTCTGGTCTGCTCACCTGGTGTCATGGCTCTCCCTCAGTCATCTCCAGCCTTCTTTCCTCCAACCGTTCTCAGTTTCCGGTTTGCAGACACACCCTGCCTCCTCCCCCTGTCTTGAGTGCCTTCCTTTGGTTACTTGTTAATCCTGCCAGGTGTCCCTGAGAGACTACCTTCTCTGGGTGGGCACGTCTTCATAGGGTACTTCAGTTTGTTGATGATCAGCTGTGGTGTTGGGAACTGAACACCAGCCTCCTGCCTTGAGCCAGGACCTGGACCCCGTGAGCTCTTCCCGCCTGGGGCTCCTGTTAACGGCAGTGCAATGCAGCTTGCGGCTGCAGCCATTTCTTTCTCTGGCATTTTGCACAAAGTTGGCCTCTGCTGACCTTAGCAACTGAAGTGTTCATTGCCGTGACATGAACTGATGGTAGCTGGGTTCTCTCTTCCCACTTCTCCCTGCACGTTTGCTTTTTCAAACTCAGTACAGGACTTTACACTGATCTTTGCTCAGATTTCTCTGTCTGGTGCCCCTGAGGTCATTTTGAATCCTGATTCTGTCAGCTCAGACATTTATAATATCTTCTCTGTTGCATCTTTGATAAGCCTTAACTCCCCTGGACTTGAGGTGTTAAATGTATGGGACAGGATTGGGCTGCAGACAGCAAGTGATCCATAGTCTGTGTCCCTTGCCTCAGTTGTCAGCCAGTGTCCACACCCAGCTCCCGGCTCCACAGACACCAGAGGCTTCCAGGTGCCTGGTTTAAATTCACACTTGCCATGTTTCTTTATCTCATATACCTTCCAAAGTGCTTTCACATTTATTATCTGCTTTATCTAAAAGCAGGCATGGCAGTTCAAAGAGGGGCTTGCCCACAGTCCGAGAAGAAGTCAGTGGCAAGGCCGTTTGAACCTGGTACTGACCCCCATTCAGAGCTCGGCGAAGCAGGATGGTGGTTTTAGGAGCAAGCAGAGGGATTTTTTGGCATCTCTGAATGAGGCAGGAAAGAGAGTCAAGCTGAAACCCCAGAGGTAGTCACCTGAGGATGACTGCAGAAGGCCTGGCCTGGTCTCTCTAGTCCCCCTAAAGATTCTGCAGCAGACAACAGTTGTGATGTATGTTGGGTTCTGGGCCTAAATTTTTCCAAGAGAAAACTACATAATTTTTAAAGTCCCATCTAACATTTCCAAAAATCTGAATCTAAACCAGGTTTTATTCCCCTCACTCTCCTTTCTATACCAACTAGAAAATGTGGGTGGATTGAGAAAGAACAGAAAAGAAAGATCAAAACTGTGACAACTCTCTGACAACATTTTAACTTGAAAATTGCCTGCAAATGGGTGGCATAATCCTGTGTGGGCAGATGTAAATCAGGTGCACGTCTACTCAGCTCCTTCTCCTTCACATCTCCTAACAAACACCTGGAAAACACAGCCCTGGACTTGACCGTTGGCCTTCGGAAGACTAACTCACTTCAACCTGCCTGATTCTCCAGTTGGGTGAGACCTGCTCCTCCACTGCACTACCAGAGCCTGTGTCATGCTGGTGGCCTCACCTCCTGCTGCCCCTATTGGTGGCACCTGTACACCCTGTGCACCCCCCTCTCTGCTGACCCAGGCCCAGCATCACCAGCAGGTTCTCATTAAGTGGTTGAGAGGAACAAAAAGTCAGGAGATGGGACTCCAGTTCTAGTCTGCTCCTTCCTACCCAAGCCCTCTCTGAGAGCTTACTGGTCATTAGGTGCCAGTCCAGAGGCTGATTCTGCAAAATCAATCCCTCTTTCTCCCCCCACCCCCCCGCCACACATACACACACGCTTCCCTGGGCAAGGCAAGAAGTGTGGATGGTTCTGCACCAAGCCTTTCTTACTGGTGGGAAAAAATTCTTCGCTCAGAGGACACTGGGTCATCACACCTGTCACCTGCCTAGCCTTGTGCTGACACCCTGGCCTGGCCTCTCCCTGAGCCCAGCCCCTCTCTAAGCCTGACTAGTGGCAGGGCAGGGGGGCTTGTGGGGTAGCTCTGCTGAGTTGCCCTTTCTCCTCTGGCAAAAGAAAGGGTGGAGCCAGAGCACCTACGAAGGTGACTCTGCACCCAGGCTCTGTGTTTTGTGTGTCCAGCCTTCTCCTTTAGGGCTGTGAGTCACCTGACATTCTCCCGCCCCACTCCTGGCTCTGCAGCCTGACAGGGGCCATCCCAACAGTGACAGTTACTGCTAATGATGAGTTACAGTGCAGTGAGGGGTGCCTTAGAACAGAGGAGGGGAGGAGAGGGCTGTGGTAATCAGACATTCTGATAGAGTGCTCTCCACTTTTCAGAGCGCTTTTTCATTCCCTGAGGGAGTGACTTGCCTCACAGCAGATCTCAGGTCTCCCTAAGTTCCTTCCCCCCTAATGTAACCTCCCATCAGCAGAGGGGTGTCCCAGCATGCTCAGGAAGCGCTTTGGGAGCTTAGGGGAAGAGTGTTCACCATGGCAGCAGCCCACAGGACTGGCCGGGAGCCTGTGTGACATGAAAGGATAGGGGTGCGTTCTAGGCACAGAGTGCCATCCCGACGTGCCTTTATTTAGGCCCTGGGCATCAGGGCAGGCTGCACGGAACCATTCCTACTCCGTAAGCAGTTGGCTTCTGCGAGCCCCCGGGTTCCTGTTTCTCTACCACAGTTGCAAAGAAGGCCCACTTCCAGCTCTGGGTTATCAAGACCCAGCCCAGTAGATCCAGGGGGCAACCTCTCATTTCCTCTTACTTCCCAGGCTGCCCTTCATCCCTGAGCTGCCTTGATTTGTCTCCAGAGCTTGTGCCCTGGTCAGTATGTGCAAAACTGAGGCTGGCCCACCCCACCCACCAGGAGCCCAAAGTGTTTTATGTAAGTCCTCCCAGAGGAAAGGACCTTAACACAAATGGGGAGGCTTGCAAAGGTAGGGGTCCTGTCTCTTATGGGGCGAGTGATGAGCCAGGACGCGGCCTGAGCCAGGCCTCTGCTCACAGGCTTCCCTGGGGACCCTGGCCACAACTGCCATGGAGCGGGGCTGGGACCACCACACGGACAGGTTCTGTGATGGAACTCTTTTTTTTTTTTTTTGCGGTACGTGGGCCTCTCACTGTTGTGGCCTCTCCCGCTGCGGAGCACAGGCTCCGGATGCGCAGGCTCAGCGGCCATGGCTCACAGGCCCAGCCGCTCCGTGGCATGTGAGATCTTCCCAGACCGGGGCACGAACCCGTGTCCCCTGCATCAGCAAGCGGACTCTCAACCACTGCGCCACCAGGGAAGCCCTGTGATGGAACTCTTGTGCTTGGAACAGGCTTGCATGAGGCATGCGGTCCATCCCCAGCCCTTTGGGAAGAGCAAGGAGAGAGCAGAGGGGCCCTAGGACAGAGCTTTAGGGGTTAGAGCAGCCCTGGTATTGCCCCCGGCAGCTTGGCCCAGGGCAGACACGCATCTGCAGCCCCAGGGCTGGGCCAGGCCTATGTCTCACTGCTGCTGCTGCTGTTGAGGTGGGCTCTGTATGTTTGCGTGCATACACGTGTATTCTCTCATGGTCAGGGAATGACACATGCATCTGTTCGTGTCTGTGTATGTGCGCTTACACATGAGCCTGGCTCACAGTGGGAGCTTGTACAGGGTGTGTGTGGTGATGGGACACTGGGCCCCCTGGGGACCCAAGGAAGCATGATCACGTGGGCCTGGGCTCCAGAGCTGGCCTACGGGCTGGTCCTGCGAGGGTCTAGGGCTCAGTTGTATCTAAAGTGTTTCCTAAGACCCTGTCCCTGTTCTTCCCCAACCCAAAGCCTGTACCATGTAGCCCAGCACTCAAAGCTCTGTTCCCAAGAGGCCTCAAAAAGGATGGAGAGACGATATTTCTTCTTTACCTACCTTTGTGGTTCTCTTAGTGGCCTCTTCCCACCAATTGGTCATGAGGACTGACAGCATCTGTGCCCTTGGCCGCCTCAGGCACAAAACAGGCCACTGTTCTGCCCTCAGCCTGCAGCAAGCCCAGGCCAAAGTGTGTAGGAGAGTGGAGGGAGTGGGCTGTGCGGTTGTGTCAGTGGTTCTGACCCTGACTGTCCATGAGAACCCCTGGGGAATTGCTGCTGCCTGGGTCGACCCAGCATCTCTGGGGTAAGCGCTCAGGCGTCGGCACTCTTTAGAGCGTCCTAGGTCTCTTCTGTGCAGCCAGTCCAGAGGACCTCTGATAGATATGACAGTGAAATATTGCTAAAATAAACCTGTGTTGGTTTAGGGAATACTTACATATACATCTGTCTAGTAGAAGTATTAAGATGTGCAGTGGAACAAAATGAAACCCAGGAAAGTGGTTGTTTCCAGGTGCACGAAGCAGGGTGATAATATGGGGAGGGGTTGGTTGTCATGTTTCGTTTCTTGAGCAGAGTAGTGGGAACATGGTATTATTTCATATTTTTCGGTTTGGTTGAAATAGTTCATCGTTAAGTTAATGGGAAAAAAAATCATGGATTTTTTTGTCAGATAAACCTTGGGTTTTAAGTTCACTTCTGCCATTAACTAGCTGTGTGACTGGGGCAAGTACTTAACCTCTCTGTTCAGGAGAGGTGGTTTAGTCTCTCTGTTGTTTAGTCATCTGTAAAATGGGGCTCCCAGGGCTGCGTGAGGATTACCTGTGAAGTTCTAACATTCCTGCCCGTCTTCGCCCTGAGTGTGCCTGCGAGACTTCAGACCAAGACTGGCCCTCCGGCTGGGGCACACTGCTCACTTCCCCTGGGCCTCAGACTTCTCCAGCACAGAAGGGTGGCACCCTCTCCTTAGGCAGGGGGCCCCAGAGAGCGTTAGAGCATGAAACACCTGTTCCTTGTACATTTCTTTGTGGGAGTAGGAGGAGGGATGACTCCAGGGGAAGGCAGTTTAGCCCCCCACCCCACCCCCTCATCATTTCTAGATCCCCTCTCAGCTGAGGGGTGGAGCAGGGCAGTGGGGAGTGAAGGAAACAGCTCTGAGAAGGTAACATAGAAGGAGACCTACAAAGGACATTAGGAAGGTAATGAGGGAGGGAGGAGCCTGGTCCCCACACTGAGGGAATGCCTAGGGCTGGATGGGTCTGTGGCTTCTGGAGGGAGAGCAGCTAGAGAAAGGGTCCCCTCCTTTCACATCCTCTTCTCACAGGAATGCAGGTTTGGGGCTGCACATGGGCATTTGCATTTTGGTGCATCCAGGCAGCCTCTTCCCTAGGAAGATGGGAGCCTGGGAGCCCCATCACGGCCCCAGGCAGGCAGGCTGTCTGCACATATGTGCACACTCTCTCACACCTGCAACACATACCCATATGTGTGTGCCAGGCCTGGCTGTGGAGTAGGGAAAGGAACTCAGACACCATTCTCATTGGACAAGCTTAAAACACAACGTGGCTCATTTTTATTGTATCTCAGGAAAAAAAAACATTCCCTTCAGAAGGAAAGGCAGTTAGATAGGGCCTCTACCTGGGCAGCTCTGAGCTCCCCAGGCTAACCCATGCTGGCCAGCCCCAACATCCTCCCCTGCGCCCACGCTCTGGCACGGCTCCATTACAACTCGCTGTCCTCGAAGGAGACGTGCATGACAGCTCATGGCAGCGGGAGAGGGCTGCCTGGGTCTCCCTGGGCCAACTCCTGGTGCCAGGTTAGCAGCAGGGCTGAAACAGAGCCAGCAACCAGGGAGGGAAGATTAAAAGGGTTTCCTCACACTTACATTTTCTCCTGGAAAAAATAGTCAAACGCCACCTCTGAGCACAATAGCTCCTGAATCCTTGGAAAGTCTGGGGAGGGTGGTGTGTGTGTGGCAGGGGGGCCTTTTGGAACCACTCCCCAGCCTCAGGCCAGCCAACCTGCTCTGCCACAGCTGCTCTGCGGAGAGAAGGTGGCACTTCTAGGTGCTTCTGGAGTTGGGGACCAGCCCTGGCCAGCCAAGATGCTCTCGTGCTGGGGCTCTGGCCTGATGCAGGGCCTCCCAGCATGAAACGTCCACTTCCTCGGACTCCAAACCCTTCCTTCTGGGCCTCATGCTGCTCCAGCCGGGGCTCCCTCCTCAGTCCAAAGTGGAAACCTGCCATGAGAAGGGTCTCCGGCACATGCACTCTTCTCTCAACGTGACTGGTTCCACCAACCAGGAAGAGAAAGATTTCCTTCCCTTAGGAAGGGGCAGACTCAGTGGTTCGTCAGGACACTCCTGCTCCATCCTGGGCTTGGGGACCCTCGAGGCCCAGGGACTCTGGGCACTCTCCCTTGAGCTCCTGTCTGAGGAGCTCCACGTCTGGGAGGCCCATGTCCCGGTGGGACTCACGGGCACTCCCTCCACTCAACAGCCCCAGGGTGTAGCCATTGGGTCGCCGCTCAGGCTGGGGGGCACTGCCGTTGGCCCACACCCCGGGAGGGTGGCCATTGAGGCGGAGGCTGATCTGCTCCGCGTCGCTACTGTGAGCTGCCAGGGCCCGGGCACTGGTGCCACCTGCTTTGAAGGGCTCCCGCTGCCTCAGGATGTGGCTGCGAATGATCTTGCGGAAGGTCTGGCGGAACTCGCGGATGCGGTAGGCATAGATGAAGGGATTCACCACGGAATTGGTATGGGAGAGGATGATGGTCAGGTACATGAGCCAGGGTGGGGCGTGGCTGCACTTGGGACAGAAGAAGGTGAAGCAGTTGATGATGTGCAGGGGCAGCCAGCAGAGGGCGAAGAGCCCCACAATGATGGCCAGTGACTTGGCAGCGTGGACCTCCTTCTGCAGCGTGGACCGGGCTCGCTCCCCCGGCAGAGGCTGGCTCTCCATCTGCTTCAGCTGTCGCCGGGCTGCCAGGAAGATCCGCAAGTAGACACCCAGCATGAGCAGCAGGGGCACCAGGACACAAGCAAAGAAGTTGTAGTACACCATGTAGTTCATGGGGACCACGTCCTCAAAGAGACAGGCCACCTGGCCCACCCTGCAGCCCTGCGAGTGGTTTCTGCCCTCCTGCTGACTGCAGTTGTTCCAGCCTAGCATGGGAGTCAGGCCGATGGCAAACGATAGCACCCAGCAGACTGCAATGATGCCCTTGGCCCTCGTGCCTGTCACCAAGCCATTGTACCTGGGGAGAGGAGACCAGCATCAGAGGCCTGGGAAACCAGGGCTTAGGAAGGGCCAAGAGTCAGAAACCCAGAGCAGCAACCTGTACCTCATCCACTGGCTGTGAGGTCTTGGACCAGTCACTTCTTGCCTCCTAGCCTCAGTATCCTCTTCTGTTCAGAGGAGGGCCAAGCCTGGCCTTTTCTCACAGGAGGTAATAGGAGAGCAGGCACCCTGGAAAGGGAGACCACTGCACGGACGTCCAGATGATTTTTGAATAGTATTACGAGTAGTCCTGGGACTTAATTAGTTTGGTTTGAAGGAATTAGTAAGTGATTCTGTGGGGGTGAGGAGGGGAGAAGTTATAACCTCCATGTTGATCTCAGTCGATGCTACAGTGGGTGTCCCTTTATTTAGAGTGGGAACGGGTCAGGAGGGTACTCGCTGGCTGGGAACCAAACCAGCCAGATCAAACCTGTAGGTGGTTCATATCTCTTGTGCTTATGCTCTTCCTTCCCCACTTGACTTAGGGTCTCCAGAAGCCCCTAAGGAGAGGTGGTACAGGTGGGAAAAGGAGGGGTGGAGGTCCCGGGCCAAATGAGATACCCCCTCTCCCTACCAAATTCACCCACAGCCCTCTGGAGAGAGATGAGATCAGTATGTCTTAACATTTATATAAGCCTTAACATTCAAGAGGAAAGAGTTGCATGAGATTCTAAGGTCCAGAGAGGAGAAGTAGTCTGTCCCAAATCACTCAGTACTCTAGAGCACCAGACTCAGTTCCAGACTCGGGGAGTGGCCTGATCTGCTGGCTCAGAAGCTGACCTCAGGCCAACAAAAAAGGGTGGTATTGTTTTTATTAAAAGAAAGAGCAATCAAAAAGTCATCTCCCTGACTGAGGAAGGTGACCTCAGTTATCTCTGAGGGATGACTTTGCATTTAACGGTTTTGATTCCGGCAACACAGACTGCCTTCCTCTGTACCTAGTAAACCCTACCCATCCTTTCTAAGTTCAGGTTAGATAGATCTCAGAGAAGTTTATTACCCAAGCTCAACTAATCCCTACCCAATCTGGGCTCCCAAGGCTGGGGGCCCCTTGGGTCCCTATATCCATCGCTGCATTACCATCACTGAGACAGGACATAGTAGGTGTCAAGGAAAAACAGGCTTAATTCTGGAGCTGGAAGTATCCATAGAAACTAGTCCATGGGGTAGCAAACACAGGGGCCTAGAGGTTACAAATGTGTGAGGCAGGCAGGCTGGTGGGTATTTACCCTGTGTGCAGGAGGCAGCTGATACCACTCAGCCATCCCCTCCCCCACCCCCACCATTTAAACTTGCCCAGTGCTGCCAGATCTCAGGAGGGTCTGGGAGCTGATTTTTCTGGGTAAAACCTCCCATGGTTTAAATTTTGTCAACTGATTCAAATTAAGGGAAAAAAACCCACGGTGGCCTCTGACCTCTAGTCTATTCCAACCCTCTCGTTTTATAGGTAAAGAAACTGAGGCCCAAGGAGAGGAATGGACTTGCCTGGACATTCCAGGAATCCAGAGGCAACTCGGGCCAAGGTAACTTCCTCATTTCTGAACCCAAACAGTAACCTAGCAGGACCGTTCTCCCGAGTTCTGCAGCCCCATTCACTGGGGGCTTGGGTGCCTGCAGCAGGAAGAGGGTCATGGACTTGCCCATTTCTGTCAAGCCACAGAGAGCCTATACTGCCCTATTTCCTGTTCTGGAGCTTCAAACGTGAGGTCACAGGTTTTTTTTTTTCCATTTATTACTTATATAGCACTTGCTCTGTGCCAGGCACTGTTTTTAGTACTGTACAAATAGTAATTTATATGATCTGATTGAATAAGAGGTTATTTTAATTTTTTAAATATTTATTTATGTGTTTGGCTGCACTGGGTCTTAGTTGCAGCATGTGGCATCTTCATCGTGGCACGTGGGCCCTTAGTTGTGGCATGTGGGATCTAGTTCCCTGACCAGGGATCGAACCTGGGCCCCCTGCATTGTGAGCTCGGAGTCTTAACCGCTGGGCACCAGGGAAGTCCCAGGAGGCTATTTTAATGTTGATATTTTTCTGAAGAAAAGCATATTCCCTCTGGGTTCTAGCGATGGTGCATTCTTGTTTAGCCATGTTGTCACTGCCTCTCTGAGCCTCAGTTTCCCTATCTGTAAAATGGGACTAAGAATCTGGGGCTTGTGAGCACTGTCCCATGAGGGCAGATTGTAGAATTGTTGGGTGAAAATTATAGGGAGATGGATTGTGGCTCAGGGTAAATGAGCTATTCACAGGAGAAATGGACTGCCTCAGGCAGTGGTGAAGCTCCTGTCATTTGAGGCAGTCAAGCAGAAGCAAGCAGTAATAGGGATGGTGTAGAAGATCCTGGAGGCCACCTGCTTTGGGGATTTTCAAATTGTTCTCCAGCAGCAACCCTTCTCACCTGCATTCCCAGGCAATCACAGAATTGGAGCTGCCGAGGAAGAGAGGAGGCTTAATAATATTCACTGAATGAATGAACTGGGGGGGAAGCCAGGGCCCAGCCTGAAGGCTTCTGGGGACACGGTTTGAAAATTCCTGTTTTGTCCACTTGTCTACATTTAGATGAGGAAACCTAGGAGAGGAAGTCTGCCACTGCATTCTGAAAAGAAAGCTCCTCCTGTCCTGGGGACAGAAACAGAAACACACTGATAGCACTTGTCTCTGTATGCAAAGGATGTCTGGAAGGATTCCCAACACTGCCTTCCAGGAAGGGAGCTGAGGTGGGGCAAGGGGGACAATTCTTTACCATATATGCTTTTGTTCTTTTTTGATGTTGTAATACATGCAGGTATTATTTATTTTAAAAAGATACCAAACAGATTAATTTTGTTATTCGAAAGAAAGCCTCTTAGGCTGAGAGCCCTGGACCCAGGCTCCCAGGGGACTGGATCAACATTAGGGCCCAGATGGAACCATGGCCAAGCCACAGCCTGGCCCAGCAGCATCTCCCATCCCCTGAGCTGTGTCTGTGACTAAGGCAGTCACATCTTGCCCTCCTGGGCCTCAGACATAGACTGCCTGCCTGGTGGGGGGGGGGTGCCAAGGCCATCCAGGGTCATGCTCTGCTGTTCTGGGGAGCCCAGAAGTGTCATAGGAAGCCAGTGCCAGAACCACAGCCCCCACGTTTAGAGGTGTTTCTGCATCCCTATGTCCTCCAGCTCACAGGCTGCCCCTTCCTGGGGGCTCCCCATTACTTACATTGGGGGCTTACCCTATGATCCAATAGTACCCCCCACAATTCAGGTTAGGGCTTCCCGTGCATTTGCCCTTCAGTCAGGAGAAGGCGGAGCTTTCCTAAGTTGTCCAAAGGAGCCACTGACCTACAGCTAAAACCCAAACTCCCTCCCAAGCATGGGAAGGCCTGAGCCAGCCTCACAGCCTCCCTGTAGGCCTGTTCTCCTCTCTGTCACCTCTCCCTGGCCCAGAGCCCACATGCTTATTCCTTCCCTGTGGCCTTTGTCCAGGCTTGGCCCCCTTCTGTTACCCCTTTCCCCACACACACCAATGCCCATTCCAACGCATCCCCAGCAACCCATGGCGTCACCTCCTGCAGGGAGTCCTCTCTCCCAATCCTGCCCCCTTAGAAGCCAGGGTACTCAGGTTTTGTTCCCTGGGGCAGTTCACCACACAGGACTCTGCTGCCCCATAAGAAGGCCTGTTTCCCGAAGGGAGAGAGCAGTCAGAAGGGGCTAAAGTGAGAGATGGGAGACAAGGGGTGTGGAATTCCCCTGGGAAAAGAAAGCCTTTGTCACCCTGGGAATTCTGTCCTCTGGGGACATGGAGAGCTCCCATCCCTGCCTCTGTCCAGGCCCTGCCCTAGCCCAGTAGGGTCCGTGCACTTGGGAAGGAGCACATAAGATTTTTCTGAAACTGAATTCTTTTTTTAAAAAAAGAAAAATTAATGGTGAACGGTGCAGGCCTGGAGCTAGGCATCCAGAGCATCGGTCAGAGGCTGGACTTCAGGTTAGCCAAATGGACTTACTGAGTGGATCAGGAAACAGCACACAGGAGAGACTGGATTCCAGCTGGAAGGGGACAGAGGAAGGGGGCCAGGAATGGGCACCCTGAGCCAGGCAGCAGTCCCAGAGCTGCCCCGGGTTACCATCTGCCTCCATCTAGTCCCCACTCATGCCCAGCTTGCTCTCAGGAGCCCCACACGGACAACTTTACACACCTCGTTCTCCCAGCCCTCGCCAGCCCAGTACCCTTGAGGAAGAGGAAAGTGGAGGGACCCAAGGGGACCTGGAGCAGGGTGAAGGGCCCTGGAGTCCCCGCGTCCGGAGACACTTTTCCTTCTCTGGCTCTGGCCTCCCCACGAGTAACAGGAGGGTCATAACATCCTCCCGGCCGCAATGCCGGCCAAGAAGATCAAAGGAGACGCTGAGCCAACATCCTCTGGCAAACGTGGAGCTCTCTGCCCCAAACGGGGTTGAGCATCATCACCACCATCATCCCATTGGCTCCCTGACCCAAGACAGCCAGGCTGACCCTTCTAAGCCCTATCAAGTGGAGCTCAAATGGCCAAGGTCTGGGTGGAACTAGGTCCTGCTCTGGAAGACTGTGGGAGTTGGGCAGGCAGGTGGGGTTGGGCCAGGTCCATAGCTCTGAACCTCCAGCAGCTTCAGAAAGACCTGAATCTCCATCCACCCCACCCTGCCATCCTTCCTCAGGGACCCATCACTCCAGTCCACTCACTGGGCCCTCAGAACACCTTTGTGAGCTCAGAGGGATAGAGACCTGGCCCCTTTTATAGATGAAAAATGGGCCCAGAGAGAGGCAGCTGACTTTCCACAGTCACACAGCGTGTCCCATCCTCTTGCATCAGGGAGGATGGGACTTTTGACTCTTGAAAAACAGAGACAAGAAAAAGAAGCCAAGGAAGGCCCTTTAGATTGAGACCAGCAGCTCTGATCTCTCCCTCGAATCTACTGCTCCTTGAATCAGGGAAGAAATTGAGAACGACACCTCTGCTCCCCACTGAACATTCTGCCAGGGCCGGCCTGGCCCAGCCCACACTGGCCTGGCCCCGAAGTGGACACCAATCAATCAGCCTGGGAGCCCTAAGGCCTCTGTGTCCTGGTCGAGCCTGGACTCTGGCTCTGCCTGTTTAGGCTGGTCCTCTATTAGGACCAGCCAGAGTCCCCTTTTCTTTTGACAAGGGTCCTAGGCTGTCCCTGAGACAAAGTATTCTGGGAGGGCCACACGGGGCCCAGGCCCCTTCCTTCATTTAAGCAGCATGATGAGGGTGTCTGCTTTTCCCTTAAGAGCCCAGGTGGCCCAGGTTCTGGGAGACAGGGGCCACCCTATGACCAACTCCCAAAAGACTGAAGTCACCGAGGGTGGCAGTCATGTTTCTTCCCAGGCCCAGTCCTGACTGTGCTACCAACTCATTGCGTAGCCCTGGGGGCTGACTCCCTTCTCTGAGCCTCATTTTTCCATCCATAAGATGAGAGGAAATGACCTCTAAGGGTGCCCCTGGGTTTGACACTCTATATTTCCATTTGCTCATTGAGCCTGTTCCCTGTCCTGGCTGGGGCACCCTCAGCCCAGCGTGGGGCTGGTGGGACTACTCTGGTTCAGAGAATTCGCCACTGGATGGGGGCACACCATCCTCTGAGACCTCCCTCAGGGCCTGCAGCCATCTAGGCTGTGGAACCCAGCTCCAGGGTGGAGGGGCGAGGAGGTGGGGCAGAAGGCCCCCAGGCTGGCCCCCCGGTGGGGAGGGACACACTTCCTAGCCCTGTCCATGGGTCGGTGGTGGTAGGTGGAGGCTGTCTTTAAGTGAACTCAGCCTCAGGGAAAGTCTTTGTTTACACAATACATGGCTGAAGTCATTTCACAAAAGTTTCACCATAAAAACCCCCATCCACCAGCCAGCTCCCGTCCCCCATGAACACTTGGTGACTGAGCAGCACAGAATTTGCATAGAGGTCCAAGTGACTCACGAAGGCATTTGACCAAGTCACTTCCCCTCTCTGGGTCATTTTCCTAATGTGCAAGCTGCAGGGCAGCCTGGAGGAGCTGGAGGAAGGCAGGCGGGTAGGTGGGCGGGCTTCTAGCTCTCAGGTCCTGTGGTTTCCCGTGGTGCCCACCCTGCCCCACTGTCATGCTGTGTGAAGAACGGCCCAGATGCACCCACCCAGGCCTGGGCTGCACACATCTGCCAATAGCCAAAACACGGCAGCCTCACCCATGTAGCCCAGGGGAGCCTGGGAAGGACCAGCCTGCCCTGTGCCCACAGGGATCAGCTGGTGTGGCACAAGTGCTGGCCATGTGCCAAGCCCTGGGCAGCCCCAGACTGAGCCCCATGGCCCTGTCCTCAGCTCAACACACTGACCCCAGACCAAATCCTGACCCCAAGTTTACCCTGACCCCTGGTTCACTCTGATCCTGGCACAGACCAGACCCTGACACAGGGAGCTTTTTCACAGATGTGGCCCCCAGCATGAGGTGTACCAGGGAAGAGAACGTGGCTCACCGGAGTGGGATGCGGATGGCGATGTAGCGGTCAATGGCGATGGCCAGGAGGCTGAAGATGGAACTCTGCGTGAGGACTAGCACGAAGCAGGCGAAGAAGAGGCAGCTGTGGCAGGCGGCACAGAACCCCGTGCTGATGGTTATGGCAAAAGGGATGGCAAGGACCCCCACGGCGATGTCGGCTGCCGCCAGGGATACCACAAAGTAGTTGGTGACGTTCTGCAGATTGCTGTTCAGCCACACAGCCCAGCACACCAGCACGTTGCCCAGGATGGCCAGCACGGCAATGGCCAGCTCCACCATGATGTACACCGAGGAGCCCATGTTGGGCACAGCTGCAGATGGGCAGGGTCAGCAAGGACGCAGGCCAGGCCAGCTCACGGTCCATAGCTGCAGCACAGCTGGCCTGCCCAGGCCCTGAGCCCCTTCACAGGAGCCAGGAGCGTCCCTGCCGTTGGGGGGGCCCCCCAAGGGCTTTTCACAGCCAACTCCGAGTCTTCAGAAACCAGGCCCTCTCCAGGGGCTCTGGCGGCATCTTGGCTCAGCTTAGCTTCAGAGTTCCTGTGGTACCTGCCAAGGGAGAAGCCGCGTGAGGAGGTGGACCACTGGCAGGGGCACAGCTGAAGATTCCCAGGGGCAGCCCTCAGCACCGGTTCCCCAACGCCCTCCCCACAGGCCAGGCATCAGCCTGAGGACGACCTACCGTGCCCTGCCTCTCCCACCTGAAACAGAGGGCCAGGGATCAACCCCAGTCTGTTTTTCTTCCAGAGGAGCCGAGAACTTTCAGAGTTGAGTCACTTGTGTTGGCCCCCAGGCTTAGCTTCTCAAGCCTTCTGGGGCAGCTCTGCCAGTTTCCTGGATCCCTGAGCTCACCACTACCCCATGACCCTCCCTCCTGGAAAGGCCTCCTTAACCCCTGGATCTCCCAGGGCCACCCACCTTCTCTCTCAGCCAGCTTCAGTCTGCTCCATCCCCCTGAGAGCGCTCCCCGGGGACTACCAGCACCTACCTATGCTGCCCGCATAAGGAACAGGCCCAGAGACCCCAGAGCTCTGATCTGGGAGGATCTGGTGGCCCTCTGGTCCTGTCTCCCACTGCTGGCAGGTAAGCCCTCTTGCCCTCACTGGTGGTGCTGCACAGAGTGTTGGAGCAGGCACAAAGGGAGCCCGCCCCTCAGCAGCCCCCGCCAGCTGACTGCACATCTGGGAGGGGCGGCCGCCTCGCCTCCCCCCTCACTCCCTCCTCCCACACCTGCTCCCCAGCCTGGCTGGTGCGCTCAGCTAGGCTTGCCTTGGGACTGCGGGCAACAATGTTCTTCCTTTCTGGGCCTCAGTTTCCCCACTGATACAGTGGGGAGGTTGGACCCCAGTAGCCTCTGGGGGCCATTTCAGCTCTCACCCATGATTCTATGAGAAGGGAGTGAACACATTTGAAAGGGCTCCCCCAGTCAAAATGTCATAGAAATGTAAAGAATTAGTGACACCCAGTAGAAGCAAACCCCCAGGGATCCCCCTTGGGCTTGTGAAACAGTCTCTATCGCCCCTGCCAGTCCAGGGGCCTCTCCCCATCACCTCTACCTCCCCCTTGTCACACTCACGTGTGCTGCCCAGCAGTGTCCTCCATGCCAAATCCACCCCCTCCTGCAGTCCTGGGCTTTCATGGTCCAGGTGCACATGGATAGTGGCTGCCGCCTGCCTGGGAACAAAAAGCCTGAAGCTGCCTTTCAGGCCCACATGTGGGCTCGGGGTTGCATCCCCCCTCTCTCTTCCAGGATACGAGGGATCAAGAGGACTGGCAACCTTGGGAGAAGTTTGCTTATTGTCCCTGCCTGCATTCCAAGGGCCAGGCTCCCCCCACCCTGTCCAGGAGGTGATTTAGAGCTGCAATAAATGACCCCAAGTTTCCTTCTAACTCCGATCTACCTCAGGTGGCAGGAGCTGGGTGGGCACGGAGAGGTACAACAGAGAGGCGTCCCCCATGCCCACTGGGAGGCTTGGAGGGGAGTGCCCAGCCCCAGGAAGCCGGAGAGAGAAGAGGAGGCCGAGCTCCTGAGAACCCAAGGGGTTCCTGCAGCCCACGTCTTCTCCCAGGCCTGGCAGGAGCCTGCCTCCAAGGGGCCATGGACAAGTCCCACCGAGCCCCTGCTGTGCACAGGGCATTTGCCAGCCAGCTACTTACAAAGCATGTCACTGGCGGAGGTAGGGCAGACCAAGTCTCCTGGTGCCAACTCTGGCCACACAGTGTCCCTTGGTGTTCCCGGCCTGCAGCCCAGAGTAGCATTCACCAGGGGCACCCTGACTGCAGAGGCTATGTGTCCAGTGTCTCGTCCTCGTTCTGCAGGAGTGAAGTGACAGCCCCAGAGCTGCCTCCCATCTGGGGGCCTCCCAGGTTCAGCACCACCAGCAGCGGGCCACTGTCCAGTCAGGCCCAGCAAGCCCCAGGGACCCTGCCTCCTACCACCAGTGAGCCACCCATCTACCTTCCTGGCCTCCTGACAACCCCCTGCCATCCTTCTTACCCTGGCCTCAGCCTCTCCTGGGGAATCTGCATTGACAGAGACACAGCCTCTCCCAGTCCAACCAGCCCAGGCTAGAAACCTGACTTGGCCCTAGGCCATCATCCAGATTCAGAGGGTGCTTCCCAGGGTCAGATAAGGTGGGGCCACCAGTGATCCACCTGACCCAGATAAGTACCACGTTTTTGTGGAGCTGAACATGGGCTGTCTGGCCCCACTGCCTGGAGCCCTACTGATGGGGTCACATCATTAGCATCTGCCCTGGATGTTGGGCTGACTCCATGTGGGCTGGGATGCCCAGCATAGAAGGGTGTTTGGAGACCCTAACCCAAGCCCTCTGTTTGGTGAGGTTCTCCTGGCAGACTCGGGACCCCTAAATCCTTGGGGCTTCCCCATCACCTTCTGTACTGTGGGCTCTCAGGCCTCACAGCACCTGGTACCAGCACCCTTCCTGACTAAGCTGAAGGCACCTTCCTACTGTCCAGCAAGCCTTGGGTACCTTCCCAGTCTCACTGGATACGACAGACCCTCCAGCCCAGGTCAGCCCTGCAAGGAGCCAGACACACCCCTGCCAGCTGGGTCTGGAAGGCTGCCTCCCTGCACACTGGGCTCCCCATCAGCCTTCTACAGCTTTCCTGCAGGCCCTCCAGCAGCTGCCAGCACATCCCGGGTTGAAGCTTGCCTGGCCACACAGGCAACCTGGTTATCTGCCAGACTAGAATCTCCCAGCCCCAAGCACAGCACATCAGTGGAGCCCAGGGCACCGCGGGGTGAGCAGGGCACGGAGGTAGCTGGGAGGAGGTTGGAGCTTACCAGCTGTCAGACCGCAAATCAGCCCAGGGTTGGGGGTGCCCTAACTTGGGGCCTTTGCCAGAGTTTTGTAGTAAAATGCTCCCATGATGGCCTGTTTTAAGGTACTAATGAGTCACTGACAGGAACTGGGAATCAACGTACACAGTCAGCTGGGGAAAACAAGGCTCCAGCCACCACTGAGCCACCAAGCCCTGTGCTCTCCCAGGGCCCACCTGCCTGGACTCCACTCCAGACCCTCTACAATAGTTTGCACGGCCTGCTTGGGAGCTCCGGAAATGAGGGTGCAGAGGTCTGTGGGTCATCTGTGTTCTCACTGGCTGGCCCCATGAACTTCACTCTACAGATGAGGAAGCTAAGGCTCAAAGAGGCTAATGCCCTCCCAGCTTTACCATGAGCATAAAAGGGTGGAACAGAGCTGGGGGAATGCCCATGAAAAACAGCAGCAGCAAGATTTCCTAGGGCCTCCTGGCCCCTCTCTGCTTTCCTCCCTTCAGAGGCCTCCTAGAGCAAGAGTGACAGGAAGGTTGGAGGCCCAGGGGGAGGGGGCTGGGGGCGGGGCCAGGATCTGGCAATTTCCTGTTCCTCTCTGTTGGCTCTAATTAATCCTTGAGTCATCTGTTGCTAGCCAAGAGGGGAAATGAAATATTAATAATGTAATATTTCCTTGTGATTGTCCCTTATTGGGGACAGGGCAGAGGGCAGAAGCCATCCCATACAGATCAGAGTTACATGCTGGGGAAGGTGCATGATAAGCCTCAAAAGGACAACCCCACAGGATTCCCCAGCAGTTAGACTCAAAACTGCTGCTGCTTCCCGCCTTTCTCCTTACCCTCACCAGTCTGGCCACTTTAATTAAAACTCCATTTAATCAAACCCGCACATTTCCTGGCTCCTTGTACATCAGACTAGCAAGGCTTTCCGTACACATGCCCACATGGTGGCTGTACCCCCCAGAGCCCGGTGGATAGAAGTGCCCGCCAACTTCCAGGCAGGACCCTGCACACCTGCTCCTGAGTGCAGCTAAGGGCAATGTACCAAGGCCAGCCTAGCGCCTTGTGCCTGTTGCAGCTACACTGGGCCTGTTCCTGGGTTCCAGAATCCCAGCCTGAGAATCCTCCACTACTTTCTCACAGCAGATGTTTCCAAGTACCTACTCTGTGCCAGGCAGCATCCCAGCTGCTACAGCACAGGGAGCTTTGTGCCACCTGCTGCTGAGCCTGACCCCAACAGGCCCTGAGCCCACAGTGGGGGGCCTTAAGGCAGAGTTGTCCTAGGAGACTGTCCTGAGAGCTGGCTACTACCCAGGTGTGCAGGTCACTCCCCACTTCCAAGACCTCAATATAGAGATTAATTCATTCCAGAGATGAAGATAATATAGTAATCTAATAATTTTCAAAGACATTTAGGATCTTCAAAGAGATAAAGGAGTAGTATCCATAAACAAGAATGAGAATTATTGGCAGAACCAAAACAAGAACAGGCAAATATGAACGAGAAATAATATAAAAATCCTGGAAATGAAAAACAGAAGGATTGAGGAGAACACAATTGATGTGTTGTCATGTGCATACAGTTTGAGGAGACAGTTGGGGATCTGAAGACCGCACTGTGGAATTCTCACCCAAACCTCAGAGCAGGTAGTTGAAAGAAATGGAAGGTAGACTGAGCAGCAGCACCTCAGTGGGAAGGGAACTCAGTGGGAGAGTGGAGAGGTCAACAAGCAAAGGAGAACTAGCTGGACAGGCAGCTCAGCTCTGCCCCAACCACAAGCCCTCCAGTGGCCTTTAGAGTGGCCCAGGCCTGGGCACAAGACTCCCAAACCCCAGGACCCTGGGACCGGCCAGGCCCCTCTCCGAACCCATCAATGAGAGCAGGGCCATCTCCAGTGTTGCCTGGAGGTGAGCATCCTCTGTGTCATGGCACATCTTCCCTCCCTCTCTCCCTCCCTGCAGGGTTGCTAGCAGCTCCAACTTCAGGAACCTTGTGAGGGCTGGGCCCCAGGTACCCTGGCAGGCACCAGTGGTGTCCCTTCCCCCACGGCCCCTGGGGTGTGCAGCTGCTGCTTTCAGAGCCTGGGGGCAGGATGTGGGCAGGACTGGGGCTGAGAGCCTGCTCCCTGCACTGAGCCCAGCCCCCAGAGCAGCCTCCACATCAGCAACGCCTGGAGCCGCAGGGCCTTTCTCCCTGCTGGGAGCCCAGAATCCCCCTTCCACCCCCTCGTGTCCAGGCCAGATGCCAGAGAGGCCACAGGCCCTGCCTCTTCCCAGCCTGACGTGGCCACTCACCCCCATGGGCTGCCTCACCTGACTCCCCCCTCCAAGGGGCCACTCCACACACAAAGTGCTACGTGCCCACCCTGTGTTGCAAGGAACCCAGATGGGGTCCCACTCCTGCTCCATCCCACACTCCCTGAGACCCTGAGCAAGAGGCTTCCCCTCTGGTACAGCAGGCCACAGTGAGACAACCTCCTCACCCACATGGCTCAGCACCCACACCTCTCAAGTGAATCTACTGGCATGACGACAGGCACTACCATGCCTGAAGAGGTCAAGATGGGGGGGGGAGGACTTTCTAAATGGCCCTGAGAACATAGACCCTAGTGGGCCCGGGGTGGGACCCTGACAGAAGGCTGGCCTGCTGAAGGGGCAGTGCCAGGTGCACAGCCTCAGGAGCTCCCAGAGGGTGGGTATGCTGAGGATGGGAGGCAGGCAGACCCACTTCTGGGGTCCCTGGGACGAAGATGTGATGATGCAGCCCTGGAGGCTGAAAGGAGAGAGCAAGAGGGTCAGCCAGACCAACTCCAGCATGGCCCTGCCACTGCTCCCTGGTCACTCAGTGGCCTCTGGTACCTGGCTTACGGTTTGCAGAGGCCACTGAGGGGCCAGAGGTGAATGCTTTGTGACAGATGGGCAGACACATACCAGCCCTGGGGGCCTCTGGGCAGAAACCATTACCCTGACAGCAGGGAGGCACCAGAGTGGCACTGACTGCCTCTCCATGGCGCACCAAGGCAGCCTTTCTTCCAGGTGACAGCTGGGCTGACGCGAGCAGCAACAGAGGTGGGAACCGCAGAAAGACCCTGCCCAGCAACTTCTGAAACAAGCTTGTCCTATGGAAGGGGTTGTGGGCCAGAGGAGTCTGGAAGGGCTCTCAGGGGAGGGGGTATTCATGCTGGATTTGAAGGGTCAGGGAAGAGAGGAAAGGAGATTCCAGGCAAAGGCAACAGTCTGTGCAAGGCCCAGAGGCATGCCAGAGAAGGCCTGCGGGGGTCCTGGAAAGCTGAAGCCTCCTGCCTTCCCTCCCCCATCTCCCCCATCCACCATCCTGCTCCCCCAGCTAGAGTGAGGGCAGCTGAGCTTCTCTAGTCCCCATCAGGAGTCAGGATCCCATGGCTTCCACACTGTAGGGGCCCCTTGCATGATTCTATGGGCAAGGGCTGGGGGACCTCTGCCACTAAACTGCTCCTTCCCACCACCCAGAGCTCCCAGCCCTGTCCAGGAGGTGAGCAGTCTCTTGGGAGGGCTCCCTGCATCCCAGCTCTGAACTCCTGCCATTCCTCACTTCCCTTCCCCCATCTGGGCCCAGCACAGACTTCCAGGGGCCCACCCTTAGCACCGCACTCGCACTGCTCCCTTCAGCCTCCAGACCATGGGGCAAACCCTCCCTTCTGTGGCCGCCAACATTTCCCAGGCCCAGATCCTTCCCTAGGGGCCGGAGCTCATCCTTTTGTCAACTTAGCACCTGACACCAGTGATCTCCTCAGGGTCCCCTGACACACACACCAAAACAACTTCTCAGCCCATCCTTCAAGCCCTTGCCTTCCCTCAGGCTGTGCTCGCCTTGGCTCTCATGTATACACATCTTTCAGCAGACAGGACTGACCCCCACAAGACACTTAGGGTGGCAGTTCCAGCTCACTCAGAGTCAGGTGGCTCAGGAGTCAGGCAGGTTAAACGGGAGCAGGAGTTGCTGAGGGATTTCAGGTCACTGCTGAGGGCCACGAGGCGCTGTGGTCCTACACAGCAGACCTAGAGGCCCTACATTTTGCAGGGTGTGATGCCAGGTGCTTGCTCCCAATCCAACTCCAGTCCACATGTCCCTCGGCCAACAGCGATCTCTCGTGGTGTCCCCCCCAACCCCATAAGGCTAAGAGCCTCCCTCCCAGGTTCCCAAGCTCAAGCACAGATCCCAATCTGTCCCCCACAACCAATGCCTCTCATTTACTCTCCACCGCAACCCTCGTTAAGCATTGCTTGCACCATCAGGCTTATTTTACAGATGAGAAGGCAGGTTTGCTGGGGCAATGACTGGCTCAGGGCTGCTCAGCAAGTGAATCAAGACTAGAACCCAGGTTTGGGCATGGAAGTCTCTGGGCCGTTGGGTTGCCTCTGAAGCCAGCCATTGCCCTCTTAGGCTGTGGATTCCTGGGGGCAGGACCAGTGTGTGGTCAGAGACCTGCACTTCCCAGGCCAGTGTGAGGAAGGCAACACACACGTCCACCAAAACCCACCTGGCCCAAAGCCTGTCTCCTGCCAGCCATGTCTGGGCTGCCCTCAGCCTCCCTGAGGCGATGAACAGAGAAGCCAGCTTAGCCCAGAATCTGGTCTGCAATGAGGGGATAGGGAGGGAGGGGCAGTGGCCCAAGAGACACCAGGACCTGGCAGAGCCAGGGAAACCCTAAAGGGCAAGAGTAGAGCAAGGAGGTGTGGACAAGCCTCAGCGAGGAGCTCCCGCCATGGACCAGAACCTGGGAGGGGGCCTGGCCCATAGGGCAGAGGCTTTCCAGCCCATCCAAGGCATCTAGGACCAGACCCCGCAGGACTAAGGAGGCAGCCCCTGATGCCACACAGCCTCCCTAGCCCACTGTGCTCCCAAGAACTCTCCATCATGGGCCCCAGGACCAGGACACGCAGGGGCAGCCCTAGCGGCATAGAGGTGACATGGATTGTCTTCTGAGGGTGCAGAGGCTGGGAGTCGATGGAAGCTGGATAGCAGAGGCCAAGGAGAGAGCAGCCTGAGCTCCAGGTGGGAAAGGAGCACAGGCCTGTGGGTGGAAGCGGGCCTAGGTGCCGCCGGAGATGGGGAGGGAGAACCGGCACAAGGGGCCGCCCTAGTCCTCCCCCAGGGGTCAGCTCCAGTCCAGAGAAAAGGGGGTGGGGACTTCTCTCTTCTCTTTTCTCCCCTGCGGAGCCCTCGGCCTCCGCCTTCCTCCCATTGTACAGTCGGGGAAATTGAAGTCTAAAGCGCGGTGGCCGCGCCCGCAACGCAGACATCTCTGCTCCGCTGGCCCCGGCCCCTCCTTGATCCCCTGGGCATCCCGCGCCAAGTTCCTCGGGGGCCGCCACCATTCCCGCAATTCCTACGTCGGCTCAGGGCAGCCCGGCGGAAGGCCAGGACAGTCCGAGGCGCGCCCCCAACCCCGGCCTCTCCTGGGACCCCTAAGTCCGGTTCCCGCCACCAGTGCCCACTGGACGCGCCCGCGCTCGGCCGGCGTTCGACTCCCCCTTTCTCGCTGCGCCCCAGGCGCTCGGACGCCGTCTGCTCACCCAGCTTCCCGGGAACACCTGGACGTTCGGCAGCTCCACCTGTGGAAGTTCTCGTCTGCGGGGTCCGGCCCGCCCTGCTCAGGCCGGCCTCTGCCTCGAGCCCAGCCAGGCCAGGGCGCGCCCCGAGGGCTCATAGAGTACCCGGGCGGCCCGTGGCCCAGAACGCACCGGCGAGGTTCCCGCCCCTGCCGCTGGGGCCGCGCTCTCTCGCCCCTTCCCCTCCCCGCTTACCCTGCGCACCTTCCGGTCCATTTCAGGGTGGCCCAGGGGGTCTGCGCACCGTCCCCCGACCAGGCTTAGGGCGACAGCCGCACTCGAGCCGCCCCTGCACCCGCTGTTCCCGCCGCCGCCGCCGCCGCCGCCGCCGCGGGCAGGGCTCGGACCCCGGCCCACGAACTCGCTCTCAGGTCGGCGGGAAGAGACGGAGCGGCGGGGCACCTGAGGAGGGGACCCGCGCCTCCCGCCCCCCAGTCCAGCAGCCTCCGACGGCCCCCACGCTGCCCGGCCGCCCGCCCGGGACCCTGGGGACCCCGGACGCGGGACCCCACTGACCTGCTGCTAGCGCGGCGGCTCCCGCCGTCTCGGCGGCCGCTGGGTCTCCAGCTCCGGCCGCGCCGCCCGCGGGCGCCCCCTGCAGGGCGGCTTCCAGACCCGCGCGGTTCTCGCTCCGCCCCGCTGCGTGGGGAAACCGAGGCCAGGTGGCCCCGCCAGGGCGGCCAGCCCACAAGTCCGGCTGATGCCCGCCTCCCGCTCCGGCGCGCCCTCGCAGCTCTCGCGTCCGTTCAGGCCACTTCCCTCCGGACCACACCCCCTCCCCTTCGATGATTCTCTCACCCCTGTCCCAGAGCCACACTCCCTCCCCTCCTCCAAGAAGCCCCAGGCTGCCCCTGCCACTTGGGTCCTCCCGGAGCCCTGCTGTCCCTCATCATCGGAGCTGAGTGGTCGGTACCCCTGTGTCATCCCGGGAAGCGTCCTGTGCCTGCTTCTCCTCAAATCTTTCCATGGATCCCCCAGTTCCTGAAGGAGAAAATTCGGCCTCATACCAGGGACCTCAGGGACACGCCTGCTAGTCCGGTCCACAGCCTTGCTCTCCCTCCCTAAGTCTGGTCCTGCGCTGCTGGGGGTGGAGGGTTGGTACCTCAGCTCAAAGATGCCTCTAAGAAGTCAGCCCCAATTCCAGTGATCCCTCCAAGAACTCCTCAGCTCCGGTGCCTGGTCAGGTCCTTCCCCCTCCCCAACTGCTCTGAGCAAAGAGAGGAGTCACCTTCTGCATCCCTGACTAACCTGGAATCTCAGACCCTTGCGCTGGGATTTCATCTTCCTCCCACCCCACAGATCCATGTTGTGGTGATTCCAAATTGGAAACGACCTCACATCCATCCAGCCCCAGTCCACCTTCAGACCCTTGAATCTGGACAGAAGTGGAGTAACCCCAGTCCTGTGCACAGCAGGACGAGCTGCTCAGAGGCCAGGGTGTTGGTGGCCAAGGGTTTGCAGGAACCTTGCATTCTCAAATCTCCTGGGACCAGCAGGGTCACGGTGGGGTGGGGTGGGGCAGAGAGGGGGTGTTGCTGGCCCCCAGGGTGGAGGCCAGTGGGAGCAGAGGCCGGAGGGAAGGGCGGGTGGGAAGTGGGAGCCTGCACAGGCACTTGGCCAGCTCCTCCATCCCAGGAGCAGAGCCCAAGGTACCAGCCTCCACTGCCTGGCAGCCTCCCCAGCTTGTTGCCGGCCCCATTCAGCCAGCTTGGATCCCCTGCTCCCCGTTTCCCCTGATGTCCAGTGGGCCCCTGTCTCCAGGCACAGGGAGGCAGAATAGGGCATGCTGGGAGGGGCTGGGACTCCAACATGAGAGAAAAACCTGAGACCTCATGGGAAGAGGCACGTGAGAATGTTCAAATTGGGAACCTCCTGTCCTGATTTCCAACCTCATCAGCTGCCTTGCCCCCACCCCCCAGTCCAGGCTGTGGTCCAGCCCCAGCTGGCTCTGCCGTCCTCCCCCGCACTCACCTCCACTGAGGGGAATCAAGACCTCGGCTGGGGTTGCCTTGGTTGCCTCACCTGTAAAATGGGACTATCGCCTTCCTGCCCTGCCTCCTCCTTAGCTGTGCCAGTCAGACCATGAGGAACCTGGGGAGGTGCTGTCCCACTGGGGGACCCTCCCCCCAGGCCCTTGGCTTCCCTCCCTTGCTTCTGGGCCATTACATGGGACAAACTCCTACAGCTGGGACAAAACCCTCCTGCCAACATCTGTTGGGCCCGTATTCACTCAAGTCCTCACTCAACAGACATGCAGGGAAGAGCTTGAGAGCCACCTGGGGCCCAGAGAGGACTATGGGGTTCATAGGGCAGAGACCAACACTCAGCCAATACTGGGGTCACTCTTGTCCCCTAGTCCCCAGCATGGGTCCCCATGAAGCTCTCCCCTGCCATTTCCATTCTGGGGCCCAATGGCCGTCCTACCGAGACCTCCCCAGGTGTGGCCTGCCCCCACACTGGCTACATCCAGTGCCCAGGGGCTGAAGGCTTCATTTCTGTAGCTGGCCCTCAGGGCCAGGGTGCCAAAGCCCTTAGAGTTCACTCGTGGGGCCCAGTGGGAAGCCCCTCCTCGGTGTGGGTGCCCCAGGCCTAGGGTGGTCAGCAGGGCCTGGCTTGGCTCCAGGCCTGGAGCCAGCTCCCTAGGCCCTGGAACCCACACGGCCTTGAAGCAGCATGGTCCCCAGCCTTGCTCTCCAGCAGCCCCTGTTAGAGATGGGAGGGGGTGAGGGGGGGTTGCTCCAATGTTCTTGTGTCATTTGCCAGGTGCCTTTGTCCAGGTCCCCAGTGAAGCCATTGCCCAGAGAGCACGTGACAGGAAGCAGGCACATGGGAGGGCTGTTCACGAACTCTGCCCCCCCCATGGAGCGGATGTGCGCCTCCAGGCCCTCCTGGGGAACCCTCTGCTGCCCCACCCCACAGGCCAGCGAGCCCCTTGCCCTTGGCCTTGAGAGTCCTCCTCAGGTGCCAGGCTCTGGGAGCCCTGCAGGCCTGAGGCAGCACCGAGGGTGATGGGCTCAGGGATGCCCTGGCCGGCCCCATCTACTACCTCCGGGCCCTTGGTTTCCCTGCCCAGCCTCAAGACAAGCTGTGAAGGCTGTGGGCACCCACCCTTCCTTCCCTCAAGGCCCGGCTCGGCAGGCGAGACAGGGGGCCAGCTGGGCTCTCCCGCTCCAGAGTTCCGTTCTCAGACTCCCACCCCCAACCTACTCCCGCGGGCTCTTTGTTCCTATCCAGGATGCACCTGGGTGGCCTCTGGCCCGATTGTTTGCTCTGGGGCCAGCTGGGCCAGAGAAAGGCGGCCAGCCCCAGGATGAAGCACCCAGTGGGTGCCGGGGCCAGTGTCCCCGGGAACCACCAGGCCACCCTGAGGTGCTCACCAACTTCTCCTCTAAAGGAGCAGGCACCACACACTTCCTGGGGTTCTGGGATTGAGGAAGTGGGGGGACCTCACGGGACTCCAGTTTATACTCAGACTAAGGCCCCAAAAAAGCAGAATCACATGAGGAAGCTCTCCAGCCGCCCGTAGCCAAGCAGCTGCAGGACCACCCCATCCTCCAGCCCAGTCCTGGGAGGATGCTTCAGCCCACGATGACTTCTGGCGTCACATGGCAACCCTGCTGGGAGCCCTGTGCCTCTGAGCTGACCTGGGTGCATCCCTTGGATATGGAAACTGAGGCCCAGATGGGAGTGGGGCCTTGTCCTGGACAATGGTGGCAGGGACAGCCCCTGGCATGCGAGGCTTGTCACTCACAAACCTAAGAATGGCCCTAAGCCAGGGCCCCAGGCACCCACACAGCAGCAGCTGCCTGAACATGAAAGCCACCCCTCGCCACTCTCCCAGGACCCCTGCCTCAGACCTCCCCGGGTACCTCCCGCCCCACTTCACAGAGAGCCTGGGAGCACGGTCCAAGGGGGACCCTTCCTGGGGTGACCACATTGCAGAGGTGGGAAGAGCCCCAGCCCCTCACAGGTGTTGGTGGCAGACCTGGGTGTCCCTGCTTCCTCCCTGACAGGTGCTGGTAATGGTCCACCCCGTACTCCTACCCAGCCCTTCTGGTTCTGCCACCTAAGATTCCAGACCTTGTGGTGTCTCCCTCCTTGGAACCCTGGATCCCCGCCCCCCCAATAATGCAGACATCACCATCCAAGGGCTCCTGGGGCCTGCCCTTGCCCTGGGCCTGGCACAGCTGGGGTGGCACAGACTGCAGGCCATGTCCAGTCACCCTCTGCCCTTCCCCACAAGTCCCCCAGCTCCTGGCCCTTCCTGCACACCCAGCCTGCTCTCCCAAGTGCTCCCCGCCAAGGGAGCGGGTTGAGCCCAGGGAGCGTGGAGCCCTGTCCTCTGTGCACCCATGCTGCCTCCTGCACCAATGACCAGGGCAGCCCAGCGAAGTCCTGGCCTGCTGGGGCTGGCACTCTGGCCAGCACTTTCCCAGCAACCTGGGGCCTGACGAGAACCCGCCCCTCACCCCGACACAGCACGGGACCTGCAGGCACCAGAGCCCTGATGTCTGTCCCTGTCCCCCCCTAAGGGACCACCTTAGACAAAACCTGGCCAACCCTGGGCCGCAGGAGTGCTGTGCCGTGGGAGGGAAGCCAGGCCTCCCCAAGCCCAAGAGGACGCTCCCCAGTCTGCCCAGCCGCGCCGGAGAGGCTCTGGAGATGGAGTCGGTCTGCTACTGAGGCAGCTGGCACAGCAGGCAGGAGTGTTCTGGGGAGGGACCCCACCCTGTGGGGCAGCAGCTAAGACAGCAGAGCTTCCCCCACTGCCCAGGGTCCCGGGTGGGGTCCCCCACTCCTGCCGCCACATGCAGGGCCCACAGGCCCGTGTCTCAGAGCCTGTGGCCTTGGCTGGACGACCTCCCTGCAGCAGCCAAGGGAGGGAGCTCAGCGTCTTCGGCCCCGGCCACGTAACCCTGGCCACACAGCTGCTGAGTGGGGAGAAGCCGGGCCACCGCTCTGACATACACACCTCCACTCAGCTGGCGGCTCTGGGCCTCCCAGGGAGCGAATCAGTTACCATATGAAACCCTGACCCTGGGGAGGGGGTCGCAGGCCTGGGAGGGGCGCCCAGGTCTGCCAGTGTTAACAGGAGGGGATGCCACGGCCTCTGCACGTGACCTGTGTCATGTGCAACGTGACGAGGTGCAGTGCTGTTCCCGGCTGTGCTCTGTGGAGTCACTGTCATTCCACACAAGATGCCCAGGAAGAAAGGCTTGATTGGTTGGGTGCCTGTGAATGGTATAATTATTGATTTTTTTCTCTATAATTTTATACATTCTCAAAATTATCTCCAAGAACACACATTTCTAAAAAAACCCAGAAAACCTCAAGGCACCCTCCCCAACCCAGAGCAGCACATGTCTGGGCCACAGGTGGGGGGTGTGGGGGCAGCTCAGGCGGTGCTTCTGGGGCCTGATGCCCGTTACAGAACCTCCGCGGTCACAAGGCCGCCCAGGCCGCATGGCTCACCTGGGCCATCCCACCCCAGATGCAGGCAGATGGCCAAAGCCTCCCCTGCCCCACCCCACTCAGGCCCCCGGCGACATCTCCTGGCCTGTGGGCTCAGGTGCCCTCCCTGCCACAGCCCGTCCCCGGAGGTGGCGAGGGTCCTGTTCACAGCGACCCAGAAAAGCCCAAGCCTGATGTGTCACAACAATTTTAGGACATTCAAGAACATTTAATAGAACAAAAACTTAACAGTATCATCAGTCAGCAGAAGCTTGTGGTCGAGAGAAAACCAACACTGGTCCTTTTGCAGTAAAGCTTGTGCTTAAAGGGAGGAGGCAGGATGTCCTCCTGGAGACTTCGCAGCAACTGCCACTGGACCCAAAGCACCTCACAGCACCACTTCTAGGAACACAGGACCGTCCAGGGTCACCCCTTAAAGCCAACAGTACAAGGATCCTACCAGGAAAAGCGAAATGTCTTGCTTCTGGAACCTTCTCAGCCGTGGATCCATGTGGAAATCGTGGGCAGCTTGGCCACACAGCCTGTTGTCAGAGAGGCAGCTGGGCACCCAGGAAGCCCTCCCTGCAGCCCCCTCTGCCCCGTCACCAACCCCGGGAGCTGAGGCCGGGCAGCACCAGCCCATCAGCAGTGGCCACGCTCCTCCAGAGGACACTGGCAACCCCCCCACAGGCCCTGCAGCAGGAGCCGCCAGGGACAGCGGTGTGAACTGCAGACCCAGGAAAGTCTCCATTGGCCAAAACAGCCGCCTCACATAATAAATAGGCAAAAATGTGGCCGCAGATCAGGCACACAGGCCACCATAAGGGCAGATGAGAGAAGAACCAAGTGGAGAGACACTGAAAAGCAACAACTCTCCCCTGACAGTCACTCAGCGGACAGCACAGGTGCCCAGCAGGGCAGCAGATGCGAGGACAGAGCCTGTCAGGGAGGAGGGGTCTCCTGTGTGCTCTGGTCTGGGTGCTGCTCTGCAGCTGAAAACAGGCGTTTCACCAGGAGCCTCCCGGGGGGGTGGCAGCCGGTGACCTGGGCCAGCGGGCTACATGTACAGCCCGTCTCACAGCCGCCCTCTGCCCTGGGCTGTTGACTCGTCCGACCCCTGGTCTTGAACCTCCTGCTCACGCATGGAGCCGCAGCCCCCAGGCTGGCTGGGCGGCCTCCCCAGGCCCCCGCCTTGCATTCTGTGGGGCAATGGCTGCTCTTCCTCCTGCTTATCTGTGTTCTGGAAGTGCAGGTCTTGAAACTGTTTGAACCAACAGCGGCTCCCCTTTCCCAAGAAGGGCTGCTGAGGGTTGTCGTCTGGATGGCGGCGGCAGCCTCCCCTGCAGAGCTAAGGCACTTTCTTCCACCCCAGCCAGGAGGGTCACTTCCGAGCGACTCAGGGACTGAAATCGCACCATCTGGGCCCCTTGACTTGTTCAGCTTTTCCTCCTGTTTCTTGCGACGTTGGTTCTGGCTTTCATCACCTTATGTCCAGATTTTGTGTTTTATCGCTACACTTACCAAAACAATTTAACTTTGGTACTAAGAAAACAAAAGCCATTTCCCCCCAGTATTGCTCATAAGAAAAAAAGAGAACTCCTTAGGAAAGATTCCTTTGTCTGGAACCCTGAGGTTGGTGCTGGGTTTCCGAGCCCCTGGAGCTGGAGATTGGCAGAGCCTGAGGGCGGGGGGCACGGTCCGTATCGCCGGCGAGGATGCCCTGTCACACAGGAGGGGAACAGGGGCCTATAAGGTACCCATTCCCCCCACCCCGCCCCGGTTCTCAGGGGCGAGCAGTTGAGGTGCTGCAGGAAGCTTTCACAACCTAGGGAGCTGCCCGCACACGAATCCCCTTCCCTAGGTTGGACCGTGAGTGAGCCTTTCCTCCCACCCCAGTGCTAATGGTTCCCCAATCTCTCCAGCAGGTCAGCGTGTGCGCGGGGCCCTGGCCGCGGAGGCCAGGTGGAAGAGCCTGGCCCAAGCGCGGGCCACACAGGCCGAGTCCCCTGCCCGCCGGGGGCGGGGCTCACACGCTGCGGGGCGGCCAGGGGCAGAGTGTAGGGAGCTGCGTTTGGGGTGACCGTGGGGCCTCAGGTGCTCAGGTCTCAAAGTACTTGTAGATGGCCGTCACGTAGAGCATCACGTTCTGCCAGTCCGGCCGCTCGGTCCCGACCATCTCGTTAATGTCCTGACAGAGGAGAAGAGGCTAGTTAGAGCCCGGGTTGCCTCCCAGCCACAGCACCAAGGGCTCTGGGGGTGGGGGCCTCCCTCATGGGACTTTTGTCCGAGTCTCACTGCACAGGTCAGCAGCCTAGTACCCAGGAAACTCCTCGCCCGGGGCGTAGGCAATGTCCAAGCCTCCCGCCCTGCCCAGGGCTGCCCCTCAAGGCTGGAAGGGGCTGGTCTCCTCTGGGGGAGGGGGAGTTGGGCCGTCCTCCCCACCTGCCTCTCCTCGCTAACCCCTCCGGCGTCACCTCTGAGTGTCCTTCCCACCAGGCACTGCCTGCCCCACGGTGGGCGACCCCCTGAAGCCCTGGAAGCCACAGTTCTCTGTGTCCTGTGTGGCCCCCGTGGTTGGGGAGACATCAGCTGATGCTGCTGGGAAGCGGGCGGGGGACCCTGGGCTCTGAGACGTGCCCGAGAGGCCCCCAAGAAAGACCCGCTGTCCTTGCAGGGCACTGCTCCCAGGGGTCCCATGGGTGCGAGACACAAATGAGGACCAGAGTCAATGGGATGGGGAGAAAGAACACATGTATGTTCAGTGTAAGAATCTCAATGGAAAGTTTTTAGGCTGGGGAACTGCCTGCTTATATATCAGCATTTACACATGGTGTAAAACATCCAGGTAATGAGAAATATTTCAACTGTAATTTCTCTCTCTCTATATATATGATTGAATAGAAGCCACTCAGAAACACGTATTTCTGTGAACTCAGAAGACATATTTATGGAACTCTACACAAACACTCCTGCAGGGTAAAGATGAGTGCAAATATGTCTTCAAAGCTATCGGCTGTCACAAGGCAGGGTGATGGGTACCCTCAGGGTGGGAGGTGGCACTGGGGGTTCCTGACCTGGCCCTGTGGGGTCCTTCACTCTGTGGACCCCCGAGCTGTGCAACACCCCTGTCACGTTAATTTCATCAGCATCTCTGGGTGTGGAAGTCTCTGGCTTTGCATTTGAACAAGGTATTTTCTCCCTGGAAGTCAGACTGGGTGACGAGGCAGGAGCCCCCACGGAAACACGTCTGTCCTGAGCTACTGTAGCCCAGAGCACAGCCCTGACCCCAGGGCTCCTCCGCCTCTCTTCCCGCCCTTGAGAAGCGCTCTGGGGCCTTGCCCTGCCCTCCCCTGCCTCTACTTTGACACCCGAGGCAGATCTGCTGGAATGTGCTTTTGACAGCGAAACGTGACCACCCCCCACTCAGGGCGCTTCCTTGGGACACTTGACGGGAGGCATAAAGAGCGCCGGGCAGGGGACCATCTGCACCCCACCCGCAGGATGTCCTTGCGGCTGGTGCAGGGCCCGCCGGGGCCCCAGTCCCCACCCAGAAGCCTCCTGGTCACCAGGCCTCTCAGGGTTCTCTCCTCAGGGGACGGGGGCTCACCAGTGTGGACTTGATGCCGACACTCTCGGCAGCCTGGAAGGCCAGGGTGAAATTCCTCCGCTGGAAAAGAAACCGTGTGACAGGTGCATGAGCAGGGCCGGGGAGGGCAGCCTGACCAGCCCGGTCCACACCCATACCCGACACCCCGCCCCTCTGGTGACAAGCTGTGGAGTGACACCCACACACTTGTTCTTTCCTCTCCACACAGGAGGGTCACTTTTCACACATCAGCTCTGAGCTGCCCAGCACCCCCAAAGCTAATAAGCAACACCTGTGAAATTGTTTCCTCCCCGTGGGGGTTTTCAAAGGTCATCTGAAGGGCAGGAGGGGCCAATGGGGGTGCACACTAGAGGGTTTGGGCCTGGGTCCTCTCCCAGTGCCCGTCTGGGCAGGGCTGCACCGTGAGCCGGTCGTGGCTGGACGTGGGGAAGGTGGCCTGGCGTGGGTGACGCTGCCCAGACCACTCTCCTCAAGAAGCCCTGACCCTCAATGTCGTTCCCAGAGAGGCCACCGCGGTGTGCGAGGAGCCAGCAGCTTGCCCCCCGCACCGCCACGGAGGGCTCTCTCCCCTCGCCGCCTGCCCTCCATGGCCTCACCTTATCCTGACTGTTGAGCTCCTGGTAGGGAATGTGGGCGGGCAGGTACGTGTGCAGGAGAGCACAGAAGGCCAGCCCGTCGTTCCAGCTGCTGCTAAAGTTGGTGATGTCGATATTCTGCAGGAAAAGAAAGAAAACATGTGAGCAACACACACTGCGGGCTTCTCAGGAGATGGCCGAGGGGGGCGGAGGCCCCCAGGCCCAGCAGGCTGAGCTTCTGCAGGAAGCACGGCAGGATGGGGGGCTGGGGGCCGAGCCCAGGACCAGCTGGTGCCCGTGACCGGCCCCCACCCTGCACACCAGATCGCTGCAACCATAGCAGCAGAAATTTGAGCCACCCAAACCCTGGCTTGAGAGGACACAGCCCTGGGGGCCAGGGGCTCCGCCTCCGGGGCACCGGGGAGCAGCAGCGCTGTTAGGAAGAGCTGTGGTCCAGCCTCCTCCCCATCATTTACAGGACATCACAACCCCTGCACTCTGAGGACCAGCCACCAGCCTGCACTCGGTGCCAATGACCGGGGGGTGGGGGGTGGGGGGGTGCGTGGGGCTCCCACAGTGCATCTCCGAGAACCACCTCGACTCTTTGAAGGGGCACCTACTCCATATTCAAATTAAATTGTTCACAACCACAGAAGAAACACGTCATTCAGAGTATTTTATTATATGATAAAGCAATTCAGCTAGAAAGTAACCTTTACCTTTATTTGCAAGAATCCTTTTGAAGCTGAAACTCCACAATGAAATTTGGAAATTCACACGCTTTATGAAAATGCCACAAACTGGAAAAGAGAGCACCCCAACCCCCAGCACCTCCTGCTTCATGTCTTACTACTGTTTCATGCAGCCTTCAAATGCATGAGTCCGCTTCCTGGGTGACTGTGCTCGAGGCGGCAGTCCTCACTCCCCGGGAGCAGCGGCCAAAGAACAACGCTATTCACCTCTGTAGGGAGTGTTCTACAAAGTCTGCCGGCCCGACCCCCTTACAGGCCCGACCCCCTTACAAACCGTTAGGTCCTGACACCAAGTAGGGCCCAGGGACAAAGGGCGGGTGGGGAGGGTGGGGCTCTCCTGACAAAAGCAGCAGGTAGTGTGGAAACAAACTCTGTCACCAAAAGGAAGCGTCCAGCCCTGACTGCAGGCACCCAGGACGCTGCCCTCTGGGGACTGCTCAACCATGACCCTCTGAAGGGCAGCAGCTCTGGGGGCAGTGATCCCAGAGGTCACTCCCTCAGTGGCCGCCAATCCGGCCTGGAGGACTTGTCCATAAACTGTGGTGAGGAAAGTGATCAGGTTAAGGTGCAAAGGGGCGCAAATCTGCTGACAGCCCCAGGGAAAGGCGGTGGTAAGGTGTGGTGGCCGTGGGCCATCTGACACGGCCATCTAAGGGCAGTGCCAGCCACTCAGTGACATCACTGCCCCCCTAAGATGAGGCCTGGGCAGCCCCTGCCTCACTGGTCCCCACACTTGTGACCATGAAGACACTGCCCCGACAGGCTGGCTGCCCTCACAGGCCTCTGCTCCGCAACAACCACAGTTATGGCCATGGCCAACCTGTCCCTTTGATGTCATCGGGATCTCAGGAAGCAGCCAGCAGGGGCGCTTCAGCCCCACCTGGGACTAAGCTAGGACCAGGGAAGGAAGTCACCTGTCCAAGGTGTGGGGCTGGTGGGTGGGAGGACAGGGCTGGGAACCCTGGTCCCCAGCATCCTCCGGGCCGTGTCTCACTTTAATTCTCATAAACCCCAGAAGCGTTTTTCCATGAGGCTCAGGTCACAGATGATTCCTGTGGGATTATTCCTCCCAGTCGTCAGGGCCAAACGCCCTGACAAAAGAGCCAGGACACTGGTCGCCATCACATGGGCAGCAGGGAATGAGCTTCTTCACAACGTGTCCCAGCTCTGCACGGGGCTGAGTGTAGCTTACAGCAGCCAGAGGCTCCGACCCCTGCCCGTGGGTCACATGCACGCCTGGAGGAAAACAAATCTCTACTTCCTGCCGCTAGGCCTGATGTGGCGGAGCCTACGTGCCTGGCCTCACCGGCCTGAGGCAAAGGCCCCAGCACCAGAGAAAGCAGCTGTGCCCCAGCTCCCAGCTGTGGGAACCCGGCCATCCAGCTTCCTCCAAACAGACCAGACCCGCAGCCTGGACCCCGCAGTCAGAGCAGCACCTCGTGAATGAGGCACCCCGAGGAGACAGCGGGCCTGGGGCCCCAGGGCAACGACGACCAATTTCTAAATCAAAACAACCGAAACCCAGACCACTGCCCTGCCCCCTGCGAGATGGAGGGGGCCCGGCCAGTGTGGCCCCGGCCCATCCAAAGACGCTGGAGAAGCAGACAGGCCCTGACACAGGGGTGGGTGGGGAGGTGGGGAGGCCTGCACCCTCTGCTCCCATCTCACCATCTACTTCAGTGTTTTTCATGTTCGGGGCTGAAAAATCAAACTATTGATACTATGAAATAACACAGACAGAACACAGAAAAGCATGGAGACAGCAAGGCTGTCTCCAAAGCTGAAAAGCACAGGGAAGCTGGGACGTTCCCAGCCTCCTGTCTGTGCTCTGGGCCCCACGGCTGTCACAGCGTATTAATAAAAGGACAGGATCCATAGAAAGAAATAAGTGCGCGGAAAGGTACAAAAACTGTATGAAATTGCCAGAGGAATGGCCGTTCCCACGGGAGCCACCCCCTCCCACTACCGGCTGTGCCCAAGCAGGGACCACAGGGAGCTCCAGGCCCCCGAGGTGAGCAGTGGGCCGGGGACCCGGGCCCCACCCCACCCGGTTTCCTGAAGAAGAGCGCAGATAACAAGCTCTCATAAAATCATTCAACACCCAAGGCCGGAGGGATGGCGACGCTATGACCGCTCATCACAAAGCAACTCAAATGCCACAGGGACATGCACGGACCGTCTCTGCAGGCCTGTGAGGACACCAGAGCCGCAGCCCTCCAGGGTGGTGCAGGAGACCTTGGCCTTGGAGGGAGCCAGAGTGCTGACCCCCAGCGAGACACCCTCAGGCCTGCAGGCAGGGGCCTGGGTATGAGTCGTCTGGGGCTGAGCTGGGAGCAGGGGACAACAGGGTGGCGAGCAGGGAGGGGAAGTGAGGGCTACAGAGGCTCCGGAGAAAAGCAAACTGGACTTGGGGACTGACTGGCCGTGAGGAAGGAGAGAGCCCGCAGTCTGTGCCGGCAGAACTGGACAGCAGGGTCCTCCAGTGACACACGGCTCACTGCGGGGAGATACTCCCGACAATTACGCCTGTGGCACCCAGGGAGGTGCCTGGTGCTGACACGAGGGTCTGCAGCTGGGGACGCAGTGTAGGGGGGGCACCGGCGGTGGCCGGAGCGGACAGTGCGCAGGAGGGAGGCCTCAGACCAAGCCCCTCAGTATAAGGGCCAGGCAGAGGAGAACCGCCTTCAACGGGACACAGGGGAAGGCCCGACAGGCGGGACAAACCAGAAGCCAAAGGAAGAAGCGTCAGAACTGGGAGGGGTCAACAGCATCAGTGCTGCCAGAAAGCCCGCTGAACAAGGCAGCACTCAGGGTGCCACTGGTCCCAGTGAGCAGGTCGCCAGAGGAGTCCCACAAACCACAGCACAGGGCACGTCATCTGCACAGCCTCGCAGCTCTCACACACAGACTTCGTCACGTATTTCCTTCACAAAGTTGTCCAGAAATGGAATTTCTGTTTTCAGAAAGTGGTACTTCCAGTGAAGAGGAAGGTCCTTGACTATGAGACCCGTCTTCCAGTGCGCTTCTCTCTGAAGCAGCTGCAGGGTCAAGGACCTTCCGCCCTACGGGCCCTGACACCGCAGCTCTGCAGGTGGCCAGCTGACCCCTTTACAAAAAATAATACTCATAGAGCCAAAAATGGTGCTTTTTGAGGGGAACATGCACACTAACAGGAGGACTTTCTTCGCACTATTCACAGGCAATGCCAAGCTCTCTAAGAATGAAACAGTTTTCTTTTAAAATAGAGACACATAGTAATTATAATACAAGTTGCTAATTAATGAATTCAGATTTCGCATTTAGCTTTCAGGTGTCTTCAGGGCTCTCCTACTGCACAAGATAAGTATAAGTTTGGACAAAAACAAGAGGGTTACGGGAGTTCAAAAAAGCCTTGAGGGACTTCCCTGGTGGCGCAGTGGTTAAGAATCCACCTCCCAACGTAGGGGACACGGGTTCGAGCCCTGGTCCATAAAGATCCCACATGCCGCGGAGCAACTAAGCCTGTGCACCACAACTACTGAGCCTGTGCTCTAGAGCCCACGAGCCACAACTACTGAGCCCACGTGCCTAGGATCTGTGCTCCACAATAAAGAGAAGCCACCACAATGAGAAGCCTGCTCACTGCAACAAAGAGTAGCCCCCTCTCGCCGCAACTAGAGAAAGCCCGTGCACAGCAACAAAGACCCAACGCAGCCAAAAAAAAAAATAAATTTATATTAAAAAAAAGCTTTGAGCACAGACTCAAATGAGGTGCTTCACCCCATTTTCCTTCCATCCAGGAAGGGCCGACAGTGATCTGTAGGCAGATGGCTGTGGCCTGTGTGCAGGGCCCTCAGCTGCCCTCTTCATCTCACCAGAGCTCAGACTCCCCTGGCCCCCGCTGCCCTTGGCGGGCAGCTCCCCAAGCTGGGACATGTGCCCTCCCCGCTCCTGCGCCCTTAGATGCGGCCTGCCCCCACCTGTGGCAGCAGGTGAGTCCCACCTCTGTGCATCGAGGGTTGAGGGCTGGAGTCTGAGAGCCAAGAAGTTACACAAATGGCCACAAAAAAAGATTAAGAATAGGTCATAAAACATCTTAAAATGTTTTAATGTGTCTGAAGTTTAATTAAGGGCCATAAAATGCACCCCAAATACCACATAGTTGTTAAGGTTCTGATCTATTTAAGGAAATGCCATTTTGGGGGCACAAGGCAAAGGGCCAAAACCCATGATTAATCTCTGCAACACTCATGGCAGCACTTCCTCCGCCGTCTCAGCCGCCGTGGTGGGATCCCCCCGTGACCGTGACCATGACCGAGTACACCGCCTGCCTTTGGGAGGCAGGACAGAGCCACAGACAAACCCTGTCCACGGGGCCTCGAGGCCTCAGCCCTGGGCCGAGGGACAGGGTTTGGAGGGTGTTAGGGAATCTGGGTGAGGAGGGTGGGGGGTGCAGTGCCTAGAAGAGAAGGAAAAGCCACCAGGAGGCGGGTTTTAGCACTCCGGCAGCTACTGTTAGCGGGAGGCCCCAGAGGCCCCGGGAGGAACACGCAGCAGCCTGCTGGTGCTGGGGTGCCTGCGCTGGCTGCACATCTGAGGTGCTGCCTGGGGCCTCCATGCTGTCTCCTGTTTGAAGTTGAGCCAGGCTCTGCTCCAGGTCAGGGGAGGGGAGAGGAGAGGAGGGGGGAGGTGGCAGGGGTCTGGGGAGTCTGAGGCTCGCTCGTCACAATGTCCATGTCGGGACGTGTGTAAAGTGGGAGGAAGGAAGGAAAGACGCCAGGGCAGGCAGCCCAGGGGGCCAGCGACCCCGGAGACAGGCCTGCATCTTGTGCCCTGTGGGGGAAGGGGTTCCAATAAAGGCCTCAGAATCACGGGCAAAACCTTTTCAAGGTGACACCTCTCAGCCATCCGCCGGAGAGGCTGATCCGGCCGGTCTGGGCACCATTCTCCGTAAAGTTCCCCAGATGCCCTGAGTGTGCAGCCAGGAGGCAGGACCACCGACCCGACGACCAAAGGCAGCTGGAAACATGGACGGGACATTCCAGCATGAGGCCTGGCCGGGCCAGCTGGACCTCGCTCAGGACCCTGTGCGCTGGGGAACCAGGCCAGGATCAAGCACTGGACGGAACCTTCCTGACCAGACTCGACATAAGGCAACCAAACAGCCGATGGAGGAGCCTGTCTGAAAAGAGGAATTCCTGGGACAGACGGAGCGAGACCAGCACTGTTGGGCGACCGCAATCAGCAGCGGTAGTGAGCCGGCCTCCCTCCCCTCTACCTGGTCGGACGGACACAACTCCACCTGAGGGGCTTCTGCCGGAAATCTGAGCTGGAATCAGATCCAGCCTCGAATCAACTACCAGTTTATATCAGGGACAGCACTGCAGGGCTGTCAACACCAAACCTAAAATGCTAACGCTCCACAGGACACAGTCCAATTCCTTCCAAAGACAAACTGAAAGGAAACAAAAAGAGGGATGGGAGTTTTAAGATTAAAACAGACTTAAAAGAGGCATATTATCCAAATGCAATGTGTGAACCTTATTTGGATCTTAAGTCAAGCAAATCAACGGTAAAACTGACCATGATTCAATTGGGAAGTCTGACCTCTGTCCAAATATGTGGTGACATGAAATGGCTGGGACCTGCTTCGGAATCACCAGGCAGGGGTGGGAGAGCAAGGACTGTGCACTGACCACCCGGGCCTGGGCGGTGTACTGAGTGTCCTTTTACTATTCTCACAGCTTTAGTGTGTATTTGAAAATTTCCATGAAAACCAAACAAACCTACAACTCAATGACAGACAGACAGACAGACAGACAATGACAGACAAACCCAAAGGCCCAAATATGAAAATGGGCAGAGGATCTGAACAGACATTTCTCCAAAGTCGACGGACAATGGCCAGCAGCATAAGAGAAGATGCTCAAGGCTGTTGGTCACCAGGGAATTGCAAATCAGAACGAGGCTGAGCCACCACCTCAGGCCGCCAGGATGCACAGTACTTGGAAAACTGGAAACAACAGACGCTGGTGAGGATGTGGAGAAACCAGAGGCCCTGTACTTGCTGCTGCGAACGTAAGACAGCGCAGCTGCTGCGGAGCAATGTGACGATTCCTGGTCACTTACACGTAGAATCACTATGCGCCCCAGTGAGGCCACTCCTTGGGGACAAACCAAGAAGACCTGAAGATGGCGTGGACACAAATCCCCCACACGAGTGTCCACAGCAGCACAGAAGTCCAAAGGTGAAAGCAACACAAACGTCTACCAACCGGAAAATGGATAAACAAAACGGGGAGCATCCCCACGATGGGGCGTTTTCGAGCCACAGAAAGGAACGATACATGGTACAAAGTGGATGAATCTGGAAACGTTAGGCTGAGTGAAAGTGAGACACAAAGCCCACAGATTACATGACTCCATTTATATGAAACACCCAAAATAGTGAAATCCAGAGACAGAAAGCAGATGTGTGGCTGTCAGGGGCTGGGGCCGGGAAACAGTTCCAGATGAGAAGTTCTGGAACTAGAAGGTGCTGACGGACACACAACAATGTAAATGTACTTAATGCCACTCAACTGTAGACATAAAAATGGCTAAGATGGTACGTTTTATATTATGTGTATTTTACTACAATTTAAAAAATTGTCTGATGTTCAGAAGTAGCTTATGCTCAGTAAGTCTGTACACCAGGTAGGCCTCAAAAGCAACTGACTTACCCACAAGTGTTTACTGAAGAAGTTACGGCTCACAGGCAATGACTCACGAGTGCATTTTATGGGAATTTACTATGGCCCTGGCCCTGCTCTAAAATTTTTTAATTTCTTAAAAACAAACAGTTAAAGGTAGAAGCAGGGTATCAGTCTGCTTCCTTTACCACCAGGATACACCAAGCACTCTGCCAACTCAAAAGGGACCTGACCCACCGCCCACCCTGGGGATGGCTGTCCAGTGTCCTGGGAGGGAAGGGGCCGCACTGACCTGCAGTGACGCTGCCTGATGTGCTCAGGGTGCGAGCACACATCCAGGAAGCAGCTCTAACTACGCTGAAGCTCCACAGAGTCCAACGTAGAACCATGCACCACAGGCTTAATGTGCTGTAATAACTCTTTTTAGTCAAATGAACCTATTTTGAGGGGACACTTCATGTCACCCTAAGGGACCGGATTGATGTCCCCATATTTCCCATAAACCCCTCCCAAAGGAAACTTTTTGTGTTGGAGCACACAGGACCCATGAGGTCTGCTGTCTGAAAATTCAGGAAACAGCCACCAGGCAGGGATGGTTGGCAAGAGTCCCTGGTGAGGTCAGTTAAGTCACGAGCACAGGGCAAGTCTGAGCAGTTTTATTAGCAGCGTAGGAACTAACTCTTTTCTAGACTGCGTCTAGCTCTGACAGGGTTATTACTCACTAAAATGCAATTTCAACCGAAGGAGACACAGTACTCCCAGCTGTACCTTTCCTGTGTGTGCTCCGGGGGGCGTGGGCATAGAGGGAGAAGGGTGGCTGGTCCCAGCCCCAGCAGCCCAGGGAAGTGTTTGAGGAGGAGAAGGAGCACTCCTGAACTTCCCAGGACGGCCTCTTTCAGGGTATTCTTGGGACAGAGGTCACCAATCTTGTACTCAGGCTCTGAAACATGGATGCAGTGCACTCTGGGTGCTGCAGCCTTGAGGGCTGCCCAGCATGAGCAGCTCCGACTCGTGGGAGCCGCTGTTCAAATGCCTTCTCCAAGGAAGGGCCCTCAGTCTAGCTGGAGCTCCTGGGGCAGCTCTCAAGGCTCACTCTCCCCTGGCTTATGTCTCAGTTGATGCCTTCTACCGAGCTGAAGGCTCCCTCTCTGCAGAGTAGGAGGCATCGTGGGTTTAGGGTCCCAGGGACCTGGGGCCACTCCTTACAAGCTACAGGGCTGTGGGCACACAGTTTAACTTGGAGAGTCTCAACTTTCTCATACACAAAATGGGGAAAAGACCCAATTACGAGGATTTAATAAAGTGCCGGCTAGCGCTCGCAGGTCTCGCTCGGCCCCTCATCCGGCCTCCTGAGGCAGTGCTGACCGCCTTCCGTGACACAGACGGGCGCGGGCCAGGGAGGCCCCGCTGGGTCTGAGTCCCTCTCCTCTAGTCAACACCCAGACCCTGGGGACCCCTATTTGGGCCGGACATGAAAACTGACGGCTCCGTGAGCGGCCTGTCTCTGTCGTGGGACCACAGCACCTACGGCCCGAACAGCACCAAGCAACGGTTTTCCGCTCAGGCTGCAGCTCCGCGAGCGGCTGTTCTCCACCAAGCACCGAGCAGAACCCTGGGCTGCTCGCAAGGCCCTCCGCAGAGGCTGCTCCAGAGCTGGCTTAAGAGCAGTCTGAAGGGAGGGACAGAAAATCCAGGAAAAAAGGCCTGAGGATCTGAAAGCTTCAGTGTAGCAATGGGCTTTAAAAAAAAAGTTTCAGCTTCTAAACATGAGGGCTGCTGAAAGTAAGACAACACTTTATAAAGCATAAAGGACAGACACAGAGTGCACCTAGACTCGTTCAAACACCTTACACTTGAAAAATATAATTCATGCAGAAAAGGAAACTACCACACAGAGACTGCAGCACAGTATTAATCCATCAGAGCAAAGGCGTGGACACAGCCCTGCTGGGACCCCGGCAGGGAGGATGCTCATGGGGACGCACAGCCACCCTCCCAGCCCTCAGAACACCTTCGGAGGCGCTGAGACAGAAGGAGAGCCTAGCCTGGGAGGACCACGGACAAGTCTTCCCGTTTCTGAAATCGCAGGGAACGCGTCTGTCTGACCCAGGACACCAGGACGCCCAGGGGCCAGGCAGCCCGCACGTGAAGGGGCCGTGAGGGGAGGAAATGATCCCAGGACAGAGCCGCTCAACACAGCATGCTCACCTCAAGAAGAACTCACTTCACTGCCTCCAGCAGGAACTGCTGCTTTCAAATCTGTCAGTGGATTTGTTTCTACACCTACCAGGTACCGTTCTGGCAGAGGGAAAATGGCAAAACATCTAAAATAGGGAACACAGACAGCTGTGGCACCACCCTCTTGTACTTCTCTCCAAAGCCCCAGCTCGATGGTTTACTTACCTGCCCTTGAGGGCAACAAGCAGAGGGAAGTGGGAAAATGCTTCTCTCTGGACCCTGTGGTGGAGCGTGACTCCCCCTTGTCCGTCCTGCTGGGGCCCTGTGCGTAGCGCTGGGCTCCTGAACTCCCGGCTCCTTACTTTTCTGGTTTTCTTTTGCATACAAGTTGGTTTCTTGGTATAAAACATGTTAGGATGCAGTCAGAGAGAGAGAGAGTTGAGGGCCATGAGGAGGGATACGGTGTCAGTAGAAGTCTGAAGGTCGCTCACACCTGGAGCCTTCGTGGCACAGTAGTGCATGCTTGTGATCACAAGTCTGAGTCATACAAAAGGCGGTCTTATGCCTAGGAAAAGGCGTAATTTTAAAAGGCCTGGAAATATTATGTTTCAAAAATAATGTTGGAAGTTCCTTGAGGGCAAAGGTCATGCTCTAGATGGCATTACATCCCTCCTTGTATTCAATGACCTTGTGATGGACACTTCACCAAGAAGGTACATGAATGTATCACAAACAAGCACATGGAAAGACACCCAACACCATTAGTTCACAGGCACCTGCAAAACCAAAACCAAAACCATACACCTACGAGAGGACAGAGGCCGAGCGTGCCCAGTCACGGCCAGGACAGGAAGGAATGAGGGCCCTTGTGCACGTGGGGGAGCGGAGGGGGTGCAGCCACTTGGGAAGACAATCTGGCAGCTTTTTAAAGAGTTAAACCTATACTGACCGCATGATCCAGCCAACCACTTTCAGATGCCTCTACAAACGCCTGCACCAAATGTTCACGGGAGCTTTCCTCACAACAAGCAACAACAGGAACCAGACAAATGTCCACCAACAGCCAAATGGATAACAAATTATGACATATTCATAAAACGGACTACTCTTCAGGAATAAAAGGAAATAAATTATTGATATATACAACAATATAAATGAATCTCAAAATAATTATGCTCAGTGAGAGAAGCCAGACCCCTCCCCAAATTGCACACACTATGATTCCATTTATACAAAATTAGAAAAAATGCAAACCCTGCAGGGACAGCAGATGAGTGGTTGCCTAGGGACAGTGGCGGGGGTGGGGCAGGACGACCGGCATGCAAAGGTGCCTGAAGAGGCTTCCGAGGAGGTGGACATGCTCATCTCACGTGGGGATGGTTTCACAGGTGTGTTTCATCAAGTTGTAAAATGTAAATATGTGCAGCAGTAGTGTCCATTTTGTACTGTACAGAAACTCCAAACCACTGTGTTATGCATCACAGTGCTGTGGGTCTACTATACTTCAAAAATGAACAAACACACAAACACACAAAAAAGCAGATCAGATCTGTGGTCACCAGAGGTAAGGGTGGGGGAGGGGGAATTGGAGGGTACAAACTTCCAGTTTCAAGATAAATAAATACTAGGGACGGAACATAAACATGATAAATAGAATTAATATTGCCATATGTTAAACATGAAAGTTGAGAGAGTGAGTCCTAAGAGTTCTCAACACAAAAATATTTTTCTTTTTTATGTCTATACAAGATGATGGATGTTCACTAAATTTATTGTGGTCATCGTTTCATGATGTATGTAAGTCAAATCATTACGCTCAGGCTTCCCTGGTGGCGTAGTGGTTGAGTCCGCCTGCCGATGCAGGGGACATGCGTTCGATCCCCGGTCCAGGAAGATCCCACATGCCGCAGAGCGGCTGGGCCCGTGAGCCATGGCCGCTGAGCCTGCACGTCCGGAGCCTGTGCTCCGCAACGGGAGAGGCCACAACAGTGAGAGGTCCGCGTACCGCAGGAAAAAAAAAAATCATTATGCTCTACAACTTAAATCTATACAGTGCTGTATGTCAATTCTACCTCAATAAAACTGGAAGAAAAAATGTATGTAGTAATAACATATATCAATTCTACCTCAATACATTTGTTTAAAAAAAAGGGCATCCCAAAGCCACAAACACATTCAGATTTAGGTACTACACAGGCTCTCTCAGTTTTTAATCTTTTCCTCTTATTCCTGGTGTTTTGGAGTTTTTGTTTTTGTTTTTGTTTTTTGCGGTACGCGGGCCTCACACTGTTGTGGCCTCTCCTGTTGTGGAGCACAGGCTCCGGACGTGCAGGCTCAGCGGCCGTGGCTCACGGGCCCAGCCGCTCCGTGGCATGTGGGATCTTCCCGGACCGGGGCACAAACCCGTGTCCCCTGCATCGGCAGGCGGACTCTCAACGACTGCGCCACCAGGGAAGCCCTGTTTTGGAGTTTTATAACTGAATGCAGTGCAGGGTTAAACCATGGCAGAACCTGCCCCAGGCCAGCGACTTACGGGAGGTGCTGTCTGCTGGACACCCAGGGTGGGCTCCAGTGAACCCCAGGGCACCTCTGCTTGCACAGCAGGAATCCTTCACCTCTTCACCGACTGTCACTGCTCCACCCAGGCTGCCTCTCACCTGTGAGCCAGTGTTTTAAAAATCATTACCAGGTTCTGCCAGGTTCATGTCACATTATTAGCGTCTCTACTTCCTTAAATAAGACAAAGCCATCTCTGTGGCAGCCTGGACTCTTGAGAAACAGCCCGATGGTATTTCTCCCCTGCATCCTCTTCAAAGCCTCACTGCCCATCAGGAGGTGGGGTCTACTTCCCTCCCCTGGAGCCAGGCAGGCCTCTGCCCCCAGGTCATGAAAGGCGAGGGGCCGTTACCTGTCCCTCTCTTGGGACATTTGCCCTTGGATCGCGGCCAGCACGCTGTGAGGAAGCCCTGGCCACAGGGAGAGGCTGCATGGAGGCTTCCGGTCACAGCCCCAGTGAAAGTCTCAACCACCAGAGGCGTGAGGGCGGGAGCCTGAGATGGAGCAGAGGTGAACTGCGCCTACTGTGCCCTATCCACCGTACCTGTATGAGCCAAGTCAACGCCATGCTTACTGTAAGTCACCCACTCTTGGCGTGGTGCCTGTTACATAGCAGGAGATTACAGACCAGCCTACTTTCTCCTGGGTCTGAAGAGCCCAACTGGAAAGGAAACCAGGTTCTCTTTCCTCTGCCCTACAGAATCTAATGGTTAATTACCCTTTCCATAGTTATATGTGTACCATGAGGCAGCAATGGAGCATCTTCTCAAATAATCTGCTTCTACAAATGAAGAGGTACCCTAAATTTCCCGAATGACCTCAGGCTAAACTCATTTGTGAAAACCCAGAGCATCATGTACGTAATGAAGTTAACCCGTCAAATCTCAACTCCTCTGTGGACTTCACATCGTTATGCTGGCACCCCATCCAAAGTCAGTGAAGCACAAGAAGAAAAAAAAGGCTTCTCACGATGTAAGCGAGTAAGGACTATGCATGCTACCAGAGATGATACATAAAGATTATGTGACCCAGACAATTTAGTGATTCTGCTTTTAGCAAAATAATTAAGCAGCTCTTGAAAATGTTACTTTCCTGATTTATCTTCTATTTCTCAGCATTACTCATAAAATAAAAAGACCTACTTACTGGAAACTTACTGGAGTCTGGGGCACTGCTGGGGAAGCAGGACAGCTTGGTAGGAAGAGTCTGGGGCTGGGTGTCAGGAGACCCTGCAGCGAGAGCTCAGGCTGCAAGCACCCCGCTGGCTTGCAGCTTCCTCCCTATGGAATGGAAGCCCCATCTTCACGATTTCTAGGGGCCGTCTCATGTCTGACTTTCTCCAACTTCTGAGGATGGAATTTTGGATGCTGATTCCGATGAAGCACTTCAAACTTTATCTAAGCAAATGCACTCCTGAGACAAGTATCTTAAAGCTAACTAAGAGTACTGGTGACCAAACCGTCGACCACACACAGCAGGCTTCTCTGTGTCCTCATGGGAGTTACACGGGAAGAAGGAAGGGCAGAGGAGCAGGACCCCGAGTCACGGAGTCTGTGACTCCGCGGAAACTGTGGAAACTCCGTGGACCCCTCCCACCTCTGCACTTGCACAAGCCCATCCTGTTGGTGAGGTCACAGCAGGCATATCTGAGAGTCTGCTGCTTCTGTGTACTGACCACGGCTCCGCCCGGCAGCTGGAAGGTCAGCTCTACTGAACATCTTCCTGAATGTATGGACCCCGAATGTGGCTCTGAAAGACGCTCCCAATCAGAAAGACGAGAATCAGTGTTTAAGAACCAGCGCCGTGTGCGATTTGCACACCCTCTCACCTGCGTAGGAAAACCTAACTGGTGTCACAGGGGGAAACCTGACTGAGTAGTGTTACTTACCTCACACTAAAACAATGATCAAACTAATTTATCTCAATGTTACTAAGCAATTAATTTAAAAATTATAGCCCTGACATTTCTGGAAATAGAGGTTAACAGTTGCTGTCAAATCATGTTTAAACAGAACACAAGAAGTACATCGTGATTCTGGGAAAACTTTGTTTCCCAGCTGCTATGTTTGGCACTAAGAGGAATCCCTAAAAACAGGAAGCAGTCCTCTCACTCCACTGTGACTGCCGTGCGGAGCACAGCCCAAGCCGCGCGCGCTCTGCTCCCAGGGGCGCCTGGTGGGCAAGGGACCTTGCTCAGCTGCTGCAAGCTTTCTGGATGGAGACGGCGTGTCATCAGGTCAGAGGACAATTAGACTAGCAGCTTTAATCGCTTCACTGGAAAGAACCTGTGAGTGTATGCAAGTCCACATAAAGAACGGGTGGGACCACAAATCTGGCCATTCTTTTTCCCTTTGTTCAAGTATTTTAAACCCCTGGAACGCAGTGATATTTACAAACAATAAGATCTTTCTGTATGGGAATTTAGTTTCCATGCAAAGTGACAATGTAAAACAAAAAAATTTAGACTTCCAACCTAGATCTGATTCAGATCAAAACCCTTATCTGCTGCCTGCACCTTTTTTATTTTTAACTCTGGGAAGCCGTCCCTGTGGCCTGAGACTCCAGATACAGCAGAGGAAATCAAACCAACTCTAAGCTTTGCTCTGAGCTTCAGGGATCCTGAATGCGTTTGTTCAACTGTACCCTATCCACTGGCAGAGCCCCTAGCTTTCCTAACCTTCCCGTTCTGCCCTCCCCCACCTGAGCACTAACTCCAATCACAAAGAGAGGATGCTAGGAAGGTGGAAGGGGAGAGAGAGAAGGGAGGATGGGGAAAGTGGCACTTGTAGCGTCTTCCTGAGAGAGACTGAAGACCTCCTTAAAAAGGGAGGGGAGTATCCACAGCAGTAACGTTCCATCCGCACCCTCAGACAGACCAGGGGAGGAGGGGTTGTATGTAGAGGAGCTGCTCTCTTCCCCGGCCCCTCCCAGCATGCAGTGACCAAGAAGCATCAAAAGGAACCTGGGTCTCTGGGGCCAATCTCTCCCGGGGGGTGAAAGCTGCCTTTACAGCTTCCAAGCAGTGGCCTGGGGAGGGTGCAGCACCAGCGCCCGGCCGTATAGGCAGACACCAGCACGCTCCCCGTGGACACGGCATATGGCCCAAGGAGGGAACTTCCTTTCTCCTACTTTCTACAGACCGTCTACTATTTCAAAGGAGCTGGGAAGGACCAAGCTATTTTTATCTGGCCATTCATTCTCACTCTACTCTCTTCAACCCACAGGGACACACAATTCTGGGAGAATTTGTTGCTGCTTACTGAAAAAGGGTCAGGAAATAAAGAAGAATCCCAAAAGGAAGCACGCTAGGAGACTTCCAGCTGTGGTGGAGCAGAGGCCGACAAATCCTCTCCTAAAAAAAACATGAAACTGGACAAACTGGTCAAAAATAATCATTTCAGGACTCTGGAAATCAATCAAAGGAAATAAATTAAGAAGCATTATTCATGAAAAGGGACTAAAACTTCCGGTAAGAACAGAAAGTCTGTGGCTCTCTCACCAGAAGCTGCCCTCATTACTGTTCTTCTTTTAGGTTTTTTAAAAAATAGCATTGTATAAAGGAATAATTATAACACTGTACTATTGGGTTTATAACACAAATCTAACATATATTGACAATCACAGCACAAAGGAAGAGTGAGGAAATGGGGCTACACTGGAGCTATATTTTACCAAATTAAGTCAGAAAAACCTTAAGTAAACTCTGGTAAGATGTACATTGTAATCCCTAGAGTAATCGTTAGGAAAATAACTTAAAAAATAGCAATATGGTAATACTCAGCTATATGCTACCTATCAGAAACACACTAGAAAAATATACACCATGCTAAACTGTAATCAAAATAATCAAAATAATAATATTTTGTAAACACAATAAAGCCAGAGTGGGTGTATCAAACAAAGGAGACTTCAGAGCAAAGAATATTATCGGGGATAAAGAAGGTCATTTCATAATGACAGAGGTCAATTTCTCATCCTTAACATTTATGTACCTAATAACAGTTTCAAAATACACAAAGCAGAAACTATTAGCACTGCAAGGAGACAGAAAATCCACAACTTCAAGTCAAGACATTCCAATACCCCTCACTCAACAGCTGACAGAGCAAGGACACAAAGTAGCTGAAGATACAGAACATGTTGACAACACTCTCAACCAACAGGCTCTAACTGAACATTTTTTCCAATAACAGCAGAAGAGTATTTTTAAAAACTATATACCATGTTCTGGGCCACAAAATGAGTCTCGAAAAATTTAAAAGAGATTCAAGTTACAGAGAGTACGTTCTCTGACCACAATGGATTGAAGTCAGAAATCAATAATAGAAAGATCTCTGGAAAATCCTTAAGTGTTTGGAAACTAAATAACATACTCCTATATAACCCATGGGTCAAAGAAGAAATCAAAAGGGAAATTAAATTACTAAGTATTTTGAACTGAATGAAAAAGAATATACCATATATCAAAGTTTGTGGGATACCACTAAAGTAGTAAGTACTTTGGTGGAAATTTCTAGCAATAAGCATCTATAGCAGAAAAAACCTTCAAATCAAGACAACTTCTACCTTAAGAAACTAAAGAAGAGCAAATAAAACCCAAGGTAAGCAGAAGAAAGAAAATAAAAAGACCAGAGTACAGATCAATGAAACAGAAAAACAAAAACAATACAGAAAATAAATAAAATTAGGGACTTCTCTGGTGGTGCAGTGGTTAAGAATCTGCCTGCCAGAGCGGGGGACATGGGTTCAAGCCCTAGTCTGGAAAGATCCGACATGCTGCGGAGCAACTAAGCCTGTGCACCACAGCTACTGAGCCTGTGCTCTAGAGTCTGCGAGCCACAACTACTGAGCCCATGTGCCACAACTACTGAGACTGCGTGCCTAGAGCACGTGCTCTGCAACAAGAGAAGCCGCCACAATGAGAAGCCTGCACACCGCAACAAAGAGTAGCCCCTGCTCGCCACAACTAGAGAAAGCCTGTGTGCAGCAATGAAGACCCAATGCAGCCAAAAATAAATACCTAAATAAAATAAAAAACTGGTTCATTGAGAAGGTAAATTTTTGTCCTTTTTTTTTTTTTTTTTTTTGCGGTACGCGGGCCTCTTACTGCTGTGGCCCCTCCCACTGCGGAGCACAGGGCCCGGACGCGCAGGCCCAGCGGCCACGGCTCACGGGCCCAGCCGCCCCATGGCATGCGGGATCCTCCCGGACCGGGGCATGAACCCATGTCCCCTGCATTGGCAGGCGGACTCCCAACCACTGCGCCACCAGGGAAGCCCAAGAAGGTAAATTTGATAAACCTTTAGCTAAATTAATCAGGAAACAAGAGAGAATATACAAACTGCAATATCAGAGGTCAGAGCAGAGACAACACTTCAGATTCTACAAATATCTAAAAGATAATAAGCGAAAATTATGATCAACTTTATGGCAATAAATTCAACAACTCAGATGAAATGGACAGAGTCCTTGAAAGACTCAAACAACCAAAGCTCACTCAAGAAGAAACAGATAACCTGAGTAACCCTAGAGTTACTAAAGAAATTGGATTTGTCATTAAAAACTTTCCCACGAAGAAAACCCCAGACCCAGGTGGCTTCACTGGGGAATTCTACCAAATATTTCAGTAGGAAATAATACCAATTGTACATAAACTTTTCCAGAAAAATAAAGAAGAGAGACTTCTTACCAACTCATTCCGTGAGGTCAACATTACCCTGATACCAAATCCTGCTAAAGACATAAAGAAAACTGCAGACCAATATCCTCATAAACATAGATGCAAAAATTCTAAACAAATTTTTAACAAATTAACAAGACAGAAAAAGGATAATACATCATAACCAAGTGGAGTCTATCCCAGGAATACAGGGTTGGTTTACTACTTTTTAAAAAATAAATCACCTTAAACAACTGGAAGATCAAAGAAGTCACAAGGAAAATCAGAAAATAATTAAAGACAATTGAGGGACTTCCCTGGTGGTGCAGTGGATAAGACTCCACGCTCCCAATGCAGGGGGCCTGGGTTCGATCCCTGGTCAGGGAACTAGACCCCACATGCATGCACAACTAAGAGATCGCATGCCACAACTAAGGAGACTGTGAGCTGCAACTAAGGAGCCTGCCCGCCACAACTAAGACCCAGTGCAACTAAATAAATTAATTAATTAAAATACTCAGTTAAAAAAAAAAAGGAAACTCTGGCCCCCAGATTAGATAAAAAAAAAAAAAGACGAAAATTAAAACACAACATACTAAAACTAAAACTTACGGGACACAGCAAAAGCAGTGTTGGGGGGAAATTTATAGCTATAAACTCTTAAATGTTCAGAAATAAGAAAGAACTCAAATCAACAAACTAACTACCTTTACATCTTAAGGAACTAGAAAAAGAACAAATTAAACCCAAAAGCTAACAGAAGGAAGGAAATAATAAAGATTAGAACAGAGATAAACAAAATAAAGAGTAGAAAACAGAAAAATCAGTAAATCCAAAAGTTGGTTCTTTGAAAAGATGAACAAAATTGATAAACCTTTAGCTAGAAAGACTAAGAAAAGGAGAGAAAACTCAAATTACTAACATGAGAAAGTAGGCGCATTACTACTGATTCTACAAAAATAAAAAGGATTATAAGAGAGTACTATGAATAACTGTTCACCAGTAAATTGGATAACCCAGATGAAATAGACAAACTCCTAGAAACACAAAACCTATTAAGACTGAATTATGAAGGAATAGGAAATATGAACAGACCTTTAACTAGTAAGAAGATTGAATCAGTAATCAAAAACCCCCCAACAAAAAAAGCCCTGGAATGGATGGCTTCACGGGTGAATTCTACCAAACATTTAAAGAAGAAATAACACCAATCCTCCTCAAAACTTTTCCAAAAATTGAAGAGGAGGAAACACTTCCTAACTCATTCTATGGGGCCAACACTACTCTGATACCAAAGCCAGACAGAGACACTGTAAGAAAACAAAACTACAGAGAAATATCCCTTATGAACAATGATGTAAAAATCCTCAACAAAATACTAGCAAACCAAATTCAGTAGCATATAAAAGGATCATACGCCATGACCAAGTGGGATTTATTTTTGGAATTCAAGGATAGTTCAACACATGAAAATCAATGAATGAAATATACCACATGGACAGAATGAAGGAAAAAAAACACATGATCATCTCAATTGATGCAGAAATGGCATTTGACAAAATCTGGCGTCTAATCCTGACTAAAAAACAAAAACAAACAAAAAAACCTCTCAGCAACCGAGGAATAGAAGGGAGCTTTCTCAACCTGATTAAGGCCATCAACAAAACCTGGAGCTAATGGTACACTTAATGGTAAAAGCCTGAATGCCTTCCCCCTAAGATAGGTATCAACAAACTATGACCCTCTTGCCTATTTTGACTAAAATATAGGCACGCCTATTTATTTATGTGTTGACTTATGGCTAATTTCAAGGTACAATGGCAGAGTTGAATAGTTGCAACAGAGACCTATGACCCACAGAGTCTAAAATATTTACCACTAGGCCTTTAAGTAAAACTCTACTGACCCCTGCCCTAAGACCAGTAACAAGACAGGGATATCTGCTTCTATTCAATATTGTACTGTAGTTTCTAGCCAGTACAATAAGGAAAGAATAAGGAATAAAAGGCATCTAGATTATAAAGGAAGAATTAAAACTGTCTTTAGTCGCAGCTGGCAAAATTGTCTATGTAGAAAATATGATGGAATTCATATTTTTTCCATTTTTCATAAGTAGTAGTTACCTAGTGCTTATAACCCAGAAAGCCTCCTGTGACCTCCCAAAGGTTAACCATTATTGTGACACATATTAGACTAATCTTGCCAACTTCTGGGGTTTCAAGCAACCCAAGATTGTTAACAACCTCATACATATCTTTTGATGAATGCACGTACACACTTTGGTTGAGATATACCTGAGAGTGAAACTGCTTGCTCATATGATATATGAATATTCAACTTCAGCAGATACTTCCAAATAGTTCTCCAAAATGGCTGGAACATTTTCCAACCCCATCAGCAATGTCTAAGTGTTTTTATTCTGCTTCTTTCCCAACACTAGGCATTATCAGCTTTTTGAATTAGGCATTCTGTGTCTAATCTGCTGTAGCATCACCTCATTGTGGTTTCAATTTGTATTTCCCTGATGATTAATGACGCTGGGCATTTTTTCAGCTGTTTATTACCAGCCATTGGATATCCTTTTTTATGAAGTGCTTGTGAAGTCTTCCTATTGGGTAGTACAAGTCCTCCAGCTTTGTTTTCCAAGACTGCCCGGGCTATCTATCCAAGTGGGTTTCCATATAAATGTTAATCAGCTGGTCAATTTCCATTAAAAAAATAAAGAAAACCCTGCTGATATTCTGATTGGAATTACATTTACGTTACAGATTATCTGCTCTTCCAATCAATGAACTTATTAGCACATCATGCCATTTACTTAGGTCTTCTTTAACTTCTTACAATGATATTTTATATTCTTCTGTTCTATACATCTTGCATTAGATTCATTCCTATGTACTTGAATTTTAAAATGCTAATAAAAATGAAATCTTTAAAAAATTTTTGTTTCTTATGTTTTTATCTGCATCTTTGTTAGATTTTCTATATCATAATTGTGTCTGTAAATAAACAGTTTTATATCTTTCTTTCCAATCACTATACTTTTTCTTTTTCTGCCTTACTGCCCTAGCTAGGACTTTCAATACAACATTGAAGAGAAGTGAGAGCAGTCTTCTTGCTTTCCTCATCTCTGGCAGAAAGCTCTTGATGTCACAATTAAGATTGATGTCTTGTCTACTATTTTTTTCTAGATACCTTTTATCAGGCTAAGGAAAGCAGCTTCTATTCCTAATTTGTTAGAAATTTGTTCCTTTAAAAAAAATTAAACAGTGAAACAGCTGAATTTTATCAAATGCTTTTTTCTGCATCTACTGATCATATCTATCCTTTCATTTTGAGAACTTACTCTGAAGGATTTTAATTCTTTGAAATATTTTGAGACTTGCTACATAAGGCTCAGGATATGGCCCATTTTGATCAACATTCTGTGGCCAACTGGAAGGAATGGGCAATCTGCAGTTGTCTGGCGTAGCATTTTATAGCTGTCAGTCAGGACAAATTGGTTAACTGTGTTACTCCAATCTTCTATAGCTTTACTAAATTTCTGTTTGCTTCTTCTACTAGTTACTGAGAGAGGTGTGTTAAAACCTCCAAATATGACTGAGAGACTGTCTTTTTCTCCTTTCAGTTTTGCTTTATGTTCTTTAGGGCTATGTTATCAGGTGCATATGAGTTTAGGATATAAGTGCCTGTGAAATCTTCTTACTGGGCAATGTAAGTCTTCCCACTCTGTTTCCCAAGACTGCCTTGACTACTGCAGTTGTTGCTATTTTTGTTTTGATCCTTTTATCATAATGAAGTGCCATCTTTATCTTTAGTAATACTTCCTTTTTTTTTTTTTTTTTTTAGTAATACTTCCTTTTTTAAAAAAAATTAATTAGGGCTTCCCTGGTGGCACAGTGGTTGACAGTCCGACTGCCAATGCAGGGGACGTGGGTTTGTGCCCTGGTCTGGGAAGATCCCACATGCTGCAGAGTGGCTGGGCCCGTGAGCCATGGCCGCTAAGCCTGCGTGTCCGGAGCCTGTGCTCCGCAGTGGGAGAGGCCGCAATGGTGAGAGGCCCGCGTGCCACAAAAAAAAAAAAAAAAAAAAAAGATTAAAAAAAAAATTTAATTAATTTATTTACTTTTGGCTGCGTTGGGTCTTTGTTGCTGCACATGGGCTTTCTCTAGTTGCAGCGAGCAGGAGCTACTCTCTTCGTTGCGGTGCATGGCTTCTCATTGCGGTGGCTTCTCTTGTTGCGGAGCATGGGCTCTAGGTGCACAGGCTTCAGTAGTTGTAGCATGCGGGCTCGGTAGTTGTGGCTGGCAGGCTCTAGAGTGCAGGCTCAGTAGTTGTGGTGCACAGGCTTAGTTGCTCCGTGGCATGTGGGACCTTCCCGGACCAGGGCTCAAACCCATGTCTGCTGCATTGGCAGGCGGATTCTTAACCACTGCACCACCTGGGAAATCCCTAGTAATATTTCTTTCTGTGACAAGTACTTTGTCTGATGTTAGTACAGATCTCCCAACTTTTGATTAGTGCTTGCATAGTATCTTTCCCATTCTTTTATCTTCTTCAGTCTTTCCAGTTAAAGGATGATTCTTATATGTAAAACAGCATTGGGTTTGTTTTTTATAGTCTGAAAATCTTGGTCTTTTAACTGTAATACGCAGTCCATGTAGGTATAATGCAATTGTAATATACTTGGGTTTAAATTTACTTCTGTACCCTTATGCTTTGTTCCTTTTCTCTCCTTTCCTGCCTTCTTTTGGATTAATTATTTATTATTACTCCATTTCCCGCCATTAGCCTCTTAATTTTCCATTTTTTATTATTGTTTTAGTTGTTACCAATATATAATTTCTAGCAGTCACATTGAAACAGTAAAAAGACATAATATTAATATATTTTAATCAATCTAATATATTAAAATATGATCATTTCAATATGTATCAATATTTTTAAATGGGTTGTTTTACATCCTTTTTTCCCCATACTAAGTCTTCAAAATCTGATGTGTGTTTTATAATCACAGCACATCTCAATTTGGACTGGCCACATTTGAAGTGCTCGATAATCACATGCAGCCAATGGCCACTGTATCAGACAGTGCAGCCCTAGAGACTTATGGTATATGACCCTTAACTCACTAATATCTACCATAAATTCAGAATTTTATAACTTTCTGGACAATACAAGGACTTTACAACATGTTAATGACATTTACTTTTCTACCAACCTCTAGAGCCATTTTTGTTTTATATTTTAAACCTAAATACATCGTTAAACAAGACATTTTTATTATACTGCAGAGTCAATATTCATTTATATTTACCCATATAGTTATTTCTCCCATTGCTCTTTATTCCTTCCTATAATTTTGTTTCCCTATGGGATTATTTTCTTTTTGCTGAAAGAATTTCCTTTTTTCTTTCAGAGTGGGACTGTTGGTGATAAATTATGTTTTTGTCCATCTATGGAGAAGTTGCCAGTCTTATCAGTCTCTTCTGAAGCTAATACATTTTCTATTTTATTATTTTTCTCATTGACTTTCATTTTTGGCAGTTTTAGTAGGACACTCCTGTCCTTCCCTCTCCTCCTAGGACTCCAACTACACACGTGTTAAATCTTCTACTGTGTCCCACATCTATGACACCTTCTTACGTATTTTTCAACCTTTCATCTCTCAGTTTCACTGTGGATATTTTTAACTGATCAACCCTACAATTCACAAATTTGTATTGTATCTAGTGTGCTGTTAAATGCATGTATTGGAATTCCTAATTTCAGCTATTGTATTTTTTTAATTCTAAAATTTCCATCTGATTCTATTTTATAGATTCCATTTCTCTGGTAAAATTTTCTTTTTCTTCATCTATTTTCTTGAACACACATTAATCAGTTATTTTAAAGGCCTAATCTAAGTATCTGGATCACCTGAAGCTTTTCCCTATATTACATATTATTTCCCTTGATTTTCAGTCATTTGATCATGTTTACTGGCACGACGTATTTCTGATGGACTGCGAGACACTGGGTATCAGAATATAAGGGGCTGGATGGTGCCATCGCCCTGCAGAAAGGTTTTAAGTTTCTTCCGGCAGCTGAAGACCTCGATGTAGCAGGTGAAAGTTCTGATGCTGAATTTCAAGCTGGCCTTTTCCAGTCAACCTTTATCTGTAAGGCACTGTTCTTTTGAGGGCTCTACTGAACTCCCAGGATGTTTGCCAGGGTCACTCCTCCTTGGCTGGTCTTGAACTCTTGGTTTTTATCTTCCTGGTACCAGGAGAACAAAAGTTGTGCTGAATTATCTATCCTCTCAGCAGCAGATTTCTGCTGAAATTCTCCAGGTCCACCTCCACGCATCTTAGCATGCGACAAATACCTTGAGGACAAGAGCTAAGTCAAATGTTGAGTTCACTACTCTGAGACTGTCTTCTCCCTGGGCTTTAGGACCCTCAAATCTCTGTTGCCTTAGTAGCTCCAAATTCAGATTTTAGTTTCCCTCCTCAGTGACTCTGAAACAAGCTCTGGACCACTGCTTTCCGTTTGGTCTCTGACCCATGCCAGGAGCTGGCAAATGCTCCAAGGGTTGAAAAAGGCAGTGCAAACAGAAGCTCAACTCAGTGTGATGTCTTTCTCCCTGCAATCTTGGCTCCTGCCAAATTTGTCCCAGCTGCCTTCATTAGTCCCCAGTGCCTTCACAGACATACATACATATATATATATATATATATATTTGCATTTTAAACAAAATAGTTCTCAGCAGAGTTTGATCTGATAACCTGTCATAACCATACACAGAAGTCCATATTGAGTTTTAATTACTAATGCATATTTCACTGACTAGTCCACAAGCTTCCAGAAACAGGAACTACCTTCCTATTTCCTGATTTCTGCTTCAATGCCCAGCACACTACCTGGCACAGAGCTTAGTATGTATTTGATAAGTTAATTTCTATATTAGGAAATATTGCTAGAAAGCAAGTAAAGCATAGCACATAAAAACATCACTTTTAAACCATTCAAGCCCATCAATTCTTCTGATTCCATTAACGTCCACTAAGAAATGTACAATCTTTCCTTCTTTGGCCCAAGCACTAATGAGCAAATCCCTCAATAAAACTGTGCATTCTTAATGTTTATTTGAGATTACATTACCTCAGGCAGTACTAAAAGCTTTTGCCCATTTATTAAAACTATTTTGTACTAGATTAAGTGATTTCATTATCCTTTGGATTAACTAATCCATCTCTAGGCCTGGTATTTTATCAGGAAACAATAAGATTTCAAAGTAAAGCTCTCTTAAATTAACCTTTAGAGGCTCCTTGATTGTATTCAATTAGGTTTTCCCAGAACAAGAAAACAACAGTACAACAGAAGCTGTTAAATATAAAATCTAGAACCAAAGAAAAGTATACTGAAAGTATGAGCTATTTTCCTTATTACCTGGTTAGTCTCATACCATTACATTGTTAATCCCTAAAGCAACAGTCAAAGAACTGGAGTAGTAGCTGCCTCTGGGAACCAGAATTTACAGAGGTGATGGTATAGGGCAGTGGAGCATCACTTCTCTCCATAAGCACTAAAGAACTATTAGAGGTACCTATATATTTAAATTAATTTAAAAACACAATTGTAGGGCTTCCCTGGTGGCTCAGTGGTTAAGAATCTGCCTGCCAATGCAGGGGACATGGATTCGAGCCCTGGTCTGGGAAGATCCCACATGCTGCGGAGCAACTAAGCCCACACGCCACAACTACTGAGCCTGTGCTCTAGAGCCCGTGAGCCACAACTCCTGAGCCGCGTGCCACAACTCCTGAAGCCCGTGCACTTAGAGCCCGTGCTCTGCAACAAGAGAAGCCACAACAATGAGAAGCCCACACACCGCAACGAAGAGTAGGCCCCACTCGCCACAACTAGAGAATGCCCGCTTGCAGCAACGAAGACCCAATGCAGCCAAAAATAGACAAATTAAAAAAAAATTTTTAAATAAAAAAACCCACAATTGTATACAAGCTGAGGCACTGATTAAAAAAGAAGAAAGACTCAATCCTTAAAGCAATAGTTCTGAAGGCTGTCTGTGATGCCACAGACTCATGGCTCAGCCTTGAGGGAGTCATTGATCCTGGTAGGGGTTCAGGCCCACATCTGTAAACCTGACAGTTAACTTAGATCGTCAAGTCCCCTTCAAAGGTAATATTCTAGTATTCTAAAACTTCAGTGAATAATTGGTGGCAGGGCGCAATTTAAAAGAGAAAAATGTATTTGTCAGATAAAAGGCCAACTCACAAGGGCTTGTTTTGTAATGGATGGTTAATGAAATTACAGTGATTAGTACAATTATTTTAGGATGACTCTTAAGAGAGTTAGCAGAAGATGATATGAGTATTAGGGAATCTATCTCTGTTGATTAGACAGTTCCTACGACATAAAGCACGTGCAGTCCCAGCACTAACGATGCATTTGGGGCCTGAGAGTGCAGAATGTGCTAAGTGTCACGTAACAGCTCCTGCTCTAGTGAGCCAGTCCAGTGTCACAGCCTGCCCTCTCCTGCTGATTGTGGGAAGTCAGAGACCAAAGACTGGTCCCACACTGCTGGCTTCAAGGAGGGGGTGCGTTCATCCATACGTACAGCTAGATAAGGAAAGGGCTCTGGCACTTCTTACGTGGCTCTTGACAAATTAAGAGCTCTATCAGATATATCTTTCAGCTTAAAAAGATTATGCATATAAAATTATGTCCAATTTTAACTCACAGACCTTGAAATAAAAGAACCAGCATTCTATCTACTTTTAAACAGCAAAACAGATACCAGTCTCACAGGAAACAAAAGCCAGACAAACAAAAAAGTCATACATAGACATCATTACAAAAGTGTCCACAGGAAGTAAGGAAGGGGGGAAACAGGTTTGTAGCACAGACTGCCCAATGTATAAAAAGGTTTTTCTTATGTATGGCTAACCTTTCTGTTTTGCATTATATTTCCTCTTGCATTTTAAGAACTCAGTAAACAAAAAAATTAAAATTATTAATTGAGGATCTTAAGGAATTGATTTGTGTGTGTTTTTTAACTTAATACAATGTACCTTAAAATCACAGAATCAGAGAATTTAAGTGGAGGGAACCAAGAGACATTAGTTAAATCATTGATTTAATGCTTGAATTACCTCAATCAACTTGGTTACTTAATTTTTAATCAACTTGCTACATGGCAAAATGCCATAATCAAGGGGGAGGTACTTTCTAATTATCTAAAATTACTCAATTTAAGGGTAATGGTCTAGGAAAATTTAAAGCTTATGTTACAAGATGACATGCAATAACATAGAAAAATAATGCTTTTAAAATCTATTAAACGCATAGCATATGCTAGAAATGTGCACAACTGTCTCACTTAAGCTTCCATTTTACAGAGGAGGAAACTGAGGCCCAGAGAGGCTAAGTAATTTGCAAAAGGTCACACAGTAAGAGGCAGAACTGACATTCAAACCTTACCTGACACTCAAGTCCAAGGTCTTAATCACGACTCTATGTGTGATTCTCACAGCGTGGTCTATGGATCAAGTGCAATGCCTGTAAAAATGCAGATTCCAGAGTCTCCCAACGCACCTCTCAAATTATAAATCTTGAGGGTTGGTTCTCAGGAATCTGCACTTTTCCCACAATCTTCACAGGTTTTTGCATACAAGCCTGTGAACCACTGTTCTAAAAATGAACCTCCAAGGTAACCCATGACATTCAACATATAGGTTCAGACAGTCATTCAGCTCTGCCATGTACAGGGCCTTCTGCTGGACGCTGGGCGGCAAAGACAGGCCCTTCTAAGGAGCTCACAGTCTAGAAAGGAAGACACACACACAAACTGACAACTTCAGTATCCTTGGGATATACCATGTGGGGTTCTGTAACACAGGGAAAATGAATTACAGACACAAAGACACCCCCCCACCAAAAAAAAACATGCCCTGATATACAGAAAGCACTCTGCCCTGGACTGGGTTCAAGTCAAGGAAGAACTAGGCTCCCGGGGCTCTGGGAGGAGGGGGTACACATTAGGGATGAACCCTTGCGGGGGTGGAGCAGGGCAAAGGCAACATTGCACAGATGCTGACTTCGAAGCTGAAGGAGCAGACACTCCCCAGATGGAGTGGGTGAAGTGACAGGATGGGGGGGCACCAGTGGCCAAGGTGTGATTGTGGAGAAGCCGATAAGACTACACAGGGACCAGATCAACTGTAAGGGGTCTTGTTCTCCACACCAAGGATTTGAGGCTTTAACCAAACGGCAAAGGAGAAGCATCTTAAAGAGAAATAACCAGATCACAATTTCAAACCACTTTGGCAGCCAAGTAAAAGACAGCCAGGAGGGTGAGAAAATTACTTATGTCCATGCAAAGCCTTCATACGCAGTGTGCACAACAGCATCGTATGTACCGGCCACGACGACCAGAGGGCGTCAGCAGATGATGGGATGACAACAGGTGGTCCACAAGGTGGAATACTGTTCAGTCGTAAAAGGAGTGACACGTGGAGAACATGCTACAACATGGGTGAACCGTGAAAACATTATGTTCAATGAAAGAGGCAGCCACAGAGGACCACACGCTGTGTAATTCCAGTGCCATGAAATGCCCAGAACAGGCACATCTATGGAGACAGGAAGTAGATCCGTGGCTGCCTACAGCAAATGGGGAGGGACTGCTAACAGGTACAAGGTTTCTTTTCAGATTGATGAAAATTCTCTAAAACTAATTGTGGTGATGGCTGCACAACTCTGTGAAGACACTAAAATGTACATTTTTAAATGGGTGAACTGTACCTTATGTGAAGTATAGCCCAATAAAAAATGATTTAAAGAAAAAAATGTAAAGGGTTGGGCAATACTGATTTATGCTCAAGATTTCAGTCCTTGATCAAATTAGGAGCCACGGCATTGATGTTCTTGCCACTTGGCGAAGCTGAGAGCATCAGTTTTACCCCCACTTTCAGGTATGGAGGACTGAAGTCTTTTAGGATGGAGTTTTATGTCTGGCATCTTTCACTTAGCATAATATTTTTAAGATTCATCCACGATGTAGCATGTATCAAAACTTCTAATCCATGAACAAAGGATCTTTCCATTTACTTAGATTTTAATTTCTTTCATAATGTTTGTAGTTTCCAGTGTACAAGCCTTGTACCCCCTTGGTTAAATTTATTTCTAAGTCTTTTATTCTTTTTTTTAATTTTTATTTTATATTGGAGTATAGTTGATTAACAATGTTGTGTTAGTTCCAGTGTAAAGTGATTCAGTTATACATATACATGTACCTATTCTTTTTCAAATTGTTTTCCCATTTAGGTTATTACAGAATATTGAGCAGGGTTCCCTGTGCTATACAGTAGGTCCTTGCTGGTTATCTATTTTAAATATAGCAGTGTTTACATGTCAATCCCAAACTCCCAGTCTATCTCTCCCTCCCACCCTTCCCCCCTGGTAACGTAGGTTTGTTTTCTAAGTCTGTGAGTCTGTTTGTGTTTTTTTTTTTTTTAACATCTTTATTGGAGTATAATTGCTTTACAATTGTATGTTAGTTTCAGCTTCACAACAAAATGAATCAGTTATGTATATACATATATTCCCATATCTCTTCCCGCTTGCGTCTCCCTCCCTCCCACCCTCCCTATCCCACCCCTCCAGGCGGTCACAAAGCACCGAGCTGATCTCCCTGTGCTATGCGGCTGCTTCCCACTAGCTATCTACCTTACTACGTTTGTTAGTGTGTATATACCCATGACTCTCTCTCGCCCTGTCACAGCTCACCCTTCCCCCTCCCCATAACCTCAAGTCCGTTCTCTAGGAGGTCTGCGTCTTTATTCCTGCTTTACCCCTAAGTTCTTCATGACATTTTTTTCCTTAAATTCCATATATATGTGTTAGCATACGGTATTTGTCTCTCTCTTTCTGACTTACTTCACTCTGTATGACAGACTCTAGGTCTATCCACCTCATTACAAATAGCTCAATTTCGTCTCTTTTTATGGCTGAGTAATATTCCATTGTATATATGTGCCACATCTTCTTTATCCATTCATCCGATCATGGGCACTTAGGTGGTTTCCATCTCTGGGCTATTGTAAATAGAGCTGCAATGAACATTTTGGTACATGACTCTTTTTGAATTATGGTTTTCTCAGGGTATATGCCCAGTAGTGGGATTGCTGGGTCATATGGTAGTTCTATTTGTAGCTTTTTAAGGAACCTCCATACCGTTCTCCACAGTGGCTGTATCAATTTACATTCCCACCAACAGTGTAAGAGGGTTCCCTTTTCTCCACACCCTCTCCAGCATTTATTGTTTCTAGATTTTTTGATGATGGCCATTCTGACTGGTGTGAGATGATATCTCATTGTAGTTTTGATTTGCATTTCTCTAATGATTAGTGATGTTGAGCATTCTTTCATGTGTTTGTTGGCACTCTGTATATCTTCTTTGGAGAAATGTCTATTTAGGTCTTCTGCCCATTTTTGGATTGGGTTGTTTGTTTTTTTGTTATTAAGCTGCATGAGCTGCTTATAAATTTTGGAGATTAATCCTTTGTCCGTTGCTTCATTTGCAAATATTTTCTCCCATTCTGAGGGTTGTCTTTTGGTCTTCTTTATGGTTTCCTTTGCTGTGCAAAAGCTTTTAAGTTTCATTAGGTCCCATTTGTTTACTTTTGTTTTTATTTCCATTTCTCTAGGAGGTGGGTCAAAAAGGACCTTGCTGTGATTTATGTCATAGAGTGTTCTGCCTATGTTTTCCTCTAAGAGTTTGATAGTTTCTGGCCTTACATTTAGGTCTTTAATCCATTTTGAGCTTATTTTTGTGTATGGTGTTAGGGAGTGATCTAATCTCATACTTTTACATGTAGCTGTCCAGTTTTCCCAGCACCACTTATTGAATAGGCTGTCCTTTCTCCACTGTACATTTCTGCCTCCTTTGTCAAAGATAAGGTGACCATATGTGCGTGGGTTTATCTCTGGGCTTTCTATCTTGTTCCATTGATCTATCTTTCTGTTTTTGTGCCAGTACCATACCGTCTTGATAACTGTAGCTTTGTAGTATAGTCTGAAGTCTGGGAGCCTGATTCCTCCAGTTCCTTCTTTCGTTCTCAAGATTGCTTTGGCTATTCGGGGTCTTTTGTGTTTCCATACAAATTGTGAAATTTTTTGTTCTAGTTCTGTGAAAAATGCCAGTGGTAGTTTGATAGGGATTGCATTGAATCTATAGATTGCTTTGGGTAGTAGAGTCATTTTCACAATGTTGATTCTTTCAATCCAAGAACATGGTATATCTCTCCATCTATTTGTATCATCTTTAATTTCTTTCATCAGTGTCTTATAATTTTCTGCATACAGATCTTTTGTCTCCTTAGGTAGGTTTATTCCTAGATATTTTATTCTTTTTGTTGCAATGGTAAATGGGAGTGTTTTCTTGATTTCACTTTCAGATTTTTCATCATTAGTATATAGGAATGCCAGAGATTTCTATGCATTAATTTTGTATCCTGCCACTTTACCAAATTCATTGATTAGCTCTAGTAGTTTTCTGGTAGCATCTTTAGGGTTCTCTATGTATAGGATCATGTCATCTGCAAACAGTGACAGCTTTACTTCTTCTTTTCCGATTTGGATTCCTTTTATTTCCTTTTCTTCTCTGATTGCTGTGGCTAAAACTTCCAAAACTATGTTGAATAAGAGTGGTGAGAGTGGGCAACCTTGTCTTGTTCCTGATCTTAGTGGAAATGCTTTCAGTTTTTCACCATTGAGGATGATGTTTGCTGTGGGCTTGTCATATATGGCCTTTATTATATTGAGGAAAGTTCCCTCTATGCCTACTTTCTGCAGGGTTTTTATCATAAATGGGTGTTGAATTTTGTCAAAAGCTTTCTCTGCATCTATTGAGATGATCATATGGTTTTTCTCCTTCAGTTTGTTAATATGGTGTATCACGTTGATTGATTTGCGTATATTGAAGAATCCTTGCATTCCTGGAATAAACCCTACTTGATCATGGTGTATGATCCTTTTAATGTGCTGTTGGATTCTGTTTGCTAGTATTTTGTTGAGGATTTTTGCATCTATGTTCATCAGTGATATTGGCCTCTAGTTTTCTTTCTTTGTGACATCCTTGTCTGGTTTTGGTATCAAGGTGATGGTGGCCTCGTAGAAGGAGTTTGGGAGTTTTCCTCCCTCTGCTATATTTTGGAAGAGTTTCAGAAGGATAGGTGTTAGCTCTTCTCTAAATGTTTGATAGAATTCGCCTGTGAAGCCATCTGGTCCTGGGCTTTTCTTTGTTGGAAGATTTTTAATCACAGTTTCAATTTCAGTGCTTGTGATTGGTCTGTTCATATTTTCTATTTCTTCCTGATTCAGTCTTGGCAGGTTGTGCATTTCTAAGAATTTGTCCATTTCTTCCAGATTGTCCATTTTATTGGCATAGAGTTGCTTGTAGTAATCTCTCATGATCTCTTTTATTTCTGCAGTGTCAGTTGTTACCTCTCCTTTTTCATTTCTAATTCTATTGATTTGAGTCTTCTCCCTTTTTTTCTTGATGAGTCTGGCTAGTGGTTTATCTATTTTGTTTATCTTCTCAAAGAACCAGCTTTTAGTTTTATTGATCTTTGCTATTGTTTCCTTCATTTCTTTTTCATTTATTTCTGATCTGATTTTTATGATTTCTTTCCTTCTGCTAGCTTTGGGGTTTTTTTGTTCTTCTTTCTCCAGTTGCTTGAGGTGCAAGGTTAGGTTGTTTATTCGAGATGTTTCCTGCTTCTTAAGGTGGGCTTGTATTGCTATAAACTTCCCCCTTAGAACTGCTTTTGCTGCATCCCACAGGTTTTGGGTCGTTGTGTCTCCATTGTCATTTGTTTCTAGGTATTTTTTGATTTCCTCTTTGATTTCTTCAGTGATCACTTCATTATTAAGTAGTGTATTGTTTAGCCTCCATGTGTTTGTATTTTTTACAGATCTTTTCCTGTAATTGATATCTAGTCTCATGGCATTGTGGTCAGAAAAGATACTTGATACAATTTCAATTTTCTTAAATTTACCAAGGCTTGATTTGTGGCCCAAGATATGATCTATCCTGGAGAATGTTCCATGAGCACTTGAGAAAAATGTGTATTCTGTTGTTTTTGGATGGAATGTCCTATAAATATCAATTAACTCCATCTTGTTTAATGTATCATTTAAAGCTTGTGTTTCCTTATTTATTTTCATTTTGGATGATCTGTCCATTGGTGAAAGCGGGGTGTTAAAGTCCCCTACTATGAATGTGTTACTGTCGATTTCCCCTTTTATGGTTGTCAGTATTTGCCTTATGTATTGAGGTGCACCTATGTTGGGTGCATAAATATTTACAATTGTTATATCTTCCTCTTGGATCGATCCCTTGATCATTATGTAGTGTCCTTCTTTGCCTCTTCTAATAGTCTTTGTTTTAAAGTCTATTTTGTCTGATATGAGAATTGCTACTCCAGCTTTCTTTTGGTTTCCATTTGCATGAAATACCTTTTTCCATCCCCTTACTTTCAGTCTGTATGTGTCTCTAGGTCTGAAGTGGGTCTCTTGTAGACAGCAAATATATGGGTCTTGTTTTTGTATCCATTCAGCCAATCTGTGTCTTTTGGTGGGAGCATTTAGTCCATTTACATTTAAGGTAATTATCGATATGTGTGTTCCTATTCCCATTTTCTTAATTGTTTTGGGTTCGTTATTGTAGGTCCTTTCCTTCTTTTGTGTTTCTTGCCTAGAGAAGTTCCTTTAGCAGTTGTTGTAGAGCTGGTTTGGTGGTGCTGAACTCTCTCAGCTTTTGCTTGTCTGTAAAGGTTTTAATTTCTCCATCAAATCTGAATGAGATTCTTGCTGGGTAGAGTAATCTTGGTTGCAGGTTTTTCTCCTTCAACACTTTCAATATGTCCTGCCACTCCCTTCTGGCTTGCAGAGTTTCTGCTGAAAGATCAGCTGTTAACCTTATGGGGATTCCCTTGTGTGTTATTTGTTGTTTTTCCCTTGCTGCTTTTAATATGTTTTCTTTGTATTTAATTTTTGACAGTTTGATTAATATGTGTCTTGGCGTATTTCTCCTTGGATTTTTCCTGTATGGGACTCTCTGTGCTTCCTGGACTTGATTAACTATTTCCTTTCCCATATTAGGGAAGTTTTCAACTATAATCTCTTCAAATATTTTCTCAGTCCCTTTCTTTTTCTCTTCTTCTTCTGGAACCCCTATAATTCGAATGTTGGTGCGTTTAATGTTGTCCCAGAGGTCTCTGAGACTGTCCTCAGTTCTTTTCATTCTTTTTTCTTTATTCTGCTCTGCAGTAGTTATTTCCACTATTTTATCTTCCAGGTCACTTATCCGTTCTTCTGCCTCAGTTATTCTGCTATTGATCCCATCTAGAGTACTTTTAATTTCATTTATTGTGTTGTTCATCGTTGCTTGTTTCATCTTTAGTTCTTCTAGGTCCTTGTTAACTGATTCTTGCAATTTGTCCATTCTATTGTCCATTCTATCTCCAAGATTTCGGATCAACCTTACTATCATTATTCTGAATTCTTTTTCAGGTAGACTGCCTATTTCCTCTTCATTTGTTAGGTCTGGTGGGTTTTTATCTTGCTCCTTCATCTGCTGTGTGTTTTTCTGTCTTTTCATTTTGCTTATCTTACTGTGTTTGGGGTCTCCTTTTTTGCAGGCTGAAGGTTCGTAGTTCCTGTTGTTTTTTGTGTCTGTCCCCAGTGGCTAAGGTTGGTTCAGTGGGTTGTGTAGGCTTCCTGGTGGAGGGTACTAGTGCCTGTGTTCTGGTGGATGAGGCTGGATCTTGTCTTTCTGGTGGGCAGGTCCACGTCTGGTGGTGTGTTTTGGGGTGTCTGTAGACTTATTATGATTTTGGGCAGCCTCTCTGCTAATGGGTGGGGTTGTGTTCCTGTCTTGCTAGTTGTTTGGCATAGGATGTCCAGCACTGTAGCTTGCTGGTCGTTGAGTGAAGCTGGGTGCTGGCGTTGAGATGGAGATCTCTCCGAGATTTTTGCTGTTTGATATTATGTGCAGCTGGGAGGCCTCTTGTGGACCAGTGTCCTGAAGTTGGCTCTCCCACCTCAGAGGCACAGCACTGACTCCTGGCTGCAGCACCAAGAGCCTTTCATCCACAGGGCTCCTTAATTTGGGATGATTCGTTGTCTATTCAAGTATTCCACAGATGCAGGGTATATCAAGTTGATTGTGGAGCTTTAATCCGCTGCTTCTGAGGCTGCTGGGAGAGATTTCCCTTTCTCTTCTTTGTTCTCACAGTTCCCAGGGGCTCAGCTTTGGATTTTCTGTTTGTGTTTTGTTAACGTAGGTTTGTTTTCTAAGTCTGTGAGTCTGTTTCTGTTTTGTGGTAAGTTCATTTGTATCATTTTTTAAGATTCCACATATAAGCGACACCATATATTTGTCTTTCTCTGACTTACTTCACTAAGTATGATAACCTCCAGGTCCATCCATGTTGCTGCAAACAGCATTATTTCACTCTTTTTAATGGCTGAGTAACATGCAATTGTACATACGTACCACATCTTCTTTACCCACTCATTTGTTGATGGACACCTAGGTTGCCTCCATGTCTCAGCAACTGTAAACAGCGCTGCAATGAACACTGGGGTGCATGTATCCTTTCGAACCATGCTTTTTTCCGGATATGTTATTATTATTATTTTTGGCCGCACCTCGCAGAACACAGGATCTTAGTTCCCTCACCAGGGACCAGGGATCAAACCCATGCCCCCTGCAGTGGAAGTGAGGAGTCTTAACCACTGGACCACCAGGGAATTCCCCCGGATATATTATTCTTTATGATGCTATTATAAATGGAAATGTTGTCTTAATTTCATTTTCAGAGTTTCATTGCTGGTATAGAGAAATTCAACTGATTTTTATATTGACCTTGTATCCTGTAACTCCGCTGGTTTGTTTAGCAGCTCCAAAGGTTTTTATGTGAATTCTTGAAGGTTTTCTAGATAGCAATCATGTCACCTGCAAACAGACAGTTTTACTTCTTCCTTTTCAATGCCTTTTTTTCTTTCTCTTGCCCAGCTGCCCTAGCGAGAACTTCCAATAAAATGTCAATAGAAATGGTGAGAGTGGGCATCCTTTCCTGTTCCTGATCTTGCGGGGCAAGCACCTAGTCTTTTACCATTAAGTACGATGGTAGCTGTGGGTTTTCACAGATACCCTTTATCAGGTTGAGAAAGTTCCCCTCTATTCCTAGTTTGTTGAGTGTTTTTTTTTTTATCATGAATGGGTTTTGAATTTTGTCAAATACTTTTTCTGCATCCACTGAGATGATTTTGTGGTTTTTCCCCTTTATTCCACAACATGGTGTATTACTTTAATTTTCATATGTTGAACCAACTTTGCATTCCTGGGATAAATCCAACTTGGTCATGGTGCACAATTCCTTTTATTTGCTGCTGGATTCTGTTTGTCCGTATATTTTATTGGGGATTTTTGCATAAGAAATATTGGTCTGTAGTTTTCTTGTGATGTCTTTTTCTGGCTTTGTTATCAGGGTAATACTGGACTCACAGAATGAATTAGGAAATGTTCTCTATTCTATTTTTGGAAGAGTTTGAGAAAGACTGCTGTTAATTCTTCTTTTAAACATTTGGTAGAATTTACCAGTGAAGCCATCAGGCCCTGGGCTTTTCTTTGTTGAAAGTTTTTTGATCACTAATTCTGTTTCTTTAGTTGCTATACGTCTACTCAGATTTTCTTTCTTTCTTTTTTAAAAATATATATATATTTTTTGATGTGGACCGTTTTTAAAGTCTTTATTGAATTTTTTGGTTACAATATTGCTTCTGTTTTATGTTTTGTTTTTTTGGTGGCAAGGCATATGGGATCATAGCTCCCTGATCAGGGATCGAAACCGTACCCCCTGCGCTGGAAGGTGAAGTCTTTAACCACTGGACCACCAGGGAAGTCCCAGATTTTCTTTCTTCTTGAGTTAATTTTTTTAAATTAATTAATTAATATTTTTGGCTGTATTGGGTCTTCGTTGCTGCGCACGTGCTTTCTCTAGTTGCGGCAAGTGGGGGCTACCTTCGTTGTGGTGCGCCGGTTTCTCATTTCAGTGGCTTCTCTTGTTGCAGAGCACGGGCTCTAGGCACGCGGGCTTCAGTAGTTGCGGCGCGTGGGCTCAGTAGTTGTGGTGCATGGGCTCAGTAGTTGTGGCGCACGGGCTTAGTTGCTCCACGGCACATGGGATCTTCTGGACCAGGGCTCGAACCCGTGTCCCCTGCATTGGCACGCGGATTCTTAACTACTGTGCCACCAGGCAGGTCCTTGAGTTAATTTTTATAGTTTGTGTATTTTGAGGTATTTGTCAAATTCATCTACGTTAAACAATTTGTTGGTATACTGTTCACAGTATTCCCTTTTAATCCCTTTCATTTCTGTAAGGTCATTAGTAATGTCCTCTCCTTTATTCCTGATTCTAGTAATTTTAGTCTCCTCTTTTTTTTTTCCTTTGTCAATCTAGGTAAAGATCTGTAGATTTGCTGATCTTTTCAAAGAACAAACTTCTGGTGTCACTGATGTTCTCTACTGATTCTTCTATCTCCTTTATTTCTGCTCTGACCTTTATTACTTCCTTCCTCTGACTGCTTTAGGCTTAGTCTGCTCTTCTTTTTCTACTTTCTTCAGGTTGACGGTTAGATCATTGATTTGAGATTTTTCTTCTTCTTCTTCTTCTTTTTTTTTTATCTTTTGGCCACACCGCACAGCATGTGGGATCTTAGTACCCCGACCAGGGATCAAACCCACACCCCCTGCATTGGAAGAGCGGGGTCTTAACCACTGGACCGCGAGGGAAGTCCTGAGATTCTTCTTCTTTATAAAGATAGGTGTTCACAGCTATAAATTTCCCTGAGAGCTGCTTTTCAGCACCTCCCATAGTTTTGTTACGTTATGTTGTGAATTTTCCTTCAGTTATTAATTTCTAATTTCACTCCATTGTGATCAGAAAAGATACTTTGTGCAATTTCAATCTTTTAAAATTGATGAAGATTTGTTTTATTACTCAACATACAGCCTATCCTGAATGTTCTACGTGCACCTGAGAAGAATACATACTTTGCTGTTGTTGGATAGAGTGTTCAACAGATGTCTCACAGGTCTAATTAGTATATAGTTCATGTATATAGTATATGGTTCAAATCTTCTATGTCCTTGCTAGGTTTTTCTATCTAGCTATATCCCAATCATTTACTTTTTTTTTTTTTTTGGCCTAAGCAATTATTTTATAAGTGTACAGTTCAGTGGCATTAAGTACATTCACATGGTTGTATAACCATCACCAGAATCCATTTCCAGAACTTTCTTCATCTTGCAAACTGCAACTCTGTACCCTTTAAACAATAAATCCCCATTACCCCCTGCCCCCAGCCCCTGGCAACCACCATTCTACTTTCAGTCTTGATGAATGTGACTATTCTACGGAGTTCATATAAGTGGAATCCTAAAATATTTGTACTTCTGTGTATGGCCCATTTCATTTAGCATAATGTCATGGAAGCAACCTAAATGTCCATCAACAGATGAATGGATAACGATGCGGTACATATATATATGATAGAATACTACTCAGCCATAAAAAAGAATGAAATAATGCTATTTGCAGCAACATGGACATAGAGATTATCATATTAAGTGAAGTACGTCAGAGACAAGTATCATATGATATCACTTATGTGTGGAATCTAAAAAAATGATACAAATGAACTTATTTACAAAACAGAAACAGACTCACAGACAGAAAAACAAACTTACTGTTACCAGAGGGGATACTGTCTGTGTGTGTGTGTTGGGGGGGGATAAATTAGGAGTTTGGGATTAGCAGTTACTAACTACTATATATAAAATAGATAAACAACAAGGTCCTGCTACATAGCAAGGGGAACCATATTCAATGTCTCGTAGTGACCTATAATAGAAAAGAATCTGAAAAAGAATAGAAATATATTTATGTATAAATGAATCACTTTGTTATATACCTGAAACTAACACATCATAAATTAACTACACTTCAGTTATTAAAAAAAAGGTTAATAAAAAAAAGAGAGAGAGACTGACAGGGCAAGAAAGGAGAGGCTATAAAACAGTCCAGATGTGAAATGACAGGGCACAAAGACAGCCCAGTGGGAAGGGGAAAAAGCTAAGAGAAAACTTTAAACATATCAATGATAAGTAAAATCTTAATTTAAAGTAAAATAAATATATTTTCACTCTTAGTCCAGATGAGGCCTTAACAAAAGCAATTAACTGGGACTTAAATGATAAAGTGCTACAACAGCTGAACAAGAGTACTGTAAAGGTTAGCTACTCTGGAAAGGTAGGAAACTTATTTCATCCAAGGGATACTCTGCCACGTTCAGGGTAGACTTGGAACCCAGTGCAGGACTCGTCACTGCTCAGGTGAGCTGCGCCGTCAACACCTGGCGTGGCAGCTGCTCCCCTGGGACAAAAGAACCACGGGGCTACCTGATAGCCTTCGGTTTTCTTCTGACACCACTTCAGCAAGGCGTTCCTCTTGGATCCTCCATATTCTCTCGCCAATGCCGAGAGAGGGTCCTTCCTTTCTTCCCTGATAAGTGAAAATAAGGAACCCAAGTTGAAATATTTCTTATTTGAGCACCCTTCTAAACCAGAAATTCAACACAACAGAACATTTGAACAGAACAAACGCACACTCAGAGGCATCCAATGGCAAGATGTATCTTCACCCGTTGGATTTTTCCTGTCAGTTTTTATGGGTCCCACAGACCCACCACCATCAGGGGGCTCTGCCATCTGTAGGGGGCTCTGCCATCTCTAGGGGGCTCTACTCATTACCCACACGGAAACTGGCAAAGATTCAGCACCACTGCATCTTGGGTTCCTCATTTTCACTTAGGGAAGAAAGGAAGGACCCTCTCTTGGCACAGCACCACTGTGCCAGGCCATGTGCATGTGCTGGGCAGGGTGCAGTGAGCAACACAGAGACCCTGCCTCTCAAGGAACTTCAGTTTATTACAGGACAGACCAACTACAGAAGCTTGGGGGGGGAAAATCAATGGCTATACCTTACTCATTTCTTAAAATTATATGGAGGGTACTTTAGGGCACTGTCAACTGCCTTGGAGGCAGAATAAATATCCTGCCCCAGACCAGACACTGAATCAAAAAAGGTTTTGTGATCACCCTGGCGATGGAGCAGGGGAGGCATACAACCCACTCCTCCAGTACCCAATCCTTCCTTCCAGAAACTATTCTAGAAGCAGAACAGAATACCAAGGAGCACTCTGTAAAACAACCTGTTCCTTGACAAGCAGCACACTCTTAAAAGCCTGGTCTAATTTTTAGTGATGACTGCACAAGTGGAGATTCTAGCCCTACGACCCATACACTTAACAGTCCAGTAACTGTCCTAGAGGTTATGATGTTACAGGTGGCTTACTATTATTCTGTCCATACTCATCCTACAAAGTATGGTAGGAAATCAAAGAGCACACATGTAGAACTGAAGCTTTTCCAAGTGAGAGGTGCACTGAAATAGCACCAATTTTTACTTAGAACCAAAAGTAAAATATGAAAATATTTCAACTTGCAGTTAGACTGCTGTCTTGAAGAAATATACTTTTATGTTCGTGTACCTGCCCACCGATTGCTGCCCTGATTTAAAGGGTTCAAAGAAGTTTGTTATAACACCACTGATCACAGGAAATGAGAATGAAGATAAAGGTGAGATATGTGAATGAAAACAAAAGGGCAAGCCAAAAGAAAAATAAAAACCTCTATTATGCTCAAAATAAAACTACTACAATCACTTGTGAAAGGTTTCCTCTAGTTCACACAGGCCATTTTGTTATAGAAACAGCTTAAAAAGCATCAAAGACGAGTAAAGTCTATGGGCACAATGAGAAGCTGCAGCAAAGAGCCTCCTAGAGCAGAGGGTGCTCTCCTGTAACATCTTCACTGTAAGATAAGGAAGCTAAGGCCAGGAGACACCTTGTGGAGGCTCACAACTTCTAAGTGGGGCACCAGGAAGAGTGGGGGCCCTGCCCACCGGTGCGGACAGTGCTCCCCCGGGCTTGGCCAGGGCAGCATGAGCTGCACTCTCCACTGCACCCGACCTGCCTGACCCGCACTGAGTACGGGACCACTCTTCTAAGAGGTCGGTCCCCGAGAGGCTGGGTTTTATAAGTGAGCATATAATTTGAGTTTGAGACATCAAATATCCCACTTTTACTCAAACTTGTAAGTCAGTGTACGGTAAAGTTCTGAAACCCACTTCTATCCCTCCTTCAGTTCGTGTTCAGCCTTCCTGCACACTCACTGGAGTCACTGACCCTGCCAGTAACGCTCACCTTCCTCCCGGTCCACCACCCTCAAGGCCTCGCTCGAGTTCCCCTCTTCCAGCCTCCCCAACACTCCATCCACACCCCGTTTTCACTAAACTTACTTTTGTACTCAGCTGTTCTCTACTTGAAAAAACCAAAACCAAAAAACCCCACAAAAAACAAAAACACCAGCTGCTTGGGGAAAATAATTATCTCTTTTACTTTGCTTTACTTTTTCACTTTCATATCATCTTTCCCAATTCTAGGCATAGAAGACTAGATCAGAAAACACTAAATAACACATAAAGAATGAAAATACATCAGTGCTCGAATGCCGTTACTTTATAACCTGATCATTTAATTTCAAAAGGCCAGGAACGGCAGGCATGAAATGCACCAATACTAACTACTGTCCTCTACCTTATCCGGCTTCGAGTGGTGGGGGTCACGGAGGCCGTGGGGGAGGAGGACAGGGACAGCTGTGGCGACGTGGCACCAATGGCCATGAGCGAGGCAGGAGACGCGCCCTCAGGTGCAGAGACATCTCGCTTCATCTCTTCACTGCTTCGTCTGGACACTGAGTGTAAGAAACAGCCATTATGCAATTTATAGCAAAAACATTTTAAGCTGAGTTCTTGAGACATTTTCTTCAGCAGGTCCCCAAAAGAGCAGAAATTATCATACAGGAGGAAAAACTAACATTCTCTTTAACTTACTGATAACTTGAAAGGATTTTTTTTTTTGCCATTTTAGAAAACTGTAGGGGGCTTCTCTGGTGGTGCAGTGGTTGAGAATCTGCCTGCCAATGCAGAGGACACGCGTTCGAGCCCTGGTCTGGGAAGATCCCACATGCCGCGGAGCAACTAGGCCTGTGAGCCACTACTGAGCCTACGCATCTGGAGCCTGTGCTCCGCAACAAGAGAGGCCGCGATAGTGAGAGGCCCGTGCACCGCAATGAAGAGTGGGCCCCGCTTGCCACAACTAGAGAAAGCCCTCGCACAGAAACCAAGACCCAACACAGCCAAAAATAAAAATAAATTAAAACAAACAAAACAAAAAAAACTGTGAAAAAGGTACAGTTGTTGAAATATGCACAGAAGCCCATATTCCCTGAAGGCAAGGAGTGTGTCTCATCCACCCTTAACACTCAAAGCACCCACCTGGCCCACAGTGAGTCCCCCGCAAACCTGCGTTCAACTACAAACATGACCAAAGCCAAAGGCTAACTAAAGCAACATTCAGTCTCAACCAAAATCAACACAACCCTTCTGAACGTGGCCAAAAACACTGCTGAAGAGACAGAAAGGAAAGATGCTTTGTTACAGGGCCACACTTAATTCTGGGTCAAGATTTTTTTTTTTTTTTTGGCTGCCTTGGGTCTTCATTGCTGCGCGTGGGCTCTCTCTAGTTGTGGTGAGCGGGGACTACTCTTTGTTGTGGTGCACGGGCTTCTCATTGCAACGGCTTCTCTTGTTGCAGAGCAAGGGCTCTAGGCATGCGGGCTTCAGTAGTTGAGGCGCATGGGCTTAGTTGCTCCACGGCATGTGGGATCTTCCCGGAACAGGGATCGAACCCATGTCCCCTGCATTAGCAGGCAGATTCTTAACCATTGCGCCACCAGGGAAGTCCCAAGCCATGTTTTAAAAAACATGAATCAACAAAACAGAAAAGCAAAAGGTGTCGTGTCAAGTCAACTACCGAGAGATAAGAACAATCAGGAAAGTCCTATTTTGAAAGCGTAAGGCACTACGCCTTGTTGGAATTACGAAAGTCCTGAGAACTGGGAGGTGGAAGCAGCCATTGCAGCCCTTGAAAACGGAGCCACAACAGAAGCGGCTTTCTGGCCACGATGACGTGAGATGCGAGACTAGGCTCCTGACCTCAGAGTCTCTCACCTCAGATGATGCTGGAAGCGAGGGAGGCATTACTGCATCATCCCGGGCTGGCTGTAATGCAATCATGCCAAACACCAGTAATTTCCCCCGGATGACTGGAACTGCACTCTTTCATTGGCTAAACTTCTCCTGATGATTTTAGGATGGCCACAGCAGACTATAACTCGGCAAAAGCTAAGAGGTGTGTTTAAAGATCGAGAGGAGACATGCTTTCTCCTATTACAAGATCTTATCAGAATGATCCACTTGCATATTTGACATAATTTTATAATTATTCTGCCTTTTCCTTTCAATGTCAGATCTCTGTATGCCTTAAATCGGCAGTTTCTTTTAAGTGGTATGCTAGGTAATTGGATGAGAACACCTTTGATAATTTTATATCAAACAGAGGAAACAGACTGAGAAGAATCAGAAGAACTCTGTTACAGGAAAAGGCTCTGGATCTGGGCTTTGGGGGTGGTGATTTTGGCTGGACTTCCCACTGATTTAAAGACCCAGCTAAGATGTACAAAAACTGTACTAACTTAAATCCACATACAAGTGGGACATTAACCATAGGAGGCAGGGTTATAGGAATCTCTCCTTTCCTGGTCCAATTTCTAGTTGAGCTATTAAGGGTTAAAAAAAGGCCACAAGGGGAAAATAATATGAACACTGATAAACTGAAGAGTTAGCTCTAGGAGACCGAAAAAGTAAGCCCATCAAATTCATCATTGTAAAATGGCTATAACACTGGAAAAATCTGGCTTCTGGAGAATTTTTGGTGTGCTCTGAAATAACCCTTCAAAAACAGTCATGACACATCTTGTGATAAATATTTTAACCTTTCACAGCTACCCAACTTTGTATGAACCTATATTTTCAGTATATCTTCTAACCCACTCTAGGCACTTAATGAATACTTGTCAAGTGAATGGAACTATCTAGCTTTTATTTTTTACTTTTGAAATCAGGGCCACGAAATGTGATTTCTATGAAATGTGTAAGATACAATAGGGGAAATTCAGAGTGAAAAACAATCAACTAAAGAGGCAAGTAAGGTTAAATAAACCTAAAGAGAAAGTACTCGGTACCATCACTAAAACTTCTGGAAGAATCTTTTTAAAAGAAATTTCAGATAAAAAGTATTACCTGAGATGGTCTTGGCACTTTCCATGGCAGGTACTCTCGGCAGAGAAGCAGGTCGGCTGGTTGAAGATGTTCTTAGTAGATGCTCTGCACAGGGTGGAAAGTGTCACAGTAAAGAGACCTGACCCTGAATTTCAAGAGGCAAAGGCAGCAGGAAGGTGAGTTTTGCTCCCTTTGCCCCTGAGGCTCGTCTGTCCCTCCTTCCCATCCAGGGCACCTCAACGGCTCCCCACAGAGTCCCCTATACAAAACAACTCCCATAGACAAGGACCAAGGGAAAACATCTCATTCAACTTTTATTTCTAGGGATGAGACATGCAACACAGATGAACACTTCTAAACCACCGACTGCTACTTACCTCTGATGCAATTCAACCAAAATTCCAAGATCCCCCACTGCATCTAGGTCTAAAAGTACAAACTAAATCAAAGCCTTGCCCTGTGTGCCTACAGTTAGTGGAGGAGCCATACGTGTCTACAACCAGAGACAAGTCAGGATGGAAACTGGAATAAGAGAATGATAAAGCACTATCAAGCCACAAAGAGGGATTTCCCTGGTGGCACAGTGGTTAAGACTCTGCGCTCCCAATGCAAGGGGCCCAGGTTCGATCCTTGGCCCGGGAACTAGATCCCACTTGCATGCCGCAACTAAGAGTTCACAACTAAGGAGCCGGCAAGCTGCAACTAAGACCCGGTTCAACCAACCAAATAAATAAATAAATAAAAAGATCTATCAAGCCACAGAGGTAAAAGCCATTTGCTTCGACTTCAGGCATCAGGAAGCCTTCAGCAGCATAATGACATGAATTAGTCTGTCAGACGGCTGGCTTCACTAATGGAGAACAGGGCTGGGGAACAGTATTCAGCCAGATGACATTCAGAGCAGAGGTAGAAGGACATTCAAGTTAAGAGGACAATAAATCCCAGCATGGCTGAACCACAGGGCAGGGGGGGAACAGAGAGGGCAGCAGGGGGATAGCTCTAAAGCGGGGATGTGGCTAACTGACAAGAGCCTCACTGCCTGGCATGTGGACTTCAGTCTGAGGGCAGCGAGGACCCTCAGGAGGAACACAACCAGATCCTGCTTCCCCGTCAAGGGCACAGCTCCGCCTGTTCTCGCTGAACACAGGCTGGGTTGGAGTCTCTGAAGTTCCCCGAGCCCTGGCACACTGGTTCCCTTGCCCCCTCAGCCTGGCCAAATTCACCAGCCTTTGGGCCCAGTCTGACACCCCTTCCTCAGCACCTGCTCCCCACAATGGGTGCCCCAGACACAGGCTGGCCCGCCTCTGACCTCGGTGACAAGCCCAGCGAGGCTGTCACCAGGCCAGGACAACAAGCAAGGAAGGCTGGATGTGTCCCGCCTGGTCCGGTGTGTCAGGGACATGTGATGGGGCTGGGCTAAGTGAAGACAGTTAGTCCTGTCTGAGAACAAACACACTGGACGGGGAAAGGCGGGATCAACCAGACACCAGTCAAACAGCCCCATCAGCACTTCATTTTAAGAATTAACAATTTAAAAACTACTCCCTCTCAGAATATCATGATGTCAAAAGTAATGGCCTATCACAGTATCTTTCAAGGAGAGCACATCTTTCTTGCCAAATGTGTTTTCTAAGCGTGTGAGGACTATGTGGTTGTGATCTCACAGCACTCTGGAGGGAGGATCCAGAAGACAGGACTCACACAGCCCACAGCCACTACGCCTTTCTTATCCTGAACCAACAAAGCCTCGGTGCAAAGCCCACCAGCAAGCATCGGTCAAAATTCTGAACTCTGTGGTGCTTGCACTTGTCTTCACAGGAAGAGCACATTATGCACAAAGACTGACAGACAAAGCAAAGTTCGTGGAACATGGCAAGAGTAGGAAATAGGAGTCAATATTTTAAATTTAGTCCAAATGTCCACTTCACAGTTACGAGACTGGTCATGCCCCTGAAGCCTTCATCTCCCAAAGAACACAGCACATGAGGAAAGTGAGGACAGATTATAGAGACACACGGGTCAGAACAAGGAGGGTGCCAGCCGAGAGCAAGCGGGAGGCACCCCATCTCCATCTCTGCCACTGGGCACATGGAAGGTGCGCGACTGAGGCACGGTGCACAGACCTGCCGCCTACCCAGTGCAGCCTGCTCTCACTACATGTTTAAGGATCCAAATCCGTCTCAACTCAGTAGACAGTCCCTGGCACAGGCCAACGCTGCCCTTCTGAGAAGGTACAAAAAGGCACTGTTCGGAGGCACCTTCCAATGGGCACAGCGCTGCCTGCCGCTCCGGGTGGTGTTCTCACTGCTGCTTGCGACACCAGCCACGGAACGAGCACAGGCCCCTCTGCTGCTGCAGCAGCGGCTAGATTACAGCTTCACGTCAAACTGCCGGAGAATCCCTCTTTGGGAAATAAGATTAGTGTGTCACAATCAGATGTGGCAGGCAGAAAAGAGCTGACGTTACAGTAATCAGGTCTACTCTATTGCCATATGGAGCTATTCTTGTCTTTAATCCATTCATTAAACAAAAACCACTTGGGTGTCCATGACTTGCCAGGCACTGGGCATGATGCAAAGGTCACAGAAAGGAGGAAAGAAGGCAGCAACTTGCCCTCCTGGAACTCAGAGTCTACAGCGGAAGCCAGACATTTAAAAAATCTCTGCGCGTGAGGGATGCAGGAAAGAAGCAGTACAAGGGGCTCTGGGAACACAGCAGGGGACGTGACCTGCTCTTGAGAGGAGGTCCGGAAAGGCCTCCTCGGGAAACGACATCTCAGTTAAGACTAGAAGGATAATTAATAGCTTTTATACAGGCAAAGGAGAGCGTGTTCCCAGCACAGTGTTCAGCAGACACCAAAGGAAATCTAGGACAGCAGTGCTGTGAGGGCTGGCGAGGCTGGAAGGCCAAAGCAGGCCAGGCTGAAGAGTGTGGCCTTCACCCACTGGCAACATGGAGCCAGTGATGGTGTCTCGGGTGGACATCCTTCCAGCTGCAGGGGGTGGGAGGGCAACAGTGCATGCAGGGTGATGAGTTATACCCAGAGCAGAGAGCAGAGAGCCTGGACCCAGGTGGTACCAGGGGAGATGGGAGAAGTACACAGATTCAAGGGCTCTTCAATGAGGCAGAATCAACAGACTTGCTGACCACCTGGAAATGGTGGAGATAGAAAGGAGGTTCCACATACAGAGATAAGAGAGAAGAAGAGGATTCTGGGAGGGAAAGAGATGAGGACACATGCAATTTGAGGACCCGATAAGATATCCAGGGAAAGATGTGGAGTGCAGGTTTGATCCCTGGTTGGGGAGCTAAGATTCCACATGTCTCGGGGCCAAAAAACCAAAGCATAAAACGGAAGCAATATTGTAACAAATAAAGACTTTAAAAATGGTCCACATCAAAAAATCTTTTATAAATAAATAAATTTAAAAAAATAAAAATAGGAGCCTAAGGATTTCCCTGGCGGTCCAGTGGTTAGGACTCTGAGCTTCCACCACAAGGTGCATGGGTTTGACCCCCGGTCGGGGAACTAAGATCCTGCAAGCTGCGTGGTGTGGCCAATAAAAAATTAAAAAAAAAAAAAGACTCTTAAAAAAAATAAAAATAGGAGCCTAAATACCCAACTTCTGCTCATTGAGGAGTAGTTCCAAACACACTAATGTTCCTGCTGAAAATAACTGTTACATCTTGAAAACATACAAGCATCAACTACTTAAAAGCACTGAAGAGAAACTAAAAGCAGGCAGAAAATGAAAGAAATCTGCATTTGGAAGGAACTGGCACTGGGTGAGTTTCCTAGTTTTATGACTATAGGTGTGAGTGTAGGCCCCACCTGAGGCCATACAGGGCAGCTGAAATTTGGTAGAAAACCCAGGGTCTTATCATTGCCTCAAAGAAGCAGAGGAGATACCTCAGGACAACCAAAGCTGCTGGAAAGCAAGGGGGTTGGGGAAATACCAGAAAGGAAAGAATCACAAATTTTGTATATAAACTCTGCTCATATCCCACTGACCTCTGAAATCCACAAGCACTCAGATTCCAAGGAGTTGAATTAAGGAAAAATAGCTGAACAGTTATTTCAACTGAAGGAAAGAGGTTAGAGTTTGAGGTGAACCAAGTTAACTGCTTGCTAACAAAAACCAATTTTCTGCAGAGGAACAAGACAGAATTCAGAATCTCTACAATGTGTGATTCACACTGCCCAGAATACAATCCAAAATTACTAGACATACAAAGAAAAAGAAAAAGTGACTCATACTCAAAAAAGAAATGGAAACCCACCCAAAGATGACTTATATGTTGGAATTAGCAGAAAAGCATTTAAAGCAGCTACTGCAAATATGTTCAACGTTATAAAGGAAAATATGTTCTCAACAAATGAATAGGAAATCTCAGCTGAAACTGCTGAGACAGTATGAGACATGCCCTTCCTGAGACGCAATGCAAAAGACAGCCTAAAGCTGAAATTAGGGCAGACACAGAAAAATCCTCTGGAGCACCCGCCCCACTCTAAACACAAAGTATCACCAGAGCAACTGGAAGCATGCTGTGCACTGAGGACATCACAGCAACAACAAAACTCAAACCCAGCCCAGCTCCTGAGCAGATTAACTCAAACTCTGACATTAAACACCTAGAAGGAAAGAGGTGCCCATGTCAAGGCATAAAACTGCTGTCCTACACAAGATTCCCAGCTTTCAACAATTATAAAATATACAAAAAGCAAGAAAAAACAATACATCCAGCTCACTGCATCAAGACAGCAAGTAATCAATAAACCAGACTTGGACATGGCACAGATGCCGCAACTATCTGACAGGTCATTTAAAATAACTATGATTAATTATGTTAAAGCCTTGGTGGAAATAGCAGACAACATGCAACAGTTACAATTTCCTATTTGATTTTCACTTATAGTTTCCACCTCTCTGCTGAAATTAGACAAATAAAACTGTGAGAACCACATCTCTGGTTCTCAACTGGGGCCGTTTTGCCAACATACCAAGGTCTTGAGGCATTTTTGGTTGTCACAACTAGGGGAGTAGGGTGCTACTAGGACCTTACCAGCTAGTGGGTAGAAGCCAGGGATGCTGCCAAACATCCTACAATGCAGCAAACAGAGAATGAATTTTATGCATATACTTAAAAAAAAAATCAACCGGAATTGTGGGTGGGGGGGAATGAAATGCAAACTGTGATAAAACTAATCTAACTGTATTACAAAAGCATGACCTAACCACAATGAGAGAGAGGTGAAAAAAGGAGCTGACCTAAGTAACTGTGAGAAGAATGTTGTTTCGAGTGGAGACTCTCAGGCTAAACACAAAAAGAACTGTACAGGGTTTCCCTGGTGGCGCGGTGGTTGAGAGTCTGCCTGCCGATGCAGGGGACACGGGTTCGTGCCCCGGTCCGGGAAGATCCCACATGCCGCGGAGCAGCTGGGCCCGTGAGCCATGGCCGCTGAGCCTGCGCGTCCGGAGCCTGCGCTCCGCAACGGGAGAGGCCACAACAGTGAGAGGCCTGCGTACCGCAAAAAAAAAAAAAAAGAACTGTACACAAACACTGCGCTCTGGTACATTTGCTTCTCACAGGGTACGGTTTAGCAATTTTGAAACTACTGTACATGTATAAACTCATGATTTTTGATAGAGAAATAATCATCACGTGTGTACGTATGGGCTGGTGCACATACATACAGTCTTCCTGGCTCTGTCCAGAGAGGAGCTGGAGGAGGTGAAACCTCAGTAGTAGTGGGTACGCCTCGCACCCAGATCTTGTTTTCTAAATACTACTGATTCCACAGCTAGTGCAGGGGAAAAAACAAGCCTGGATCATCTGTGGTGCCCCAAAGAAAGAAAGTGCTTTGGCACTTTGGTGGGGTGGGGGATGAAAAGAGCTCCCAATGATCAACGTTGGAATAACATGAGCAGCAAAATAAATAATAGTAATAGACTAACCCAAAGAATAAAATAAATATCCACGAGTCCATACTAATACAAATAAGGGCTATAAATATAACAATAAGTACAATAATATAACACAAATGATTCCTTACAGGAAGAATGAGGAAACAGAAAATCACCGCTAGAGCACAGTACTAACTGCTGCAGGCAAAATGCACAAACAGATGCTAAAATCAGTGAGAGGAAGTTTAAGCAGGAATAGGATATTTATTATTCAGTAGCAGACAACCGCTTCAACCAAGTGATCCAGGTCACGTCACCAGTAACAGGACACATCAACATCACGTGCCCCTGACGTGATGCACGTAGACAGGCACATCACCTTGTGCTGCCCTTCCCAGCAGTACGTAACCTCAGCCTAAGCAGGAGAAAACATCAGACAAGCCCATCTTGAGAGACATTCTAAAAAATAACTGACCAGTACTCTTTAAAGTGTCAAGGTTCTAAAAGACAGGGAGAGGGACAAGCTGCTGCAGAACGGTGGAGACTCAAGGAGGTAAGACAACTCAGTGCAAACTGGGGTCCTGTGTTTGATCCTGGAACAGAAAAGGGACAGCAGTGGAACAGTCGGTGAGATTCAGAGACTGCACTTCAGTTAATAACATTTCCACGATATTGCTTTCCTACTTTTTTTTTTTTTTTTTGCTGTACACGGGCGTCTCACTGTTGTGGCCTCTCCCATTGCGGAGCACAGGCTCCGGACACGCAGGCTCAGCGGCCATGGCTCACGGGCCCAGCCGCTCCGCGGCATGTGGGATCTTCCCGGACCGGGGCATGAACCCATGTCCCCTGCATCGGCAGGCGGACTCTCAACCACTGCGCCACCAGGGAAGCCCTTGCTTTCCTACTTTTGATAACTGTTCTATGGTTATGTAGTTTGTCCACATAAGGGAAGCTGGGTGAAGGATTTTTTTTTTTTTTTTTTTGGCCTGTGGCTTGTGGGATCTTAGTTCCCTGACCAGGGATCGAACCTGTGCCCCCTGCAATGGAAGTGTGGAGTCTTAACCACTGGACCGCCAGGGAAGTCCGTGCGTGAAGGATTTAAGAGAAGTCCAATACTTCTGTAACTCTTCTGCAAGTCTAAACTTATCTCAAAACAAAGAGTTGAGAGACAGACAGAACACCTTAAACAAATAGTGCAATGCATGCTTATTGCAACAAGGTACTGACTGCAACTTACCTTGAAACACATTTAAAAAAGATGAACTGAAGGAAAGATAGAAGGATGGATAAATATGTGATAAAGCGAATATAGCAAAGTGCCATAGAATCGAGGTAGTGAGATGCGGATACGTGACTTCTTTCCACTTTTCTGTATGCTTGAAATTTTACATAATAATATGGAGAAAATATGGGAGCCTAGATGGTTTGGTTTATCAAGACAAATACTGAGAACTACAGGGAAGGAAAGACCTTTGGAAGTGAACAGATACCCATTAGGTTGTAAATACAGGAGGGTAGGATTTCTATCTGAATTTCTCCTCGAAATTTCCCAGCTAGGGCTGGATCTAGGGCTGGGCCAGAATCTGACTTAGATCTACCCTTTGGAGAATGCAAATTGCTGTGAAACTTTTAAATAAAAGGTTCTTTTTATTTTAATTTAAAACAAAGATTTGGCTTTCTAGTAAAACCTCCTAACTTTGTATCACATTCATTACATGTACCTTCACCATAAATCAATTTTTTCAAAATAATGAATTTTTAAAAAGGTTTACATCTCTATCCTCAACACAATTTAGACAGATGATCACAGCAAGAATCTCTTTACAGAACATGACTATCCTTGGACTAATCAGCTTTCTCGGATCCTTGTACATCTGAGCTGATGACACCAACACCACACTCAGGTCCCACTGACGCTGGGCAACCCCAGGCTCCCTAACCATCTGCATCGCCCAGCCGAGGTCTCTGCTTGCACTGGGCCTTCTAAGATCACTGTGCAAGGGGACAGTGGGGACAGTGAAGACCCTCCCAACTGCCTGTATCCATGTACCTGCTTAGGCTACAAACACCAACTCATATCTTATCTACAAAGATTCACCTGTCATGACCCAGACCACAGAATTCAACTGCCAATAATACCAACAAAAGAGCATTTGATTAGTCCATTTATAATAAGATCTCTGGTCTAAAACATTTTCCTGCAACTGACATACAAGCATGATGAAAAACAGAAAAAAACCCACACCTTTTATAAAATACTTAACTGGAAAAACCAACAAATTATCCAATTTAAGTATAGTAGAACAAGAGGCAGCACTTTTCAAGTTTTCAGGAATGAAGCTATTGAAATTTTCAACCTGAAAATCACAGGCTGTGTTGTGTGACTTCGGCCAGGACAGAAGAGACAATCAGGGGAGAAAAGCACCTCCAGCAGAGCTCAGAACTACTCTCTTAACTGGCATGGAGAACCACGGTGGTTTTTTATGACCTAGAATCATTTGGCTATTCTTAGTTTTGTAAGTGGTTTCTTTCCCTAGTGACTGTTTAAGATAAAAGGTTACACTATCAACAAATTCTCAGATACAAATTCACCCAAGTATATTTCCCTCTCTCTTGTATTTGCAGTTTCAACTAAGCCCAGTTAAGGCACCAAAACAGACAGAAGTGGAGAATGTGGCCGGCACTTGCAGGCAGACTGCACACACAATGTGCCCAATGGTGTTATCATATGACCATTACCAGTAATAAAAAGAAGAGAGCCAAAAAGAGGTTTAACTCGGCAAAGCCTCAGAGACACCTAACACATTTTGTCTGTGTCTTCAATAACCTTGGCCCGCAGACCTTCCACACCCACTTTCCACCTATAAAGCCAGGCTAAGAGCAAAACTAAATGGTAATCTCTGCCCAGTTTCCCAAACTTGTCCCTTCCTAAGAATCACTTGGGGTGCTTGTGAAAATGAAGTTTCCAAGCTCCCTTCCTGGAGAGTCCATGTCAGCAGATCTGAGACGAGGCCCCAGATTCCACATTTTACCAAATGACTCAGGTAAATCTTATCAACAGGTAAGTTTGAGAAACACCACTGGTGCTGGCAAGGTTTCCCCAGTAAACCTTGTGCTGCTGTGGGCCAATCAAGATGAGTGGGGAAGGTAGCCTTGAAAGGGGAGAAGCCCCCTTCGGACGCAGTAACAGAGTGAGTACAGACAGGAGAGAGAGGCCCTGGGCACAGCACCCCTCACAGGCCAGGCAGGAGGACTGAGCACAGGAGACAGAGGAGGAGATGCAGAGTGGGCGTGAAGGACACCAGAAAGAACATCCAGGGGTGGGCGGGCTCAACACGGCCAGATGCTGCCCACAGCCACTGACACCGTGGACCACAGCAGCTCGGGTGGACAGGAGAGGGTACAAAGCTGACCACAGGGGTAAGAGAGCCTTGGGAGAGGGAGCCAAGGCCCTGAGCTAGATGTTCACGATGACCCCGACTTACACAAGGAAACAGCATCCAAGAGGTCAGCAGCAGGACCCGTGACCACACACACAATCCCCGGGTCCATCTGGGGACCAGGGTGGGAACTCAGCACAGATGTAAAGGGAGACTTTAAACCATCCACACTTGTTCCCTTAGCAGGAGGACCTTCCGAGGGGAGAAAAGAGCTCAGGCCACAGCTAACACAGGAACCAGAAGCTGAAGCCGGGATGGAAGGCAAGTCTGCAGGGGCAGTGGCAACAGCACTGTCCTGGGCTCCACCATCCCCCTTGTACGCAAACTGCCCACTGAACCCCATGCCTGGCAGCCCCCCGGAGCCCACAGAGCCAGTCCTCTGCTTCTCTCTCCCCCACACCCATCCAAACTGCACAGTCTCAGCCCCAGAGCCTGACTCCCACACCAGGAGCGCAGGAGGGGCCCAGCCTGCCCAGCCAGGAGGGGCCTGGGCTCCAGAAGGTGTCACACCTGCCGGGCGTCTCCACACCCACCCCAACCAAGTGTGTCTTTCCCAGCACCTGGTCTAATGCCCAAAACCGTTTTTCCAAAGCACTTCAGCACCACACGTAGGGAGGCAGTGGGGGAGAAGGACCCCTGACCTCAAAAGGCAGAAGCCTTGGGCTCGGGTGCTGGGGCCGCCATAAAGAGCCGCGTGGAAATGGCACTCGCTGAACCCCAGCTATCCGAGGCTTTTCTTTCACAAGTGACGCAGAGCACAAAGACCAAAGGAATGGGCTCTGGAGCCAGGCTGTCCGGGTCTACTGTTCCTTAACTTAAATGTCAACCTGTGTTTATGAGTTATTTAACTGTTTGAAGCCTCATTTTTCGCATCTATAAAATGGGGATAACTATACACGCCCCACGAAGAGCTGTAAAAACAGGGCCTGGCAACAGTGTGGACTCCCTGTCACCCTCGTGACACTATGAAGTCATCTTCCAAGATGCATCTATTAACAAACAGTCTCCTCATCTGTAATTAAGACGTGTTATTAGTAAACCTGTGATAAAGATGTATATCAGACTGGTAGAAATATTGTCAAGAATAAAAGAAAAACAAGTTAGTTAGCCCCAAAAGTCAGATGAATAAAAAAATTAACAACAAAAGTGAAATACTGCACACGAGATGTACCTTGAACAGGAATTTCCCCATAGTTTGGTCTCTTATCTGACAGGGCTGTCAGGGGTTTAGATGTAGAGATTGGTCCACTTATGGAATGTCTCTGAAATCATAAGACAAACAGTGTCCATATTAGGTTAAATCAGAGCTGGGTTTCACAGAGTAAATGTTGCAGAGAGTAAATATTTAGTTACGAATTTGCATAATTCCTTCCACACTATTACAGTAAGACTGAAAAAAACACACACACTCCCAGAGGCATATAATGTGATCAGTATACTATTTTAAAATGAACACAGAAAGATCCCACATGCCCCTCACTCGCCAATCAGCAAAATCCGGATGTGCTCCTTTAGTACTTGGATTGGCCATTCATGCCCCAGTACCAAATGGATCTCACTCTGTCACCTCCTCACTAAGTTTCCAGCACTGCTGCCAGGCACAACCTGGCACCTTAACTCAGCACCAGCTTGGTCACCGGCCTCCTCCCCTCCGGTCTCATACATACACGTACCTACCAAATACTTGAACCCTCTCGGCTCTCCTGAGCCACCTCCCACCACCTCTGTGTGATGCCCCAACACCACCAACTACTCACTCCTGCCCACAAGGACACGCTGTTCACCAGCTCTGGGCTTGTTCTCAAGCTTCTTTCCTCAGCTCTCCCAGCCCTTTTTTATCCAGCTGAATTCTGACTACTCATTCCATAGTCCCAGCAGCAACGTGTGAGAGGGCCAGCCTCCCCACACCCTCACCAACACTTGATACTGGCAGTCTTCATTTTAGCCATCCCGAAGGTGCGTACTGAGATATCATAATGGATTTAACTTGCATTTCCCTGATGACTACGATGTTGAGCAACTTCTCATGTGTTTATTGGCCATTTGTGTATCTTCTCTTGGGAAGGGACTTTTCAACTCTTTTGTCCGTTATTTATTGGGTTGTCTTGAACCAAGATGACAAACGAGTCTTCTCTGAATACAAGATTTTGACAGATAAATAAATTGCAAATATATTCTCCCCAGTCTTGTCTGTCATGTTCTTAATATCTTTCAGAGAAGTTTTAAATTTTGATGCCCAAGCTATTAATTTTCTCTTATAGTTCATTTTTTTGTGTGTCCTAAGTAAATGTTTGCCTTGTCAAAGGTCACGAAGACTTTCTCTAATGTTTTCATGTAGAAGTTCTGTAGTTTTAGCTTTTACATTTAAGTCTATAGTCAATTTCAATTTTTATGAATGCCATGAGGTAAAGGTACTTTTTTTTCTTTTTTTTTCCATATGGATATCTAGTTGTTCTGGAATCCTGTTGAAAAGATTATCCCTCTCCCACTGAATTACCCTGGCACCTTTGTTGAAAATCAGCTGACCTATTTCTGGATTCTCTACCTATTCTACTGATCTAAACTTATGTCAGAACCACACTGTCTTGATTACTCTACGTGCTAACATCAAGTAGTGGAAGTCCTCCAAATTTGTTCCTTTTTCCCCCCCCAGATGCTTTGGACATTCAGGGTCTTATAAATTTCCACATAAATTTTAAATTATACTATCAATTTCTACAAAAGAGCATGCTGGGATTCTAAGTTGGATGAGTTGAATCTACAGCTCGATGTGAGGGAGAATTGCAAGATCCTAACAAGACTGAGTCTTCCAACGCATGAACATGATGTATCTTCCCATTTATTACGCCTTTAACTTCTCTCAGCATTATTTTATAGTTTTCACTACAAGGTCTTGCACAATATTTTATTCAATGTATCGCTAAGTATTTCAATTTCCAATTGTTCACTGGAGTGACTGAATCTAGGAGACAGCAAGAGGAGTCCTCAGACAGAAGTGAGTTTTCTCACCACCTTATCTTGTAAGGGACAGCTCATCACTTTTGCCACATTCTGTTCATGAGAAGCAAGTCACAAAGCCCAGCCAACCCTCAGAAGGAGCAGATGACACAAGAGCACAGCCACAGGAGGCATGGATCACTGGTAAGCAGTTCAGAGACTGCCTATCCCGTTACTAATGGATCTCCTTGGACCTTCTGAGGTTGTTTTTAAGGTCATTTAGGGCAGATCTAGAATAGTGTTTACTCTAGGGCTATTTAGTTCCACTTCACAGAGTGGTCACTGAGGTCTCTAATGAATGCTCCAAGTATTCAAAGAGGTTTTTCCACGGTGGCCAGTAGGAACTCAAATGATCCCTGCTCTGTGTAAACTATGGGAAGCATCTGTCTGCCAGATTCCCGGTAACTGATCTTTGCTGCAAAATCGTTCTTGCTCAGCCTTGCGGGGTTCAACCCATGTCTACACATGTGCAGACTGGCACTCAGCAAGGACTCAAAGGGAGGCCTATGCAGAGCTCTAGACCTTTTCTGCGTGGCTCTCTCCTCCCAGGCACCCTGCCCCCAAATCCCAGCCCTTGTTCTCCCTGTACATTGATCTGTGTCTCCTCGGATCCAGCTGGCATTCCCTTCCCTGTTCCATGTGGGTTCATCCTCCCTGCTCACCATCTGGAAAAGCGTGGGCCACAGTAAGGCTCAGCTTTCTTAACTTTTCTCCAAAGATTTCAGTCCTGCACCACCTGTCCTACCACGTATGAATGTAACAGCTTCCTACATTTTGTCCAGCCTTATAGCAGTCTGTGGTGGCAGAATGATCCAGCCCTTGACTCCCTCACAGCCAGAAGTGGAATTCCCACTCAGGGAGTTTTGAAAAACTAACAATCCTAATCTTAGGCCCTATTCCCCAGGGATTCTTGTTCACTGGGATGAAGCCTGGGAATCTACGTGTTTAAAAATTCCACATGACTTTTGTGCACAATTAGGTTTGAGAAGCACTGTGCTAACTAATCAAGTACTAAAAAGCTACTGAATGTGGCTTATAATTACTAGTTTTTTTTCCAAGTTAGAGAGATGACATTTTTTACCTCTTATCTTTACAAAAGTTTACAGAGTGATGCCATGAACATTAAATTTCAACTGACAAACACTATTTAGAGAAACTTCACCTTATATCTTGCACCTTCATCTGCTTTCATTTATACCTTCAACTTTTTTTTAAATGTTATTTTTGATTCTGTTTTTCTTTCTTTTATGAAATATTTATTTATTTATTTGGTTGTGCCGGGTCTTAGTTGCGGCAGGCAGGCTCCTTAGTTGCAACATGCATGTGGTATCTAGTTCCCTGACCAGGGATTGAACCCGGGCCCCCTGCACTGGGAGCGTGGAGCCTTATCCACTGCACCACCGGGGAAGTCCCTATTTTTTTAAATTAATTAATTAATTAATTAATTAGGCTGCGTTGGGTCTTCATTGCTGTGTGTGGGCTTTCTCTAGCTGCGTCGAGCAGGGGCTACTCTTCGTTGTGGTGCATGGGCTTCTCACTGTGGTGGCTTCTCTTGTTGAGGAGTATGGGCTCTAGGTAAGTGGGCTTCAGTACTTGTGGCACATGGGCTCAGTAGTTGTGGCTCACGCGCTTAGGTGCTCCACGGCATGTAGGATCTTCCCAGACCAGGCATCGAAGCTGTGTCCCCTGCATTGGCAGGCGGATTCTAACCACTGCGCTGGCAGGGAAGTCCCTCTTCATGTCTTTAGATAAAGTTTGATTAATCGAGTATATAAAAAGCTCATTATCGACAGAATATGGAATTCCCTTTGCCTTCCTTTCAAATTAAGAGTATAACATCTTCTACATAAACATAAATGCAAAGCCACAACTTGCAACATTACAAATGCAGAGGGAGAGCACTTCTACCCTAAACTTTACAAAGGAAAAGGTTAAAAAGTTCACTCACAAAATACACAGCCAGTAGTTAACACCTACAAAAGTCTCTGCTCAGACAAAATGTTCTCAAACCCAATCTTTTAGGGAAGAGGTGCAGCCACTGCTACCCTAGATCACAGGGGACTGGGTTTTAGGCTACTCTCACCTACGTGGAGAAACTCCACCTCAGCTACTGTCCCCAAAGTGGCTCACAGCAAGGGCATAGTGAGAGGGCCTCCTGAGCTCGACAGTCATGCCACCTGCCCTGCTTCTGGTCTGCACTCCCACAGTGGCAAGAAGGGCACCTGAGACACTTGTTCATGATGAGTCAGCAATGCCCCTGGGCCAGCCTGCTACAAAGCGGCCCAGAAAGAGCCACACTGCTCTGGATTCATGCCTGTGCAGACCCCTCCCACTCTGACTCTGAATCTGGGCTGGCCTACAACTTGCTCAGACCAAAATAATGGGATGGAAGTGACACAGTCCAGGTCCCCAGCCAGGTCTTAAAGGGCTTTGCTAACTCCTGCTTCTAGTCTCTTGGAGCCTGAGACACCAGGCCATGAAGGAGCCTGAGAGGAAGACCACGTGGAGAGGGCGGCCCAGCCACCCTGCTGAGCCCAAGCCCAGCCCACCCTCCAGCTGAGTGCAGCTGCAGGGGTGAACCCAGGCAAAGCCAGAGAAATAAGAAAAATAGTAAAATTGCTGTTTTAAGCCACTAAGTTTTGGGTGATCTGCAGTGCAGCAGGGGATGAGACATGCCAACTATACAGCTGACCCTTAAGCAACACGGGTTTGAACTGTGCAGGTCAACCTACATGTGTGTTTTTTCAATAGTAAATACTCTAGGTACTACACAACTCGCAGCTGGGAATCCGCAGACGTGGAAGCGCAGACACGGAGGGCTGACCATACATTATAAGTGGATTTCTACCTACGCAGAGGGTCAGTGTCCCTAACCCCCCGTTGTTCGAGGGTTGACTGTATATTCTACTTAGAAAGTTATCTTAGTGTAGGGGTTAAAAACATCGTGTCTGAAGTCATGCCACCCAGGCTCAAATCCCAGCTCGAACACTTCATTGTATGACCCTCAGCAAGCTGCTTAGCCATTCTGGGCCTCAGTTTCCAGATATGAAAACTAGGGATAAGAATAATACCTAATAGCCAATAGAGGTGTCATGAGGATTAAATGAGTTAACATTATAAAGCATTGGGAACAGTGTAGAACATATAATAAGTGTTCACTAGTTGTTAGCTATCACTATTATTAGAGGATTTCAGAAGAATAACATACTTGACATTAACATAATTTATCTTAACTAGGGAATTTCACAGCAACCTAGGAAAACAATCGCAACTGTATCCCTCAAGAGGCAGCCATTTGCCCCCCGCGCCATAGTGTAGGTGACTTTGAAAAGGACAAGCTTTCAGAAGCTGGGACCCCCAGAGCCTCCATGGTCACAGGCACTTACCTGCATGGGGGAGACGGCTGCCGCAGGGGGTGTTTTCATGGGACTTGGACTCAGAGGCGTTCGAGGAATTGCAGCTGTAGCAGGGCTGGGGACTAGAAAAACAACACACACACAAGTAAATAATGAACACAACAAGGTGCAGTGCAAGCTTTCATAACTGCTCTCTCCTTAAGGGTTCACCCCATGAACCAGCGCTCGCGGCTCCCCTGGGAACGGGAGACACCTCACCTCCTCAACACTCACGGCTGCTCCGTGCAGCCGTCCTGCTGTCAGGCGGACTGTCTGTTCCTGAGACTACTTGTGTTTATTTCCAACCCTGACTATGCCAGTCATTTCACTTTTGTTACTTGATTACGCGGTTAAGTGTTCCATAAACCAAGGAAATCAAAGTACAAAAGCTCCAGGATGAGTGTTTCTGCAACTGCATCAGATGAGAAGCCTGGCGTGCAGTTCGTGGCATATTAAATGAAGGAACGCCAGGCTCTGCTCATCTTCCCTCACCTCCTCCTAAGGAGCTCGTCACTTCCCTCCACACGGATTTTCACACGTACTTCATTTAGTGCAATTAAATGTGTGTAACTGTCTGCTCACATGTCAGTCTCCCTCTCTAGACTGAACTGTTCAAAAGTAGGATCCTGGGAATTCCCTGGCGGTCCAGTGGTTAGGACTCAGCACCTTCGCTGCTGGGGCCCGGATTCGATCCCTGGTTAGGCAACTAAGACCCCGCAAGCCGCACGGCGCAGCCAGAAAAAAAAATTAAATTAAAAAATAAAGAGGAGGCCACTGAATGAGCAGTGGATGGTGCGCCCCTAGTGATGGAGAGCAGAGCAGGTGTGGGTGCGGGAGGCCAGACCAAGAGGCCTCGCTAATGGGTCAATGTCAAGGTGAGGAAGGAGGATTGAAGGAAGAAGGAAGATTCCGAGATTTCTGGCTTACGTGACTGGGTGGAATGGTGCTGCCATTCACATGGGGAAAGATGGAAGTTAAGGGACAAGATCTGGTTTCGGACGTGAGAAGATGTCTGGGAGATGCCTGGGTGTCAGTGTTAAGTAGCATCTGAATACACTGGGCCTGAGGAGTTCAGAGCAAGGGAGAGGGCTGAAGTCCCACATCTGGAAGTTCTCAGGCACGGAGAAGACACACATGCATGGGGTAAGGCCCAAGTCTGACTCCGAGATCTCTGAGGCTGAACAGATCCCAAATCTCCTGTTAAAATCCACCTTGCAGGAAGACTAACTCACTAACATCATATGAAATGTGATGAGACTCAGAGTAAGATGGTAAAGAACATCAACTAGAACAGCGAACATGTGGTACATGAACACGACCGCCCGCTAGGGCACGATGGATGTTACCTTGAGACGCACTGTCGAACGACTTGATGAGGGTTTTCACCGTAGGGGTCGGCTCGGAGGAAGTCGAGGACCTTCTACTCAGCCCCATCCCCTGCCTCAGGGCTGCCAAGTCTCTCTCAACAGCATTCATGTAGTTATACACCCGGCCACGCTCCTCCTCTTGCCTGAAAACAGTACTGAAATCAGGGCATTTTTGTATACATACTAGAAAATACACATTTCCCCTTCCCAACTGAAAAGTATTAAAAAGTATCAGTTAAAAACAAGAAAATAGTATCAGTTGAGCTGAGTAAATTACCTGGTCTAATATTCTTATTTGCTTGGTGAATTCCAGGAAATGATACTAAAATTTTTATATCAGTTTATCCTAACTAGGTTAAGTAACCATTAGTTTCCATTTTCATTTGTGTAAGTGTAAGGTGAGAACATCAGTAACCAATTAGCAGTAAAATGGGAGGTGGGCTCAGAACTAGGGACTGTAAGGTTCTGTGCTGTGGAGAAGGCCCTTCCCAGGACAGGGAGTCTGGGAATTCACAGCACATGCAGACAACTGATACCTGCTCTATCTAACATGCCATGCATAGGCGTGGAAATACAAAGAAATGAAATCAAAGCCCATACTCTTAAATTATTTTTTAAAAATGGTATAGTCACCAAATAGAATTTCTACAAAGGGGGAGGGGGGAAAGCCTGGACGCGTATTGGTAACATGAATCTCCTACATGTTCAGTGTGAGTCAACTAAAAAAATCAATTCCACTTCATTTCTGGAAAGCTCTCATTCACTGAGCAAACACTGAAGTTTACATCTGGAAAGAGATTTCAGCTGCAGAGTTTGCATGTGTTATATAACTACAAGCCAGTTCATACTGTACAAAAATTAAGCCAGTCCGTAGGAAAATTTGTCTTTGGTGGCCATTTGGCTCTTATGACAGAGTTTTTTTGCCAAAATGCCTCATGCTTGGAAGTTTTAATAAAGAATGTACAATAGCCATTATCCAACTTTTTGGTCTTAGAGCCCTTTTCCACTCTTAAAAACTATTGAGGACCCCAAAGAGCTTTTGTTTATGTGGGTTACAGAGATTGACATTTACCATATTAAATATTTTAAATATTTAACTCATCTAAAAATAAACTCAGGGCTTATTAACATAATTAACATATTTTTATGAAAAACAACTATGTTTTCCAAATCAAAAAAATTAATAAGAAGAATAGCAATGTTTTTATTTTTTAAAATTTTTTTTAAAAAAATTTATTTACTTATTTGGCTGCACCAGGTCTTAGTTGCAGCATGTGGGATCTTCCCGGACCAAGGATCAAACCCGTGTCTCCTGCATCGGCAGGTGGACTCCTAACCACCGCGCCACCAAGGAAGTCCAGGGAAGAATATTTTAATGATATTAAAACATAACTATGGCTATTCTTCTTTGATAAACACTAAAACACAATAAGTGGTAGTAACTCATAAGTTAGTTAAAATGTGGAACCTGAAACCATATAAATGAATGAAATTTTCCTACTCTGTCCATCTTGCACTTTTAACGCATATGGATTCTTTACCCACCCAGGATTGGCTGACATCATGCCCTGGTCATACGGAAAATACTGGTTCACAGAGTTACATGGATTTTCCAAGTGTCGGTGCCTGTCATTAAACAATTTACTCTTTAGGGCTTCCCTGGTGGCGCAGTGGTTGAGAGTCTGTCTGCCGATGCAGGGGACACGGGTTCGTGCCCTGGTCCGGGAAGATCCCACATGCCGCGGAGCGGCTGGGCCCGTGAGCCATGGCCGCTGAGCCTGCGCGTCTGGAGCCTGTGCTCCGCAACGAGAGAGGCCACAACAGTGAGAGGCCCGCGTACCGCAAAACAAACAAACAATTTATTCTTTACAAGTCTCTTGTTAATATCACTAGGGATCTCATCAGGAAACTCTTTATGGGAAGCTGCTGAGCTTGCAATGGCAGATACAAGTTTTCCAAAATCCTAACATTCACTTAAAAGCCCATGTTTTATCATTGGTACCAAACACTGTTAGTTGCTTTCCTTGAAGTGACAGGCTCCCTTAATCATTTTCAAGAAATATCCACCAAACACTAAAGTCTGAATACCAATAGCTTGTGTCAGTCATTCTTAAGTAAAAATCCTCACTCCATGAAAAATGAAAACAGCACAAACTACAGTGACACGCAGTGCTCTCTTCCAGACTGCTGCACACCTGGGCACACAGCAGCAGATGTAGCAGCAGCTCCTTACGCGACTTCCCACCCATCTCATAGGACCTTAAAAAGAATACAATGGGGGGGCTTCCCTGGTGGCGCAGTGGTTAAGAATCCGCCTGCCAAGGCAGGGCACACGGGTTCGAGCCCTGGTCCGGGAAGATCCCACATGCCACGGAGCAACTAAACCCGTGCACCACAACTACTGAGCCTGCGCTCTAGAGCCCACGTGCCACAACTACTGAAGCCTGCACGCCTACAGCCCGTGCTCTGCAACAAGAGAAGCCACCGCAACGAGAAGCCCGCACACCGCAGCGAAGAGTAGCCCCTGCTCGCCGCAACCAGAGGAAAGCCCGCGCGCAGCAACAAAGACCCAACACAGCCAAAAAAAAAAAAAAAAAAAAATACAATAGGGGACTTCCCTGGCAGTCCAGTGGTTAAGATTTCGCCTTCCAATGCAGGGGGTGAGGGTTCAATCCCTGGTCAGGGAGCTAAGATCCCATATGCCTCACGGCCAAAAAACCAAAACATAAAACAGAAGCAATATTGTAACAAATTTGATAAAGACTTTCAAAAAACAAATGGTCCACATCAAAAAGAAATATTAAAAAAAAGAGAATATACTCAAGGACCAAGACAGAGTGATATTACTAATTTACTGCTATACCAAGGACATCTGTAAGTGAAACCTGCATTTTGAAAATGAGAGTGGCTGGTGGGGAAGAGCACAATGACCACGAGTACAATTTGGTGCCAAGGCCTTGATCCATCAACAACTGCTGTCCACCATCTGTGCAAAAAGTCAACACAGTGAAGAGGGCAAACAGCACGTCAGCATTATTATGAAAACAGTTTGACCTCGAAGAGCCCCTGAAAGGGCCCTGGGGACCCCTGGGTCTGTAGACCTCACTCTGAGAACTGCTGCTCTACACAATGCTACTTCTCTTGGGGGCACATCCTTTAAGTATGTGTCTCAAACACTGACAGGCTCTCGGGAGCCAGTGGAACAAGTCTCTCAGAGTAGAATTTCAGTCACTTGGGCTACCTTTCGAATGGAGCATTTCTATTCATTCAGTGGTACAAAGGAGGAAGGGTAATGTACTAGTGGAGAATTAATAATCTTCCAACTCATTCCTCCGTGTTCTGCTTATTAAAGAAGCCAAAGAAAAATGGTTTAACAATACTTCCCACTGGGCATCCACTAGACCTAGGCAACAATAAAATAAGACAGCTTTTCCAAGTTGGCCTGTTAAATATTTTTCTAAATTTTTTACCTAGGGCTGCTTAAGAATTGTTCAAAGTAATGAATAATCAAATTCTTCACAATAACCTCAAACTCTACTGATACTTAATAAAAATCTCAAAAACCACTCTCCCCCGCTCACAGATAGAATCTCACTAGGAACTCAGAGCACATCATCTAAGACTTTTTACGGGTTTCCAAAGAGCTCTATGTTAAATGGGAAAATACCTGTGTGTATTAAGCATAAGACAACTCCTCAAGCAAGCGGTGGAGAGAAATCAGCCTGCATCCTTCACCCGGGTCTCTAAAATACCTGCTAATGGACACTGGCTGTGGCCCTGAGCGCCATCCAGGGGTGTCTCACTTCAGCCCTACAACAACTCTCTGACACAAGCAGGACTGTGTCCACTGCAGAGACAAGCAAACTGAGGGCCTGAGCGAGCCCTCACACCCAGCAGAGGCAGAGCTGCACGGGGCCGAGTCTGTCTGTCTCCAGGGTCCACGCCCTCCGTGAGGAGTACAACCCAAAGAAGAGCAACGGGCTGGGACAGGGGACAGAGGACTGGCAGGAACCACAATGGACCACATGCCAGCGGCCACTCCAACCCCTCCAGAGTTGTTGACTACAGACACTGACAACAGCTCTGAAAGGCCAGAGACCACACTACTTTACAGGGGTCACAGAGTGAGGCCAGAAAAGGTGAGTAACTTCCACTGGACCCAAACTCAATCACACCAGTGTCAAGCCTATGTTCTTTCCATAAAACCACATCACAGAACCATGACTCAAGTGCTCCCTATTGAAACATAAGTACAGAGCTGGTTTGTCAAAACATACTTGCGTGACTTTATTTCCTCCAATTCTTTTGTGAGTTTCTCATTTTTTTCTTGAGCCTCATGTAATCGGCGCTTCAGATCACCAATCTCCTCTTGGGCTTCAGATTTAATGTCATTTGCGATGACCACCGCTGTCTGGAGATCAGCCTGAAACTGCCGCCATTCTGCTGATTCTTCCTACATTAAAAAACTAAACTTTTATTTCCAAAAGAGAGCAGTAAAGACTTATTTTAAAGCAATAAAATGTGTTTATGATTAGATTGCTGTAATGCACTATCTCAAATGATGACTAATTTCTTTTAAATCCCAGAGAATTGCTATTACCTATTTCTAACAGAAAACGTAATTATTTTTGGTGAATGTGTTCTTAGTGAGGAAAAGAGTTTCCAGCTGATCTGCCTACTGAGGCATCAGGCACTCAGGGTGCTCAGTATTAACAATGATAATGTCAAGCCTCCCTTCCTCATGGCAGGTATCAAAGTTAGTCTTACGAAAATAAACACAGCATCCAAAATGTACCTCTGAAAAGCTCTAGAAGGTAGATAAATGGTGTGTGAACCACACTGAAAGATTTTACAGGGAAAAACTATAAATATCCTGACACCAAAAACTAACAGGAAAAAAAAATCAAAAGTAAAGGAAAAGGAAGAGGAAGCCAGAAGAAAAACACTGAATTTAATCTAGGCAGACAAAAAATCACACAAAGAGAGGAGCTGAGGACCTGTACAGCCTGCTGCTTCCCGCAGCCTCCGTGGCCGGGCGTGCTCCCCAGGGCAGCCCCTCTCCCAGAGCTACAGCTGCTGACTGGGCCCAGTGTCCACCACCCCAAGGCAGCCTGAGCAACTGAGGCACAACCCAAACTATGAGTCCAGCTTCCCTGACCCTCTGTATCAGAGCAGAGCATTGCTGCCGTCGGCAGGCTGACCAAATCCACAGAAGACAGGAAACTCCCAATAAAGGAGTTTAGTTTGGGACGCTTCATAATCCAGAGCTAATAAACTTTCTTTCCAAAATATAACACTCGCTTCCTAAATCCCTCTTTCTAAAGTTACCACTCATCAATTACTAGTACAATCTTGCAACCAGAATCTAGCACCAGTCCCACTCTGAAGTGACAGCAGTAGCTTTCTGCCCAAAGCCCAGTGGGCTCAGTATTGTAACAGTATCTGAAGCTTCAGACGAAGGAGTGGGGTCAACGACACCAAAGTGCTCAACTGTCAGAAAACTGTGCTTTCTAATGAGATAGTATGTGAAGATTTATCCTACCCGAAGTCGCCTGTGGAGTGTCTTGATTTCTCTTTCCATGTCATGTTTTTGGTCCTGGAGTTTTTTAACTGTATCTGAAAAGACCACAAAAGTTTAAATACTTATTCTTACAACTGTGTTCGAAAGGAATAATATAAAGGGAGGAGGTACTTAAATATGACATTCAGAAAGTCATCCCTCCCAAAGACTTTTTATTTTTAATACAAAACTTTAAAAGGAAAAAGGAATGTCCAATCCAAGTATAAACCAGTATTACTTTGTAAGGAAAATATCAAATTTAAATCACAACTTCTGGATGACTTCCTTCCTCAGCCTCTTAATTCTGAAACAAAAAGTTAAGTAAAATCAATTGTTAGAAACACACACACATTGTTGGCTCATAACCAATCAAAACAACACTGACTGCAATTAAAATGGGAGATTTTAATCAAAAGGGTTATTAATCTGAAGTATTTTTGCAAGCATCACTTACTTTACATGCTGGAATAAATTCCAGAAAAGTGGTGAATTAGTAAGATGTTTACAAACTTAATTATTTTGTAACTTGGGGGAGGTGCTATTTAATTCTATGCAAAGTCTTTCACAAAATAAAGGATTAAGTAAATCAATTTCTCAAATTATTTCTAGCATAATATGAATTTCCTTCCAACAATGTCTTGCACTGTGAACATCTGATGAGCACCACTACTATGCAAAGGCCGATCTAGACAGAGTGGGGCTGCAAAGATGAAGACACAGCCAAAGCCAGTCCCCTGGGATCCAGAAATGTACAAGGAAGTCCCCTTCTATTTGGAGGTTCTGCTCAAAAACCCCTGCGTCAGGGGAAATGTCTGGGGAGGGCGCCATGCTGGTGCTGCTGCCCAGCGCCTCCCCACGGCTGGTCACTCCGACAGCTCAGGAGCCCATCACTGTCTCTCTGGTTAAGCACCAGAGCAGGCACTTACACCTGGTGACAAACACTCTGACTTCACCGACGCCCCCCTGCAGCAGAGCCCTGTCCTTTCTGTGTTCCGACTCTGCCTTACACAGCCTTGTTGCTGCCACTGCCAACAGGGGTGCGTTTCTTCACACAGAGGCTGAGCACACCTCAGAGCCAGGAGCCACATGCCGAGGTTGCAGCCCCAGCACAGCTAGGCCTGTAGAGTAGAGCAAGTGTATAAGTACACAAGCTAAGAGAGCAGCTAAGTACACAAGTACACAAGCTAAGAAGCAGAAGAGAAAGCAATCCTGAGGTCATTACCTAGCATCAAGTGTTTCAATATTCCATTGCCAGAACTTAACTGTTTATTGTCAGGGATGTCAAACCATGGACACTGGTGTTTCTGAGTAAACATTCCCCCTACTCCTTACACGTAGCAGAGGGAACCCAGGCACAGCCAACACCTGTGTGCAACAACATGTACCCAAAACACCTCTTAGGCTGTTAGCTTCCAATCAAGACCCTGAAGTATGAGCAGGCTGATGCTTTTTCTGAGACTGCTCCACGTCTTCCTTCTCTGAATTCCACGAGGAACCTGCTCTGCTGAAACCTCTGAAACCTTAATTCAATGTTGATACATTTGTGTTCTGACATTTTTAAAAGGCATGAATTCACTTCAGTAACAATATAAAGTCTAGAATATTTATAACAATTATATGTGTAATGATTACTACAAATACATAATGATGTTTTCTAAAGCTGAATAAAAAAATAAATGAGGGGCTTCCTTGGTGGTGCAGTGGTTAAGAATCTGCCTGCCAATGCTGGGGACACAGGTTCAATCCCTGGTCCAGGAAGATCCCACATGCCCGGAGCAACTAAGCCCGTGTGCCACAACTACTGAGCCTGCGCTCTAGAGCCCATGACTCACAGCTACTGAGCCCGAGTGCTGCAACTACGGGAGCCTGGGAGCCTAGAGCCCGTGCTCCGCAACAAGAGAGGCCACCACGATGAGAAGCCTGAGCACTGCAATGAAGAGTAGCCTCTGCTCGCTGCAACTTGAGAGCTCGCGTGCAGCAACGAAGACCCAAAAGCAGCCAAAAATAAAATAAATAATAAATAAAATTTAAAAATAAATAAATGAGGACTTCCCTGGTGGCACAGTGGTCAAGAATTCGCCTGCCAATGCAGGGGACACGGGTTTGAGCCCTGGCCCAGGAAGATCCCACATGCCGCGGAGCAACTAAGCCCCTGTGCCACAACTACTGAGCCTGCGCTCTAGAGCCCATGAGGCACAACTACTGAGCCCGCGTGCTGCAGCTACTGAAGCCCATGCGCCTAGAGCCCGTGCTCCGCAACAAGAGAAGCCACCGCAATGAGAAGCCCGCACACCACGATGCAGAGTAGCCCCCACTCACTGCAGCTAGAGAAAGCCCGCACACAACAACCAAGACCCAATGCAGCCAAAAATAAAATAATAATACATAAATTTTAAAAAGATTAAAAAAAATTTTTTAATTAAAAAATGAGATAAAACATGGGTGGAAAAAAATGGCCATTTTTGGTAGCTAGTAGTCAATTTCCTCCCATTCATCACCCCAAAATTATTCCAAAAAGTTAGGGCTTATGAAATAAAAAGTTAATTAATTACTTTTACTCAGTAATTCAACAAACTGCTCATAAGTACCTACTTTGTATCAGACTTTTTTACAAGGTGCATGAGATATAAGGGAAAGGAAGAAAGGTACAGTTCCTACCCTTTTGGAGACAGAAAAGAGGATGTTTTCATATGCAAAGGATTATACTTTAAAAGTCTGTCTCGGGCTTCCCTGGTGGCGCCGTGGTTGAGAATCCGCCTGCCGATGCAGGGGACACGGGTTCGTGCCCCGGTCCAGGAAAATCCCACATTCCTCGGAGCAGCTGGGCCCGTGAGCCATGGCCGCTGAGCCTGCGCGTCCGGAGCCTGTGCTCCGCAACGGGAGAGGCCACAACAGTGAGAGGCCCATGTACCGCAAAAAAAAAAAAAAAAAAAAAAAAGTCTGTCTCTATACAAGCTGCTTCAGACCTCATTTAACCTGGAAACTTAATGGGCAAACGGGCCACCCAATTTGGCTGAGGGCAAAGTGGACAAGCAGGTGAGTGAGTGAGTCCAATACCCTGACCCGAACCTCCAGAGGAAAGGATGACTCTGGAACCAGCAGGGAACTTGGCTCCGTATGACCTACATGTAGATGAAATCAGGGTCTTGGTGATATTACCAGACATAGACAAGGAATAAGGACAGAAGCTAAAATATTTCTAGTGTGGAAAACACTAGGGGTTACACCTTTCATTTACACTATATTTATGTATAAAAAATATTTTATAATTAAAACAAGCAAACAAAAAATGTGTAATTTCTCCTCTGCTGCAAATCCTTTGTCTCTTCTTTTGGTCACAAAGGATCTATCTAGGTAACTTACATGAGACAGATGACAGCAAATCTTGCTGCAGCCCACTTTAACATCTGGTGCCTTGATTCCCAGGTGACACTTTAAGCCACGTGGCCATCTTAGACTGATCATAAAATCTCAAATTTCATTCATTTATTTTGTTCTTATCCTTTTCTCACCAACCTCTACATTCATGGCCACAGAATTCGCATGATCACTACTCTTAAAGGACATTCTTTTACCCTCAGCACTACGTTATTTATTGTTGGCATGTCTTCTTTCAAACAGAAGGGAAGCTGGCAGCCAGTGGACATATTCAGACCGAATAAAGTGCACTTCAAGTGTCTCCAGGGAATTTGATTTAAACTTTACAAAAGCATTAAAAGTGACAACAAGCTTTTCCTCCCTGGAAACAAAGACGTCTATGCTCCAGTTCTCGCTGTGAAGAGGCTTATTAGCAAACGGCCGCCTCTCCCAGTGACCAGTCACACAGGGCAGCTTAGCCTGCAACTCTGGGGCCTCTAAACGCAGTTTCCTTCCTCAAAGCTTTAAGTGTGAGAGACACTGCCATCTATTGTCTTCAACTCAAATGTAACATTAAATTCTATCAAAGAACAGAAGAACTACTATGATCTCATTTTTAAAATTATAACTCAATTTTACAATGTTATCTTTATTCTAGAAATCAGGTAAATTTCTATTCTCATTGTTATTAGTCCAACTTTGCTCTGAACAATTCTGGGCACTGCCCTGCCCATTTAATAATGGGGTTCATAATCTTTTTCACCACCAAGACCTATCATCACCAACAAAACCAGATCCATCAACCAGGCCTCCATGCTGGTTCCAGTTACAGTTCAATCACTCTTGAGGGTGTCACTGGGCAGCTACCACGGCACAGGATCTACCTACGACCCTTGGGGTGTAAAGTAATGAAAGTTCCACCAACCTTTCCTGCCCTCTGAGTCCCAGAAAACCCTTAGGGTACAGATACCCGAGTACTCAAGTCAGACTCCTGCATCTGGTCAAGAACCTCCAACTGCCATCAGGTGCAATTTTTAGAGGAAGGGAAAGGACCAGGGGAACCTATCAGTTAAAGCTCCACACCTCAGGGGCAGGGGAACAGGGCAGGTGGTGTATCCAACTACCAGACCACAGCTTTACTCCCAAACCAGAACTCCTGATGCAGGAAGAGGACACACATGAGTTTCAAATAAACCATTTACTATTTTTATTTGTCTTTTTTCTTTTTTTAAAATGTTTTGGCCGCACCACGTGGCATGCGGGATCTTAGTTCCCCGACCAGGGATCAAACCTGTGCCCCCTGCAGTGGAAGCAGAGTCTTAACCACTGGACCGCCAGGGAAGTCTCTGTCTCTGTTTTTAAATTCTTATTTTACTCATTTTTATCCCCCTCCAAAAAAGTAAATATAACTTTTACCCCTTGATTCTAAAAGTAATGCACGCTCACAGTAACAAGTCTGGAAAACAGAAAATGGTGACAAAAATAAGATTACCTAGCATTTACATTTGGCATATATCTTTCCAGATTCCATATATGTGTGTATTATTTTTAAAGAAAAATGAAATTATACTATTTATACTGCTTCACAAGCCCTTCCATTAAGCAGTAGATACTGGACAGCTTTATCAATAAATACAGACCTACAGCACCATTTTGATGGCCATGATAGATGGCCATCGATTGGTTGGCCATCAATGTCTATCAATTGGATATATCATGATTTGTCTCAGCAACCTCCTATTAATGAACAGCCAGAAGGGTTCCAATTTTTGTTATAAACACTATAAGTGTCTTTACAGTTTTTCAGATGTTACTTGAAGACACATTTCTAGAAGTAGAAGAAGTGAAGGACCATTTGAAACTATCAACAGGATCCAAGTCAATCCATTAGAAGGTTCTAGCTCAAGAATACAGAATTTTTTTTTGAGAAGTCACCACGTTAGAGCATTTATGGTACAGAATACACTGAAATCGGTATTTCTTAGGGAACACCATTATGCCTGGCTACAATTTCAGTGTAATGTTGTATTTAAAACTTTTATGGTTTTAATTACAGAAGTAATATACTCAGCTCATCCTCTATGCGACTTGCCTTATTTTGTGCACACATTTCTCCGTGCCTTGTTTATTTTGGCTGATGAAAGAGCAGCCACAGTAGGGATGTGCTAGGCACATGGGTTATTAACTAGATCTCGACTTCTGAAAATACAGGTAGCTTCCAAGTTTCTGTGGTAACCAGCAACTCTGCAGCAAGCATCCACATCTATGTATACATTTGCAAACTTGTAAGAATGTTTCTGAAGAGCAGGTTTCTGGAAGTGGATTGCTAAATTACTGTTGTACTTGAAAAATGATGATCAATACTCCAAAAAAGCTGCAGTATATGAGAGGACCCTTTCTCCTCTCTTACACCTTAGCAATCTTTTCAATTTTTCACACCTGCATCTTGTTTTGAGTTTCTTTGCTTTTTTAAAAGTCAAGCATCTTTTTGTGTCTTTTTCTGACTTATCCATTCATACACTTGATTTAGCTAATGGGTTATTCTAGTCTTATTGATGTACAGAATCTCTTTACATATTTGACATGCATTATAAATATTTCTCTCAATGTCATTTATTTCTGGCACTTTGCTGAATTGAAAATTTCAATTATACATAGTCAAATATGAGACTTTTTTCCATTAAGGCTTCCAAGTATTCTACCTTCCAGGCTTTTCTCATCACAGAATTACACAGCTTTCCTCTATTTCCTTCTGCTCCTTCTCTAATCTCAAGCCACCCTTGTTCACCACTGTCGCTAATGTTCCATGTATCAGGATGTCAGGCCCTAGCCCCAATCTTGGGAACTACAGAGGGCAGGAAAAGGGCAGGACTTAACTGCAAGCATGCACAGAGCATTACTATGCAGACACTAAGTGGTTGATAAGGTCGCAACTGAGCCAGACCTGAGGTCTCGCTGGTGTCACTACTCGTAATACTAGTCAGCTTTGGTTTGCTGGGCAAGTTATTACCTTTATTTTTGGGGATTCAGTTGAGCTGCTTCTTTATGCTGTTTCTCCCTTAAGCTCTTCTAAGGTGTTAAGTGTCTAATAAGTCCTGGCTGGTCTTTTTTACTTGTAAAGAATGATTAGATCAGTGACTCCTGCATGCTTCTCAACAGAACAAACGGCTAAAGGCTCTGCTGATGACACGAGCCTGCAGGGTGGGTGGGGCCCTCTGGATGTACAAGATGGAACGGGCGGCTTCTGCTGAGGCAACAGGTGTATGTGTGTGTGTATCAGTTTCACTGCAGGGCCAAGTTGCCTCTCCCTCTAGGTGGTCTTCTCTTTAAGACAGCAGGGCAGGCTGCAGTTACTTCTGGCACAGTGTGAAGGTCGTGCTGGGAGTCCCTGGCACCATACTCCCACCTTACTTAGAGGTGAGCGCAGCAGCAGCCTGGGGGCAAACACCAGAGACAGCCCCGACAGAGGAGGGGGCAGTACAGTGTAGCAATCCCTTACACTGTGGCCTGAGACCGCTGCTGGCCCCGGGACCCTACGATCCCTGATGTGGAGGTTTCAGTGCCCCCATCCCCAGGGCTCTGCTGGGAACATTATTACTCAGAGCTTTAGTGTTCTCCTAAACTGCAGAATGTTCTATTCTGATTGATTTCTCCACAGCCAATTCCATCAGCTTTATATAAAGTGTTCCAGAAATTACCCCAAATTGCTGACCTACTGATAGGACCCTTCCCCTGTTTTCTATCTTTGCTCAAGCTCATTGTAATTTTTATATCTCTCCTGCCATGTCACTTGGACTTTGGAAGGGAAAGGAAGTATGTATGATCTCAGGCCATCATCTTGAACTGGAAGTCTTAACAGTAGTTACTGAGTGACTTTTTATATCAAATCTTTCCAGCTCAGATGCTGTTGAGAAGTACCGCAGGCCAGGTCTACGCAGTACAGCACTGATGTTCTCTGGGAGGCCGCCTGGACTCCCAACTACATGATACACCTGTGATACTATCCCACAGATATCACTGATACTCTACTCATTTTTTCCAATCTTTTTTCTCCCTGGATAATGTCTACTGATTGGTTTTCAAGTTCACTGGCTCTTCTGTATCTCTAATTTGTTGTTTAAATGACTCTGTAACTTGTTATATTAGCTGTTTAATTTTCTAGTTCCAGAATACCTACTAGGTTCTTTTTTTTTACAGTTTTTATTTCTCTGTGGAGATCTGCTATTTGTTTGTCATGATGAGCATATTTTCCTCTACACCCTGAGTACAGTTACAGTAGCTGTTTTAAAATCCTGTCCATTAATACCAAAGTCAGAATCGCTTTGGGGTAAATGAGGAGTGACTGCCAATGGGTGCAGGATTTCTTTTGGGGGTGATAAAAAAGTTCTAAAATTGACTATGGTGATGGTTTCATCCACGGAAGAATATCTCAATT